>NC_083225.1:16491483-16828983 GCF_032191835.1 Heteronotia binoei | reverse complement strand
GCAGCCCCGGGGCAGATAGTGGGAAATCAGAAGGAAGCCGCGCTGAGGAGATGAACGTGAGAGCGGCATCGGTCTCAGATTGCTGAATTAAAAATAAATAAATAAATAATGACTAGGAATCAAAAAGTTGTGCAAGAGGATACAGTTCATCTTGAGCTTCTGTTCACAGTGGTGGAGATAGTTAGATGGGCAGGAACAACTAGTTGTAGATTGAGGGACTTAAAAATATTATAGGGGGAAGTTTAAAAGGAGCTGCACGAGTTTTAGTTCCCTGCTGATATTGACTTGAAAGGGGCATTGGAGAGGAAGGAAATGATAGCATCCCTAGTGGGGGAAAATAGGATTTCAATGTTGCATGCAAAAAAAAAGAGGGGGGGGGCTTGTCAGTATGGGAATGAAATTGACATGATGTAAAGAATTGAGATGTAAAGAAAGAGATTGAGAGAGAGACAGTGGGATGGGAAGCCTAAAGCTTTGAAAACATTTTCTACTTTAATGCTTTAGTGAACAAAGTTTGGAAAGACATTTTGGTAGACTCCGGAAGCCTAACATTAAAATGGCAGCTGAATCATGTGGACCTTCTGAAAACTGCTGAACTTCAGAATCACTTAGGATCGATCCATTTGGAGGAAAGAATCTAATCGGTGAAGAAGAGGCTTTTAAAAAACTACCTAGATCACAACCAGTGTGCAGGATCAAATTAGAGAATCACAAAGAGAAAAACAGTAGTCTGGAAATCAGCTCTAGTTCTGGCAGAACTCCAGACCCTCACTGGAGGCTGCTAACCCTACATAGACCAAAGGTCTCCTCTCTGGTCCTCTGACTTATCCTTAGCTGACCCCACACGGAGGCCACTTAGCATAGCAGCAGGAACCTAAAGGACTGAGAGAGCCAGATTCTGCCCAAATCACCCTCCACCATATTTATAGACCAAGAGTCCCCAATCTTTTTGAGCTCTGGTAATAATGAGCAGACAGGACCATCTATTCCGTTGAGTGATGCACAGAAGGAAGGGGAGGTGCTTCCCATCACAAAACTGAAGTAAGGAATGTTCACTTGTACACAACTCTTCAAAGGGGGCCAGAGTAGCATTGCCGAGTTCCCGCAGGCCACTGGCCAGGATGGGGGTAGGGTTGCCTGATCCAGGTTCAGAAACTCCTGGAGATTTGGGAATGGAGCCTGCGAAGAGCCAGAGCCTCAGTGGGATACAGTGCCATAGAGCTCACCCTCCAAAGCATCCATTTTCTCTGGGGGAACTGATCTTTGTAGTCTGGAGATGAGCTGTAATTCCAGGGGATCCCCAGGTCCCTCCTGGAGGCTGGCATCCCTAGACCAGAGCACAAGAAGAGCCTGTTGGATGGACCAGGCTATCCCCATTTCACCAGATATCAGAAGCTAAGCAGTATCGGCCTGGCTTAGCGCTTGAATAGGAGACCACCAAGGGGCAGACAATGGTAAGCCACCTCTGAAAGTGCTCGGAAGACCTTTTCAGGATCATGATTAGTTGACTGCAACTTGATAGCCCTCTCCACCAGAGCCTGCTAGATCAGACCAGTTGTCCAGCATCCTGTTTTACACCATGGCTAACTTAGAGAACCAAAGAGGGCATAGATATCCTCTCCTGATGCTGCCTCTCCGCACTGGTATCCAGATGTTTGCTGCCTCTGTAGATGGAGGCTTCCTTCAGACATGATGGCTAGAAGCCATTGATGGAGCTCTTCTCCATAAATCCATCTTAACCCCCCCCCTTTCAAAGTATCTGCGACCTTTTTATTGTTGTTGTTCAGTTGCACAGTCGAGTCCGACTCTTTGCAACCCCATGGACAAAGTCACGCCGGGCCCTCCTGTCTTCCACCATCCTCCGAAGTCTGCTCAAATTCATATTTGTTACTTCGGTAACGCTGTCCAGCCATCTCATCTTTTGCCATCCCCTTCTTCTTTTGCCTTCTGTCTTTCCCAGCATCAGGGTCTTCTCCAGGGAGTGCTCCCTTCTCATTTGGTGGCCAAAGTATTTGAGCTTCAGCTTCAGCACCTGACCTTCCAGGGAACAGTCAGGGTTGATTTCCCTTAGGACTGATTGATTTGATCTTCTTGCAGTCCAAGGTACTCTCAAGATTCTTCTCCAGCGCTCTCTTCTTCCGCGCTCAGCCTTCATTATGGTCCAATACCCTTCATTATGGTCCAATACCCTTCCATAAATCTTGTTAGTGTTTAAAGTGCTGTTAGACTCTTACTCTTTTCAAAGTGCCTCCTTTTGACTCTATCCTAATTCCATGGGGTCCAAGCACCTCCATCTGCAGTTTGGGTATTAGGAGACTAGGGCTAGTTTGTCCTTACTTGCACTTGCTGGAACAACAGGCGGCATGGACCCCATGGATCAAGTCACGCCAGGCCCGCCTGTCTTCCACCATCCTCCGAAGTCTGCTCAAATTTGTGTTTGTTACATCGGTAACGCTGTCCAGCCATCTCATCTTTTGCCATCCCCTTCTTCTTTTGCCTTCTGTCTTTCCCAGCATCAGGGTCTTCTCCAGGGAGTGCTCCCTTCTCATTCGGTGGCCAAAGTATTTGAGCTTCAGCATCTGTCCTTCCAGGGAACAGTCTGGGTTGGTTTCCTTTAGGACTGATAGATCTGATCTTCTTGCAGTCCAAGGGACTCTCAAGTTTCTTCTCCAGCACCTCATCTCAAAAGCATCTATTCTTCTGCGCTCCACCTTCCTTATGGTCCAACTCTCACAGCTGTACATTACTACTGGGAATACCATCACGTTGACTATACTTTTGTTGGCAGGGTGATGTCTCTATACTTTTTATTATTTTGCCTAGATTTGCCATAGCTGTCCCATTGCTATGTCCACTGGTACTGAATCCCACAATTCAATTGTATGTGTAAAGCGTCACTGTCACAGTGGACTTATGGCTGCCCTAACAAGGGGTTTTCAAGGCGAATGAGAAGCAGAGGTGGGTTGCCATTGTGTGTCCCCTGAAGAGTCTTCCTTGGGGGTTTCCTTTTCAAGTAGCAACCTTGCATAGCTTCTGAGATTTGACCAGATCCTCGTATCGCATGTTTTCTTCCCTGCTGAGCTGCAATTCAATTTACTAATTAATTAAAGAAGCTTTTCTTTTTGTCCTGTCCTGAATCTATTTCCCAACGACTTCATTGGGTGTAGGGTCCCCTCTAAGCTGAGTTGGTGTGAGCTAGCTCATAGTTTTTTTAGCCTCCAGCTCACACATTTTTTTTTGTCTTAGCTCAGGAAAAATGGACCCTGAGCAAACGAATTGATGCAGTAGCTCACAACTTACATGCCAGTAGCTCACAACGTAGAATTTTTGCTCAAAAGACTCCACACCTTAGAGGGAGCATTGACTGAGCGCCCCCTTCTGAGGGTAACGTTACCCTCCACACCACAGAACCCTGGAAACCCTAGATAGATAGATAGATGATAGATAGATAGATAGATAGATAGATAGATAGATAGATAGATAGATAGATAGATAGATAGATAGATGATAGATAGATAGATGATAGATAGATAGATAGATAGATAGATAGATAGATAGATAGATAGATAGATAGATGATAGATAGATAGATAGATAGATAGATAGATAGATAGATAGATAGATGATAGATAGATAGATGATAGATAGATAGATAGATAGATAGATGATAGATAGATAGATAGATAGATAGATAGATGATAGATAGATAGATAGATAGATAGATAGATAGATGATAGATAGATAGATAGATAGATAGATAGATGATAGATAGATAGATAGATGATAGATAGATAGATGATAGATAGATAGATGATAGATAGATAGATAGATGATAGATAGATAGATAGATAGATAGATAGATAGATAGATAGATGATAGATAGATAGATAGATAGATAGATGATAGATAGATAGATAGATAGATGATAGATAGATAGATAGATGATAGATAGATAGATAGATAGATAGATAGATAGATAGATAGATGATAGATAGATAGATAGATAGATAGATAGATAGATAGATAGATGATAGATAGATAGATAGATAGATAGATAGATAGATAGATAGATAGATAGATGATAGATAGATAGATAGATAGATAGATAGATAGATAGATAGATAGATAGATAGATAGATAGATAGATAGATAGATAGATATCCTTCAACCACCATTTACCAGCTTTCCGAATACCTTGGCTCACTCTCCATTCCTGCCCTTAGACTCTCCTATTCTGAGATCTATTCTGAGAGCCAGTTTGTGTGTAGTTTGGTGTAGCAGTTAAGACTCTTTGGTGTAGCAGTTAAGTGTGCGGGAGAAGACATAGGAGATTGTAAGCCGCTCTGAGTCTCTGATTCAGGGAGAAGGGCGGGATATAAATCTGCAGTTTTTATTCTTATTCTTCTTATCTAGGAGACCCGGTTTTGATTCCCCACTCCTCCACATGCAACTGCTGGAATGGCCTTGGGTCAGCCATAGCTCTCACAGAGCTGTCCTTGAAAGGGAAGCTGCTGTGAGAGCCCTCTCGATCCCACCCACCTCACAGGGTGTCTGTTGTGGGGGGAGACGATATAGGAGACTGTAAGCTGCTCTGAGTCTCTGAATCAGAGAGAAGGGCGGGGTATAAACCTGCAGTCTTCTTCTTCTTCTTCCTCCTGCTTGTTTTCCGACAACCCCCTTCCTCATGAGCAGTTTCCTTACCCTCACTTGCTTTGTGCTGGCCGCAGAGTTATGAGGGCCAGAATGCAACTTTAATTGCACTCCAAATTACTTTTTTTTTTGTTCCCCCATCAAGGCTGCTCTGTTTGTGAACGTTCCATTGCTCATTGTTTCATTCTCTTGGCATCTGGAATCTCCTTGAGATCACAGCTGCCCATCCAGTTGCTCTTTACACCTGGCACCATCATTAATATTCATAGGAGCCCGGTCTTGAGAGTAGGGATGTGCCTCATTCTGCAGCTTTTTGGGATCTGGCAACTTATTAAAAATAGCGTTTCTCCTCTTTTGTTTATCTTGGTGGTTTAAGAAGAGGGGAAAAGAACGAAGAAAATAACTGAAGAGTTCAGATATGGCACCGTCGTTTTTATTTCTTTATTTCTTTATCTGACTCTGGGAAGCTTCCGTCCCCCCTGCCTCTTAATATCACATGTTTCAGTCCCATTGAATTAATACGTTCTGTAAATCTGGATGTATTATGCAGCAAATTTGTTATTCATTTTAATGAGCTCTCTTTCCCATTCATCACTGATTTAGGAATGCAGAAGTGCTTGGTGCCTCTGCATAATTACAGGTGTCTGTTTCATTTTTAGCAGACAAGATATAATTAATATGTAAATTTTCTCCCTTCTTTTTTCTGGCGAGAGAGGAGGATATTAAGGTGCGGCTGGGGAAAGTGCTCGCTTATGGGGGACAGTGACAGGCTAAGTATATGGAAGGGAGAGCTTGGTGTCTCCGTTGACGAAAGGAAATTATAACCTTCCGTGTCCCTTTTGCTACTGACAGAGCCATGAAAGGGCATTGAGAGATGTGAGGGGGAAATGGCAGCAATAGGAACACGGGTTCATTTGCGAACGGCAAGCCCAAGACAAAGGGAAAGACAACGAAAGGGCATTGGCAGAACTAGGCAGAAACGAATAACAGCATGAAGGGGGGGGGGAAACAACCTCCCCCCAAGGATCCCAGGGAAGCAGTGATAGCCACAATGTCATGCCAGATAAGAAGGAAAGCATTGTCGCTAATAAAGTTACCCTCCACACACCAGGTTCCGAATTAAATACTTTGATATTTACAGTGTCTTAAATGCCACGAGCAGAGAAACCAGAACCTGAACATCTCTTGCTTTATAAGCAAAGTTGGGTATTTTGCTGCTAACAAGAACATAAGAGAAGCCATGTTGGATCAGGCCAATGGCCCATCCAGTCCAACACCCTGTGTCACATAAGAACATAAGAGAAGCCCTGTTGGATCAGGCCAATGGTCCATCCAGTCCAACACTCTGGATGGACACTCTGTGTCCATCCAGTCCAACACTCTGTGTCACATAACATGACTCAGGGCGGCTCACAACATCCCATTACTTCCATTAAAAACCAATAAAACATATAAAACATAATTACATATTTAAATTATTTAAAACATTTCATGGTGCTGTATTTAATACAGTACAGTATAGCGGTTCTGAAAGTTCGATGGTGACCATCGGTACTCTGCATGGTGCTCTATACGATGTCCCGTGGCAGCTGTCTCTCGGTTAAATGTCGAAGGCCTGTCGGAACAATTCGGTCTTACAGGCCCTGTGGAATGTAGACAAATCCCACAGGGCCCTTATGGCCTCTGGGAGAGCGTTCCAGAGTTCTGGCGCTGCCACCGAGAAGGCCCTGGCTCGTGTCGTACACAACCTGGCTTCTTTTGGTCCAGGGATGGACAATAGATTTTTTGTCCCTGAACGCAGTGCTCTCTGGGGAATATGTGGAGAAAGGCGGTCCCACAGATAGACAGATCCGTGACCATAAAGGGCTTTAAAGGTGAACACCAACACCTTGAAACAAACTCGGAACACAACAGGAAGCCAATGCAGCTCTTTCAGCATCGGCTGAATGTGCTCCCATCGAGGGAGTCTCATTAACAGCCGTGCCACAGCATTCTGCATTAGCTGTAGTCTCCGGGTTAGCATCAAGGGTAGCCCCATGTAGAAAGCGTTACAGTGATCTATTCTTGAGGTGACAGTAGCATGGATCACCATTGCTAAGTCGTTGTGCTCCAGGAACTGGGCCAGCTGCCGGGCCCGCTGAAGGGCAGAAAAAGGCAGATCTAACTGTGGCTGCTACCTGGGCCTCCATTATAAGGGAGGACTCAAGGAGCATGCCCAAGCTCCTGACCTTAGGGGCCGGTATTAATGGCACCCCGTCAAAAGCCGGCAGATGAACCCCTCCCCCCGGACCACCCCGACTCAGATAGAGAACCTCCGTCTTCATCGGATTCAATTTCAGTCGACTCAACCTGAGCCACGAAGCCACGGCTTGAAGGGCCAGGTCTAGATTTTCCGGGGTACATTCGGACTGGCCGCGCATCAATAGATAGAGCTGGGTGTCATCTGCATATTGATGACAACCCAGTCCATACCTCCTGAAAATCTGGGCAATCTATATATAGACACACGCACACTCACACACACACACACACTGTGGCTAATAGCCACTGATGGACCTCTGCTCCATATTTTTATCTAACCCACTTTTGAAGCTGGCTATGCTTGTGGCTGCCACCACCTCCTGTGGCAGTGAATTCCACACGTTAATCACCCTTTGGGTGAAGAAGGACTTCCTTTTATGTGTTCTAACCCGACTGCTCAGCAATTTCGGCGAATGCCCACGAGTTCTTGTATTGTGAGAAAGGGAGAAAGGTACTTCTTTCTCTACCTTCTCCATCCTGTGCATTATCTTGTAAACCTCTATCATGTCACCCCGCAGTCGACGTTTCCCCAACTGCGTCTGAGTCAGCACACAATGGATGGCCCAGGCTAGCCCTATCTCAACAAATCTCAGAAGCCAAACCGGATTGGCCTGCTTAGTACTCAGATGGGAAACCTCCAAGGAAGTCTACAGTTGCTGTGTAGAGCCAGCCAATGGATGACGCCATCTGACCGGCTCTTGCTTTGAAAACCCGATGGGGTTGCCATAGGTCAGCTGCGACTTGATAGCACTTTCAGGGCCGGCCCTTCCACCTGGCAAATTAGGCATTTGCCTAGGGTGCTGAATTGGGTGCTTCCCCCCCCAGCAGCGCTCCCTCTAAACTGAGTTAATGTGAGCTAGCCCACAATCACTAGCTCGCATAATGTGAGCTCACAATATTTTAGCTTCCAGCTGACACATTTTTGTCTCAGTTCAGGAGAAATGGCCCTAGAGCAGGAGTGGCCAACGATAGCTCTCCAGATGCTTTTTGCCTACAACTCCCATCAGCCCCAGCCGTTGGCCATGCTGGCTGGGGCTGATGGGAGTTGTAGGCAAAAAACATCTGGAGAGCTATCGTTGGCCACCCCTGCCCTAGAGCAAACTCATTTATGTAGTAGCTCACAAATTTAATTCCGGTAGCTCACAAAGTAGAAGTTTCGCTCACAAGACTCCACAGCTTGGAGGAAACATTGCCCCCCAGTGCCCTAGGCCAGAGGTGGCCAATGGTAGCTCTCCAGATGCTTTTTGCCTACAACTCCCATCAGCCCCAGCCGTTGGCCATGCTGGCTGGGGCTGATGGGAGTTGTAGGCAAAAAAAACATCTGGAGAGCTACCGTTGGCCACCCCTGCCCTAGAGCAAACTCATTTATGTAGTAGCTCACAAATTTAATTCCGGTAGCTCACAAAGTAGAAGTTTCGCTCACAAGACTCCACAGCTTGGAGGAAACATTGCCCCCCAGTGCCCTAGGCCAGAGGTGGCCAATGGTAGCTCTCCAGATGCTTTTTGCCCACAACCCCCATCAGCCCCAGCCATTGGCCATGCTGGCTGGGGCGGATGGGAGGGTAGGCAAAAAAATCTGGAGAGCTACCATTGGCCACCCCTGCCATAGGCAAATGCCAGCATTAGCAGCCTGGCTTCACTTTGCCTCCCTTCCATTTCACCTCCCTTCCACTTCCACGACTTCACCTCCCTTCCTGCGTGCCCTCCCTGCCCTACTTCGCCTTGTGGGTGGAGAAGCGCAGTACTGCAGGGCGGCACTACGGAAGGTGGGGGGGGCAGGCCTGCCTAGGGCACCGTGAGCTGGCTACCTGAAAAACCAGCTTCCGCCGGGGATCGAACTCAGGTCGTGAGCAGAGCTTAGGACTACAGCTTGAACACTCTGCGCCATGGGCTCTTATGCAGCCAAATGCAGATTGTCTTGTGGGAAGAGGTTAAAAGTGGGGGATATCAGCTCTGGGTTGGGAAATACTTAAGGATTTGGGGGTGGAATCTGAGGAGGGCGGGGAGGGACTTCAATGAGGTATAGTGCCATAAAGTCTACCTTCCAAGGTGGCCATTTTCTTCAGGGGAACTGATCTCTTTCCTGGATCTCAGCTGTAATCCCAGGAGACCTCCAGCTACTACCTGAAGGTTGGAAAACTACAATTAAATCCCAGTACTCAGGCAATCCCTCCCTCCCCTCCCATGTGGAGGTACCAGCCTTCAGAAGGCATACTGCAAAGTGAACATGGCTGAGCCCCAATCCCGCCAGCTCCATGCAGTCGCCAGCCTTCCAAGAAAGGAAATTTGCTTAGTTCAGAGTCTGGGCTCAACATTGTCAAAACTGGTCCTTTTCTGCTGCAGACTTGAAAGTGCATTTGAGACTTCTGTAATGAAATGTACTATGAAGCCAAACTGCATAAAGGCTATGATCTATTTTCTTATCATTTTTCTTCCTTTAGGGGAGGGGTTCCCAATATGGTTCCTGTGGACATTGCAGCACCCCCGCCCCCAGCACCTTTGCTGGCATCCACCAAGTGGAGTTCACTGGGACTTCTGGTTGACAGGTAGTCTCTACTTGAAACAGCCACTGCCAGAGGAATGGGCTAACTGTGAGCTTTCCTGAATCATAGAATCATAGAGTTAGAAGAGACCTCCAGGGTCATTTAGTCCAACCCCTGCACAATGCAGGAAACTCACAAACACCTCCCCCTAAATTCACAGCATCTTCATTGCTGTCAGATGGCCATCTAGCCTCTGTTTAAAAACCTCCAAGGAAGGAGAGCCCATCACCTCCCGAGGAAGCCTGCTCCACTGAGGAATCGCTCTAACGATCAGGAAGTTCTTCCTAATGTTGAGCTGGAAACTCTTTTGATTTAATTTCAACCCATTGGTTCTGGTCCTACTTTCCGGGGCCACAGAAAACAATTCCACACCATCCTCCATATGACAGCCCTTCAATAATTGAAGATGGTGATAATATCACCTCTCAGCCACCTCTTCTCCAGGCTAAACATCCCCAGCTCCTTCAACCTTTCCTCATAGGACTTGGTCTCCAGACCCCTCACCATCTTTGTCGCCCTCCTCTGGACCCGTTCCAGCTTGTCTATATCCTTCTTAAAATGTGGTGCCCAAACTGAACACAATACTCCAGGTGAGGTCTTACGAGAGCAGAGTAAAGTGATACCATCACATCACGTGATCTGGACACTCTACTTCTGTTGATACAGCCCAAAATTCCATTTGCCTTTTTAGCCACCGCATCACACTGCTGACTCATGTTGAGTGTATGATCCACTAAGACCCCTAGATCCTTTTCACACATACTACTGCTAAGACAAGTCTCCCCCATCCTATAACCATACATTGGATTTTTCCTACCTAAATGCAGAACTTTACATTTATCCTTTCATTTTAATGATTTTAGCCCAGTTTTCCAGCCTGTCAAGGTCATCCTGTATCCTGTTTCTGTCTTCTTCTGTGTTTGCAACCCCTCCAATTTAGTATCATCTGCAAATTTAATAAGCATTCCCTCTATTCCTTCATCCAAATCATTGATAAAGATGTTGAACAATACAGGTCCCAGGACAGGTCCTTGAGGCACTCCACTTGTCACTCCTCTCCAAGAGGATGAGGAATCATTCACAAGCACTCTTTGGGTGCGATCTGTCAACCAGTTACAGATCCACATAATGGTAACAGAATCCAAACCACATTTTACCAACGTCAACAAGGATAGTATGTGGAACTTTATCAAAAGCCTTACTGAACTCAAGATAAACGATGTCTAGAGCATTCCCCTGATCCAGCAAGGTAGTTAGTCACTTTCTCAAAAAAAGAGATCAGGTTAGTCTGACATGACTTGTTCTTGAGAAACCATGCTGGCTCTTAGAAAACCATGAAGCCTCCTGCTGGGGATGGAAGTCAACATGGCTGTTGCGGAATGTGAAGAAGAGAACATTGGTTCTCAAAAGCTCACACCCTGCCACAAATGTGGTTAGTCTTTAAGATGCTACTGGACTTTTGCTCTTTTCATTGGCTGTTGTGGTAGTTGATAATTACAAATCTGGTGGCTGATGTGGTGGTTGATAATTACGAATGTGGCTCTCTGCAAGAGACAGAGTGAGAACTACTGGCTGAAACTGACCACGTTGGCATGCAACAAGAAGCCCAGTAGATGAAGAATGGCTAACAAGGCACAGGGACACCTCCCAGCCTCTCTGCTGCCTAGAACCACTAAACAGAAAACAGCATGATGTCTCTTCTAGAGAATCCCTGTAAGTGACAAGCCATTGACAAGTCATTGATTTGTTCTATCTCAATACTAGAGCATCATGTCAGCAACATGATATCATTTGCAGGAATTCTCTAGAAGTGACACAATGCCAGTTTGTGGCCATGCCATTCTGAGGTAGGCAACAAAGAGAAAGGCCATTCCCTCATCTCTGTCCCCTCCCTCTCCTACATTGTGAGCCTTACAAGTCGGGCTGTCAGCTCCAGGTTGGGAAAACCCTGGAGAATGGGGTGTGAAGCCTGCAGACAGTACTAGGAGGGACCTCAGAAAAGCATAATGCCATAAAATTTACCCTTCAAAGCAGCCATTTTCTCCAGGTGAATTATCTCTATCATCTGGAAACTAGTTGCAATTCCAAGAGATCCCCATTCCCCACCTGGAGGTCGACAACCATACCTAGAAGGCATTGCCCTCGCTCTGAATGGGCTTTGTGAGATTTCCTACGGTTGCAAGGTCTCCCATGGCCACCAACAGGGATGGTGGGGTAAATCTGCCTACTTGAATTTGGGAAATTCCTGGATATTTGGGGTTGGAGTCTGGGGACGGTAAAGACCTCAGTGGGGGTGGAATGCCACATAATCCCCCACCCCCCAAAAAAACATCCATTTCCTCCAGGGGAACGGGTCTCTGTAGTTTGGAGATGACCTGTGCTTCCAGGAGATCCCCAGGCCCCACCTGGAGGCTGGCAGCCATAGTCCATGTGGCCAAACGGACTTAGGCTTGTGGCATTGCATTTTTATGTCTTCCATAAAAAAAAAAAGTAGCCACTGCATCTAGAGAATTCCTGACCTGGGTAGCCCAGGTTAGCTCAGTCTCATCAGACCTTGGAAACTAAGTAGGCCCTGCAAGATTAACCTTTTTTCAAATGGCCTTCCCTTAAATGTGGATCCCCGCTATTCGGCCATCATAACCTACTGAGGAGAACATCTAGAGTACAGCACGGAAAATGTGAATCCCTATTGTCACGTTATGCTTTTAATATTGTAATTGTGTGGTTTCAATTGTGGAGAGCCAGTTTGGTGTAGTGGTTAAGTGTGCAGACTCTTATCTGGGAGAACCGGGTTTGATTCCCCACTCCTCCACTTGCACCTGCTAGCATGGCCTTGGGACAGCCATAGCTCTGGCAGAAGTTGTCCTTGAAAGGGCAGCTGCTGTGAGAGCCCTCTCCAGCCCCACCCACCTCACAGGGTGTCTGTTGTGGGGGAGGAAGGGAAAGGAGATTGTGAGCTGCTCTGAGACTCTTTGGAGTGGAGGGTGGGATATAAATCCAATATCTTCTTCTTCAATTAGTACATTGCATATACTGTTTTATATTGTAATTGTAAATTTACATGTTGTGAGCTGCCTTGAGCCTGCTTCGGCAGGGAGGGCGAGATATAAATAAAATATATTATTATTATTATTATTATTATTATTATTATTATTATTATTATTATTATTAGGTAGGGTTGCCAATCCCCAGGTGGGGGCAGGGGATCCCCTGGTTTGGAGGCCCTCCCCCCGCTTCAGGGTTGTCAGAAAGCGGAGGGAGGGGTGGGAAATGTCTGCTGGGAATTCTATAGAATTCCCTATAGAGATTTATTCCCATAGAAAATCATGGAGAATTGATCTGCGGGTATCTGGGGCTCTGGGGTGGCTGTTTTTTTTGAGGTAGAGGCACCATATTTTCCGTAAAGCATCTAGTGCCTCTCCCCAAAATATCCCCCAAGTTTCAAAAAGATTGGACCAGGGGGTCCAATTCTATGAGCCCCAAAAGAAGGTGCCCTTATCCTTCATTATTTCCTATGGAAGGAAGGCATTGAAAAGGTGTGCCGTCCCTTTAAATGTGATGGCCAGAACCCCTTTTGCAGTTAAATTATGCTTGTCACCCAATGTCTCCTGGCTCCTCCCCCAAAGTCCCCAGATATTTCTTAAATTGGACTTGGCAACCCTATTATTAGGGTTGGCCCTGGTTAATATTTGAATGGGAGACCACCGAGGAGTACCAGGGTCGCTCCCCAAACTGGCAATGGGAAACCACCTCTATTTGTTTCTGGCCTTTCAAACCTTACAGGAGTTGCCAGAAGTCAGCTGTAACTTGAGGACCAAAAGAACAAAACAAAAAAACCCAGCAAAAGAGCTGGTGGGAAACTGTGTTCGACAACGAGGCCTGTGCCTTTTGAAATCTCCTAGTTGCACCCAAAGTGAGATGGAGGAAAACAAGTCCATCGCCCACATTTAATTGACTCTGTGCTCTTGACACCTCTGTCTGGTTGTCTGTCTCTCCATCTCTGTCTGCCCTTTCCCCGCCGACGAAAGTTACAATTATATCGCTGGTCTCCTCCAGCCACTGCCGTCCCCTTCATTGCCTTTGCTGTTGGCTAGTGGCAGGCTACGGCTGCACTGGGAATTAGCCAACAAAGGCAGTGTTATTGCAGCTCAGTGAATCCCTTCCCAGAGGGACCTTCCGTGTCACCTCCGCCAGGCCGGCTACCTCTAATCCAGCGCCTGGGCTCCATTTATTTCCCCTCCCTTTACCTTTGAGCTGCTTTCACTTGCTGGGGATGTCAGAAAATGTAGCTCCTGCTCTTCAACCCGCACGTAACACGTCCTGACAGGTCTCTGTGGAAGGTGCGGAGGGAGGGGAGGCAAAGGGGAAGAGCAAACATGGTACAAGTGCAGAGACATCTACTCTTCCCCCCTTCTCAAAAAAAAGAATCCCTGCCCAGGTTTAATATCAAGCCGAAGATGGATTAATGCCCTGCTGTCAAATTCTAAATAAAGCAACAAGTTTTATTGCCGGCGGCAGGTGAAGATGCTGGTCCCTCGTTACGGCGAGTTTCAGAAGAGGAAGGGAGAGACAAGCAAGAAAGAAGGGCGAGAGCTTTTTAAAAATATATTATTATTATTATTATTTCAAGTATGATCCGTGTCAGTTGGCGAGCAAGACGATGTCAACAACGGGCGTGGGCCCCGGCTGCAGATGAAAAAACAAAACAAAAACAGGCCGCTTTTGACTCCCTGACGGAAATCGGCGGGCAAAATTTCCAGCGACGCTTTGGACTCAGCCGCAATTAGTCTTTCGACCGTGCCAGATGCTGGAGATTGGTTTTGATTTGGATTTGGAGGATGAGATTTAGACAAATCTAGGCCTGAATTGAAGATGACAAAATGGTGGTATTTATCATGCAAGCTATTAATGTCTGGTTTATTGATGGAGCATTCTGCGGCGGCCGGGGGGGGGGGGGGAGGTTGGACTACAGAAGATGTTATGTGTCATCCGAGAGAGAGAAATGCACCCTGGCCTTCTGTTGCTGCTTCCTGTCATTCCTTCTTTTGTTTTTCATGAGCATATACGTAAACCAAGCTGTGCCAGCGGGACTGATATCATTGTTACCAAATTGTCCTTAAAGCATAGGGTTGCCAATCCCCAGGTGGGGGCAGGGGATCCCCTGGTTTGGAGACCTTCACCCCGCATCAGGGTTATCAGAAAGCGGGGGGAGGGGGGAGAAATGTCTGCTGGGAACTCTATTATTCCTTATGGAGATTTATTCCTATAGAAAATCATGGAGAATTGATCTGCGGGTATCTGGGGCTCTGGGGAAGGCTGTTTTTGAGCTAGAGGCACCATATTTTCAGTATAGCATCCTGTACCTCTCTACAAACTACCCCCCACGTTTCAAAAAGATTGGACCAGGGGGTCCAATTCTATGAGCCCCAAAAGAAGGTGACCCTATCCTTCATTCTTTCCTGTGGAAGGAAGGCATTGAAAAGGTGTGCAGTCCCTTTCAATGTGATGGCCAGAACTCCCTTTGGAGTTCAATTATGCTTGTCACACCCTTGGTCCTGGCTCCACTCCCAAAGTCTCCTGGCTCCACCTCCAAAGTCTCCTGGCTCCACCCCCAAAGTCCCCAGATATTTCTTGAATTGGACTTGGCAACCCTATTGCAGCGCCTTCTGAAGCAAAAGTTATACCCTTTTAAGAGCATTCATGTCCATTATCTTTGAAGGCTGAAGCTTTGCTTAGGATCCCGCTGTCTGAATTAGAGTTGCCAGTCCCCCAGTTATGCTTGCCTATCCCCAGGTCCCAGAGGGGAATCCCCCATTTTTGAAGGCTCCTTCCCCCACCCCACAGTCAGCTGGTCGGCATGGGGAAGCTCCACCCCCAAAGCCACCATGTGCCTTTCCACCTCTAAAGCTTAGAAGACTCAGGAAAGGCTTGGTTTTTTAAGAGGTGTGTGTGTGCCTTTAAAACATTAGAACTAGGCTGAATGGGGGCAGGGCGAGCCTGCAGAACAACATGGCTGTTGTGAGGAAGAGAAGGGAAGGAGCCCCCTCCCTCCATTTGTTTTACAGCCCCTCCAGAATTCATTTGCACAGTAAAATAGAGAGAGCTTCTGGTTTCCCTTGGTTGAGTGCAGCATTCAACAATTTGCATGGTGAGTAAATTGCCACAGTGCGACCACAAAGTGTGTGCTTCAAAACTGTGTTTATTTTGGCTGGTGTGTGTGTGTGTGTGTGAGAGAGAGAGAGAGTGTGTAGAGCCAGCTGCTGGGAGATGAGGGTATGAACACTGTATTCAGGGGAACTGCACTGTTGTATTTTTATATTTGGGAATAGGAAAGTCTCCTGGCCCCACTCCCGACGTCTCTAGGTATTTTCTGAGTTAGACTTGGCAACCCTACCCCCAGTGGAGACAAGGACACCCCCTCTCCCCACTTGTGCCCCTCTGCCACTCGCAAAAGTGGCAGGAGAAATGTAAAACAAAATGGCCATTGAGTCAATGGTGTGATGTTTCTTCCAGGAAAGACCCGGAAGTGACATCACAGGTGGGGATGGCTGCCCTTTCCGGTCTCCATTGGAATGCTTATCGCGGGAGGTGATTCCATGGTTCTATTTTAAAACTTTTTTTTTTTTAAATTATAGAAACAATGATGAGCACAAATGCAGTTCGATGATGCTTGAAGCTGTTCCACCCATTATGTTTCCAAGACACTCAACCAAAATGTCTTACTAGTATATGAAAAACCTGCTACTGGTAATCTGATGTCCTATTAGCCAGGCCTCAGATTCAGCTGGAGCTCAGAGGAGAGCAGCTCTTGAACCTTTCTGAGGGTTCCCCCTCTTCCCCTGCACCTACCTTGTCCATTGCATAGTAGGTGCAGCTGCATAACAATCCCTGGATTAGGAGAGCGGGCAGCCAGCCAGCCACCAGGAGCTTTGCCACACCCATAGCATCCCTCATGAACCCCTGGAGAAGCCCGTGCCACCCTTTCTCCACTTCTTATGTGATTTCGGATGGCAGGAGGCTTGCTGGCCTTTTGACTGTGGAGGGGGGTGGTGGCCAAGGAGAGCCCCAGGCAAGTGAGGCCTGCTTGGGCTGGCTGGATCTCTAGCTAGCCCAAGCAGGCCTCGTTCCCCCAGGGCTCTCCTTTCTCGCGTCGGGTTGCTTTTGGCTGGTGGCGGGGTAGCATATGCTAATGAGTTATGCTAATGAGCTCCACCACCTATTTTTCAACAAAACGACCCCTGCCTATAGCCCTAAAGGATGAATGTTTCCTTGGAAGTAAGTCTCACAGAGTTTATGCAACCGTAAAGAGGATTGCCGCTCCCTTAGCTTAAATGCGATACGGGCTATTTATTGACTGCTAGGTTCTAAATATTGTTTACATCCAACATTTCTAGAAGTGCGATGTACATTTAGCCTAAAAAAAAAAAGGAGTTCTTAAAATCAATGCTTTTTAAAACAAATGTACGTATATAGTTTTCAGGAACCTCCAGAGAAAGACTCTCTCCCTGCCCTTAAACAAGCCGTTCTTTCTGAAGCCTGCTAACCAGTGGAAATGGGCGGAGGTGGGAACATGGCGGGGGGGGGGAAATAGGGGTCCCAAATCCCCCGCTAGGCCTGGAGACCCCCGATTTGGAGCCTCCTCCTCCCGCTGGCCATAGAAGGGAAAGCGGGGGGGGGGGGAAGGGGGAGAACAGCAGCCCTTCCCACCCAGCCCCGATCGCAGCAGCCAGAGCTCTTCCGTTTTCTCAGGCTGCTTCCCGCCCCCAGTCAGCTGGCCGGTGAAGGGAGGGGAGCCCAGCCACGCCCCCAAAGGACCATGTGCCTTTGCACCTCCGGAGGTGAGTGAGTTCTGTCCCCTGCATCAGATTTCCCAGAAAGGGGGGGGAGGGGGGTGGAGAGGGAAACGTCTTCTCATAGGGTATAATGGGGAATTGATCTGGAGGTTTCGGGGGCTCTGGGGGAGCTGTTTTTTGAGGTAGAGGCACCAAATTTTCAATATAGTATCTAGTGCCTCTCCCCAAAGTATCCCCCAAATTTCAAAATGATTGGACCAGGGGGTCCAATTCTATGAGCCCCAAAAGAAGGTGCCCTAATCCTTCATTATTTCCTATGGAAGGAAGACATTTAAAAAGGTGTGCTGTCCCTTTAAATGTGATGGCCAGAACTCTCTTGGAGTTCAATTATGCTTGTCACACTCTTGTTCCTGGCTCCGCCCCAATGTCTCCTGGCTCCACCCCCAAAGTCTCCTGGCTCCACCCCTAAAGTCCCCAGATATTTCTTGAATTGGACTTGGCAACCCTAGAGGGAAATGTGACAGTTTCCAGCAATTCCTAGGGCTACCTGTTGTCACTTGGGTGTGCCCAGAAGCCAGTCTCATTTTAAAATATTTATTTTCCAGGAAGGAACACTACACACACACACACACACACACACACACACACACACACATATATATATATATATATATATATATATATATATACACCGTATTTTTCGCACCATAAGACGCACTTTCCCCCCCAAAAAAGTGGGGGGGAAAGTGTGTGCGAAGCCAGGCAGAAAGGCACGGAGGAAGCACGCTGCCCCCTCCGCAGCCGGCGCTCGCAAAGCACTGGGTTTGCGGAGGGGGCGGGTGCTTCCTCCGTGCCTGCCTGCCTGGCTTCAGCTCTGATGCTTACAGCAAGCGCCGGGATTGGAGGGCAGAGGGAGCGATCCCGGCGCTTGCTGTAAGCGTCAGAGCTGAAGCCAGGCAGAAAGGCACGGAGGAAGCACGCTGCCCCCTCCACAGCCGGCGCTCGCAAAGCACTGGGTTTGCGGAGGGGGCGGGTGCTTCCTCCGTGCCTGCCTGCCTGGCTTCAGCTCTGATGCTTACAGCAAGCGCCGGGATCGGAGGGCAGAGGGAGCGATCCTGGCGCTTGCTGTAAGCATCAGAGCTGGAGCCAGGCAGGCAGGCAGGCAGGCAGGCATGGAGGAAGCGCCGGGATCGGAGGCAGCAGATCGCCCCCCAGGAGGAAGGTGCGTCGTATTGTCCAGAGCGCCTTATGGTGCGAAAAATACAGTATATATATTTTTAGATAAGCTTTTAGCTGATAGGGACCAGGAAATTACCTTAAAGGTGGCAACATTTACGGTTCAAGCTATAAGACACTGTGGGGAAAAGGTTGTTAGGCAAAAACACTTAATTCTTTTACCAATTTTAAGTCTAGAATTTTAGAATTGGAATATTGGCATTTGTATGTCTAGGTTTTAAATGATGTCTGCGTTGAATGTGAGCCCCGTGGCGCAGAGTGTTCAAGCTGCAGCATTGCAGGCCTAAGCTCTGCTCACGACCTGAGTTCGAGCCCCGGCGGAAGCTGGGTTTTCAGGTAGCCGGCTCGAGGTTAACTCAGCCTTCCATCCTTCCGAGGTTGGTCAAATGAGTCCCCAGCTTGCTGAGGGGAAAGTGTAGATGACTGGGGAAGGCGACGGTAAACCACCCCATAAAAAGTCTGTCGTGAAAACGTTGTGAAAGCAACGTCACCCCAGAGTCGGAAACGACTGGTGCTGGCGCAGGGGACTTTTCCTTTGCCTGCCTTGAATTGTATATTCTGTTCTTTGGTTATATTTGGTTATGCTGTGCCATGTTATGCTACTCGAAGGGCCTCTGACTGTATTAAACAGAATGAATGGGAAAATATTCATTTTATGTTATTCATAGTCCTGCTTTTGTCACTTGGGCTCAAGGTGGATTGTACAGAGTGAAGCAATACCGCCTGCAGATAGGACATTCAGTGAACCACACAGTAGGATTCGGTTTTTAAGAACCAATTAGAAAAAGCATAAGTATTGACATGACACATTCAAATCATGCTAAACCCTATAGTAGTTTTTCCCACGGCCACTTGGGACAGCAGCGGGCAATGGCAGCAATTGGTGGGAGTCCCTGCAACTCTGCTTATGAGCCCGTGTGGTGTAGTGGTTAAGAGTGTTGGACTAGTATCTGGGAGATCCAGGTTCAAATCCCCAGTCATGCCATGGAAAACTGCTGGGGAACCATGGTTAGGGTTGCCACGTCCCCCATGGACTCCAGCAGGGGACTTTTTTTGCACGGGCAGTGTGATGACGTCACTCGTAAGCAACATCATCACACCAGCAATGTCATACACCGGCCACTCTGGGAGCTTCTGGGAAAACTCTATGGTTTCCCCCCCAGACACTCTAGCAATTTGGGAGGGAAACTCTACGGTACCATAGAATTTCCCTCCCAAATTGCTAGAGCATCCAGGAAAACCATAGAGTTTTCCTGGAAGCACCTAGAGTGGCTGGCATGTGGCATTATCGTCGTGATGACGTCACTTGCAAGTGACATCATTGCCCCGGCGACATCAGTGGCACCCAATGCGGGCTGGCGGGTTGGGGACCTCCCGAACAGGAGGACTCCTGCCTGGCCCGGGAGCTTGGCAGCCCTAACCTTGGTCCAGTCACAGTGTCTCAGTCTAACCTCAGCATCCCCCCCCCCCATCTCCACCAGGTTAAGCAATTGGTCCTCTTCCTATCTTGTCCCAACCTAGCCACAGTAATCCATGTGATGGTCACCTCCAGACGAGACTAACTCACTCTACGCAAAGCTACCCTTGAGGCTGGCCTAGAAACTCCAACTGGTCTAGAATGTGACAAAGTGGGTTCTTCTGGGGGTTCTAGTAGCTGCCTTGGCTCCAGGTCAAATAGTGGATCATGCTCTAGGTTAGAATCACAGAGTTGGAAGGGACCCCTAGGATCATCTAGTCCAACCCCCTGCACAATGCTGGAAACTCACAAACACCTCCCCCTAAATTCACAGCATCTTCATTGCTGGCAGATGGCCATCTAGCCTCTGTTTAAAAACATCCAAGGAAGGAGAGCCCACCACCTCCCGAGGAAGCCTGTTCCACTGAGGAACCGCTCTAACAGTCAAAAAGTTCTTCCCAATGTTGAGCCGGAAAGTCTTTTGATTTAATTTCAACCCATTGGTTCTGGTCCTACCTTCCGGGGCCACAAAAAAGAATTCCACACCATTCTCTGTAGGACAGCCCTTCAAGTACTTGAAGGTGATAATATCACCTCTCAGCCGCCTCCTCTCCAGGCTAAACATCCCCAGCTCCTTCAACCTTTCTTCATAGGACTTGGTCTCCAGACCCCTCACCATCTTCATCACCCTCTTCTGGACCCATTCCAGCTTGTCTATATCCTTCTTAAAATGTGGTGACCCAAACTGAACACAATACTCCAGGTGAGGTCTTACCAGAGCAGAGTAAAGCGATACCATCACATCACGTGATCTGGACACTCTACTTCTGTTGATACAGCCCAAAATTGCACTTGCCTTTTTAGCCACCGCATCACACTGCTGACTCATATTCAGCGTATGGTCTACTAAGACCCCAAGATCCTTTTTGCACATACTACTGCTTTTGGGAAGGAGGAGGAGAAGATTAGATTTATACCCTGTCCTTTACTCAGAGTGGCCTACAATCTCCTTCTCTTTCTCTTCCCACAACAGGTACCCTGTGTGGTAGGAGGGGCCAAGAGAGCTCTGGATGAGAACTGCTCCCTGAAAGAACAGCTCTGAGAGAACTGTGGCTGGCCCAAGGTCACCCGGAAGGTCCATGTGGAGAAGTGAGGAATCGACCTTGGTTCTCTCAGATTAGAGTCCACGCACTTAACCATTACACTGGGGAGAACAGGGACTCCAACAGGATATAATGCCATAGAGTCCACCCTCCAAAGCAGCCATTTTCTTGGGAACTGTTCTTAGTAGTCTTGAAATCAGTTGTAAAAAGGGGAGATCTCCAGGCCTCACCTGGAGACTGGCAAACCTACATGCAATGACCTTGATCCAAATCAGAACCCATGAAGTAGTCATGAATCTTTGTAAAATGCTGAATTAATAGATCGCCCCACATACTGTCTCTTTTGGCCCTTAGCATGCTGTGCAGTTAAAAAAAGGGGGGGGTCAATAAAGTAAGGTTTATAAGATTTATTGGAGGGGGAGGAATTTGAACTGCCATTCATAACCAAAAATAATTGACAGGCTGTTTCTTCCAGGAATTGACAAGTTACAGTTGAATAGGAAAACGATTTAGAAAGTACATCAGGAACTGAACGAAAGGACGGAATGAAAAAATGAAAGAAAAGAAAACAATTAAGATGCTGCTAAATAAGAATGTGAAGAACAGTGTTAGAAAACAGGAAAGAGATCTGGTGTTTCCAAGAGAAGATTTGAACTTGCGTTCAGCAACAGGAACTGACATACAAGAAACATTAAAGATGGATGACTCTGGAACGCTAGTCTTTCTGAGCAGTTTCTGAGCGGCAGTAATGTTATGACTTGACCTTTAGTGGATGAAACTGCAAATGTTCATAGAAGTCACCTGACCAAGGCATATGGGCTCAATGGGAAACCTGTAGTAATGAAAGGCAAAAAGATCTCTGTTTAATATGTCCAGATGCCCTGCTTAGTTGAACAAAAGAGGATACATCAAATGCAAATAGACCCAATAACATTTATTATTTTCCCTTTCCTCTTTCCCATGAGACTCTTTTAAATCAGCCACATATCAAAACCTTATAGCTGCCCTAATAGCCCGGGTCGGTACTTGGATAAAGGACCACCAAGGAGGACCATGGCTTCTATTCATAGGAAGGCAAAGAGAAACCACTTCTGACTCATCTCTTGCTATGAAAATCATGGCTTTGCCAAGAGTTGGCTGTAAATCGGTGGCACACGTTATACTTTTGTCAAAACTTCTGTGTGGAGCAAATTTCAAATAGCAGGGAATTTTACTGCTACTCTATCAGCTGCCTGGGACTGTTTTCGCACACAGCTCACCTCACAGTCAAAATCCTGTTCCCTCCGCAGCGTCTGGTCGGATTTCCCAGCATCTGCGCCGAAGTTACAGGAAGTGCCGCAGCTTTTGCGTAGCAAACGTAAACCGCTAAAACCCAGTTTATGTTTGCTACGCAAAAGCCGTGGCACTTCGTGTAACTCCGGCGCAGATGGTGGGAAATCTGACAGACGCTGCGGAGGGAACAGGATTGTGGCTGCGAGGTAAGCTGTGTGCGAAAATGGTATGGGTTTCCCCAACTTAGTTACTGACAAAATAAGAGTCCAGTGGTACTTTTAAGACCAACGAAGTTTTCTTCAGATTGTAAGCTTTTGTATGCATGCATACTTCTTCAGACAATGGAATGAGGTACAGGAGCAGAACTTTTGTATAACTGGTGGGTAGGGGTTAAGAATGTGATACAAATTTAGGATCCAATGGCAAAATAGTATAGTAAACAAATCGAAAGACCATTTGGTCTGGATAGCATTTATGTGGGAAACCAATCAAAGGCAGTAAAAGTTGCCTGTTCATTGCTCTTGCTACAAGTCTAGGTGAAACAAAAGGTTCCTGACGGTAATCAATGCCTCTGTTTGAAAAGTTTCCAGAATCTTCCAAAATGGCTGGCACCTCAGTACGGACCAAGAAGGCTGAGGCATGTTGCCTGACCCATCCGTCGGTCTGTGAAGCACTGGCCATTATGTATGACTGGCATCTGCCAGAACCAATCAAAACCGATGTGATATTTATAGGATTGATAGTGCCCTGGGTCCAAGTGGGTTTTTCCTCAGTTTGGGGGGCTTCAATCTGCCGCTGGCCAACTGGTCAGCAGGGGAAGCCCCATCCCAAAAACAACCCCCTCCCACGTTGACATCAGCATGATGACATCACTTGGAAGCGACGTAATCACACTGGCGTGAATGCTCTAGCATTTTGACCAAAAACTCTATGTTCTGGATCAGAACAGTAGTCCTATGGTAACCATAAAGTTTTGGGCAAAATTAGCATTGTGAAATGCCTGGTATGATGACATCACTTCCAGGTGATGTCATTTCAATGCGCACAAGGAAACATCCAAGAACAGACTCAGAAGCCCCCTGCTGGAAGCCACGTAAGACCAGGCAACCCTATTCTTTACAAAGAAGACGAAAAAAGAAGAAACTTGCTCACTTGTGGAAATAGCACTTCCCTAGCACAAAATAACAGGAGTGAGCGGCCAGTGCCATATTAAAAGTGTTTTTAGTGCAACATCACTCATAGTGTTCTATTTGACTTGCTTTTTGGAAAATTCTATTTCATTTTAGCTACTCTAGTCAAACAGTCACTAGAAATGCTTATTATTATTATTCTTCCTTCAATGCCACAAAAATGCCTCCTGTGTTTACCTTGACAAGTGTTACTGAAAAGATAAAACACAATGGAAACATAAAATATAAATCTGACCTTTCTTTAAAATAAATAAATAAAGCAGCATAATAAGTACCTGGTTCCTTCAGAGGCCTCGTGACGCAGAGTGGTAAAGCAGCAGTACTACAGTACTGTGATCTGAACTCTCTTCTCACGACCTGAGTTCGATCCCAGCGGAAGCTGGGTTCAGGTAGCCGGCTCCAGGTTGACTCAGCCTTCCATCCTTCCGAGGTCGGTAAAATGAGTCCCCAGCTTGCTGGGGGGAAAGTGTAGATGACCGGGGAAGGCAATGGCAAACCACCCTGTAAAAAGTCTGCCGTGAAAACGTTGTGAAACCAACGTCACCCCAGAGTCGAAAACAACTGATGCTTACACACTGGACCTTTCCTTTTCCTTTTTCCTTCAGAGGAAAGGAAGAAGTGTTTCCTTCTACATGCAAGCTTTCCTCACCCGTCTTCTCTCCCCCACTCTAAGTTCCATTAGCTTTGTATCAAAGCAGGTGTTTTGATGTATTCAACAAAAGGTCTACTTAACAAGCAAAGAGGATGGGAACATTAGAAAAGGAGGAAAATAAAATTACAAGTCAACGCTTCTGCAGTACATTGTAATTTTTGTTATTATTATTTTAGGATCGTCACTCCTAATTGGCATGCCTTGCTCTTTGAAGCCAGGGTGTCTTAATTAATGCTTAATGGCCCTTTCATGTCACATGGGAACGTCACATAGTCATTGATTTTGATTTTGTGCTTATGGAATCATACATGGGTATGTCTTGCTTTATCCTCTGGGTAACAGAAATATAATCACTCATTCTATTCAGGGAGGAAAACAAAAAACAAACAAAAGCAACTTTCTTACTAAGGCCGTTTTCCCACTGACCTTACCTCGGAGCGACGTCCCTCTTCACCGCGCAGCATCTGCGCGGATTTCCCACCAACTGCTCCGAGGCTGCTCCGAGTAACCAAGTAGAGTCGTGGCTTTTGCGTCACTAAAGTAAACTGGTTTTTAGCGGTTTCCATTTGCGACGCAAAAGGTCGGGAACTTCCTGGTTCCTCGGAGCAGCCTCGGAGCAGTTGGTGGGAAATCCGCGCAGACACTGCGCGGTGAAGAGGGACGTCGCTCCGAGGTAAGCTCAGTGGGAAAACGGGCTATCTTTCTTTCTCCATGCTTACTTCATATGATACTAGGAGTAAGGTCTGTTGGGAAGAAAAATACAATGGGCTCTAGAAGGAGAATCTGGGTGAGTGCCCACCACCTTCACTGCCTTCCCAGCCTCCCAAGTGAAGGCATTGACTCTCCCCCAACCTCAAGGGGAGCTGATCTCTGTTATCTAGAGAGCAGTTGAAAATCTGAAGTGTCACATTCTCAGGGTGCAGGCAGGCAGGAGTCCAAAGCCACTCCAAGGTCAGAGTCCAGGAAGTCAAGCAGGAGCCAAGTCACCAATGCAGAATCACAAACCGGAATCAGAAGTCAATGTCCAAAAGCCAAAAGGTCACGGTGCCAAGGAAATCAAGCAGGTCAGGAATCAGGAAGGAGTGTGGATGCAAGCCAGAGAATAGACTTGCTGCTTCCACAAGGTTACCAGGTCCTGGGTGGGAGCTATATAGGAGCCTCAATCAGCCTGCTCCCTGGGTGGAAGTGACTCTGCTAGAACTCAGGGCTGAGAGATCTGAAGCATCAACATATCTCATGTCTTCACTCTGGAAGTTCTTTCCGGAGCCTGCTTTGAACTCTTGAGATGGGAGGAGGAGAGCTTGGAGGAGATTGATCATCAACAGCTGACACTGGTGCTCGGAGAGTGATTGATGGGCGAGCTACTGTTTGTTCAGCTGAGGAACTGGCTGGCAACTCTTCCAGGTCTGTTAACCCTTCCAGCTCCTCCTCATCAGGGCTCATGACATTCAGTGGTTCCCCAGTAAGAAATGACATTGTACCTGTCTGAGGTCCTGTCCCTCCTCAAACCCCACTCTCTTTGGGCTCCACACCACTCTCTTTGGGCTGCAGCTTTCCATCACCTTCCCCCTCCCTGCAGCCTCTACATAGGTAAAGGACAGTCTTTCTTCACAGCAGCTTACATGATTATCCTCTCCCGCCTTTGATCTGAACAACAACCTCATGAGGTAGATTAGTCTGGAAGCCTGTGACTGGCCCGAAATCATCCAGTTAGCTTCCACAGCAAGAACCTGTGTCTGGCACATCCCACTCTGAAGCCCTAACTTGTATGCCCTCCTCAAACTCCACCACAGAATCTCCGGAAATTTCCCACCAACCTGGAAAAGTACCACTAGAGGTCTCTGGTGAGTGCCCCTCCAGCCTTCCAACCCACCCAAATGAAGGCACACACCTCAAGGGGAGCTGATCTCTGCCATATGGAGAGCAGTTGTAATTCTGAGTGATCTCCAGCCCTCATCTGGAGACTGATAACAGTGCTTTCCCAGGCGGAAAGGCCTCTCCCTCAGAAGCCTGTAGTGGCACCTTAGGAATTTCCCACCAACCTGGAGAGGTATCACTAAAGGCCTCTAGGTGAGTGCCCCCCCTCCAGCCTTGTTGCCTTCCCACCCACCCGAGTGAAGGCATTCACTCCCCCCAAAAGGGGAACTGATATCTGGAAAGGGGTCATCCTTTTTATGGAATGTGGTGGAATGCGTTGCCACGTCACAGCTGACTTACGGCAACCCCCTGGTGGGGTTTTCAAGGCAAGAGACGCTGGGGGAGGGGGAGCTTGCGATTGTCTGCTTCTGCCTCACCTCTGAACCTCCCTTGCCTTGGAAAACCTTTCCCGGTCACCACAAGTTGGCTGTGCCTTGGCGGCCCTTTCCGCTCCTGACAAGACTTTTTAGTTACCCCGCGGAAGAAATTAAGAGGAACGTTACGTTCCCCTTTCCGTAGAACACGTTCGAGGTCATATTCCATGTCCCCATAGCATAGATATGGTCACATTAATTGTGAAGCTCCAATTTAAGCAGCCCAAACTGTTAATGGTGCATCTACCGACCTCCGCATCAGTAATGTATTTTTCTGGATGTGAAATATGGAAGCTTCTTTTGCCTAATCCTTTTATTTCTTTATAACCGGTTGTTAGCTTCCATCCTAGACATAAACTGATTGGAGTACACCCACTCTCTGTACAGAAACATGCCCTCCATTAACTGGTACACAGAGATAGTAATTACGTTGACTAGTCTTGGCAATGGAGGTGCAGCCTTCCACCACGAGGATATTCATCTTTGTTTGCTTTTGACTGCTTTCATGCGACTTCACCAGATATCAAAAAGGAACACTGGGAGAAAAAACAAGACTGATACAATTAAATCAGACTTCTGCTTTCCAGGGGAATTCTCCTGCCCCATACACACACACACACGCACACACCACATCTGTTGGCAAGGCAAAAATTTTAACATACTTATTAAACAAATCTGGCTGGGAAGGGAATACAAGAACCCCTTCTGAAATAAAAATGCATCTGCGTGGATTTTCCTCGAACAGCCTTTGTCTTCTCTAGTTTATCCCTTTCCCGATGTATCTGTTCCCGCAGCCTCTTCTGCGGCAGCGCTGGGACTCTCCCAGATGGTATCAGGACCCCCTCAGCAAGCAGCCCATACATGGGACTTGATCTTTGGCATGGGGCTGCCAGTCCCCAGGTGGGCAAAGCAAGACAAACACTGTGCACCAAACATTGCAATATAAGCGCGAAAGCACTCTTTTACTCAGACGCTTTTATCACTGATTTCAGGTTTTCACGCCTGGTAACATCATTAGGGTTTGTAGACTCTTTCGGGATCAAGTGCCGTGTTCTACTGGAGAAAGTTTTCCTTCCAGACGTTTCGTTCTAAGCTGCGGAGAACATCCTCAATGCCGTTGCAGCTGGAGCAGGCGCTCAGACCTTCTTGGTTGCTGTGCATTGAGTGGGGCCAGGGCTGCTGGAGAGCTGCTATTTGTAGGCTGGAGGGGGTGTGATGAAAGGGCAATAGGTTTGTGGGTGTGCCCATTGTTTGGTGGGGCTTCCTGGAAGGGTAGTGATAAGGAAACTGGCTGTTGAATGTGACCATTGTTCTGTGTTAATTGCTGGGAAGGTTGGAAGGGGTTTGAAGATAAGGAAGATGGTTGTTGACTGTGCTGATTGTTCTGTGGAATTTGCTGGTTGTTCTGAGACTTTCTGCAATTTATAGTCTGTAGGGTGTTTTGCAGAGCTGGGTACCAAGATTGGTGGATGAAAATGCCTTCTTCCTTTCTGTTAAAATTGTGCTGGTGGCCCCACTCAATGCACAGCAGCCAAGAAGGTCTGAGCGCCTGCTCCGGCCTGCAACGCCACTGAAGATGTTCTCCGCAGCTGAGAACGAAACGTCTGGAAGGAAAACTTTCTCCAGTAGAACACGGCACTTGATCCCGAAAGAGTCTACAAACCCTAATGCTTTTATCACTGTAATTCTTAAATGTCCTTTAAAGCAAATAAACATTCCTTAGTAGAAACTCAAACGCTCAATGTTGTCGGGTGTGAAAATCTGGCTGTCTTCTTATCTTTCTGTTGAGAGACGCAGATAATCCGGCTGTTCCTCTTTGAGGAGTAATTCTACAGGTGAAGCAGCAGCGACACGAGTCCTAGGTTGAAGTTCGTGCTTCTTTTACACTTCCTCCGGACGCTATTTTTACACTCCGGAACCCCGTGCTTAGGCAACAGCTCACAGTCATATCTTATCAGTATGCACGAAACATATGGGTCCTGCATACCTTAGGGAAAGGTGGTCCCTAAGGGATGCAGGACCCTGGCCTTAAAGGTAATAACCAGCACCTTGAAGCGAATCTGGTACACTATCGGTAGCCAGTGCAGCGTTTTCAGCACAGGCTGAATGTGTTCCCGTAGAGCAACTCCCATTAACAGCCTGGCTGCAGCATTCTGAACTAGCTGGAGTCACCGGATTTGGGACAAAGGCAGCCCCATGTAGAGGGCATTACAGTAATCCAGTCTTGAGCTGACCATGGCATGGGTCACTGTTGCCAAGTTGTCGTGATTGAGAAAGGGGACCAACTGGCTTGCCATCTGCAGATGGCAAAAGGCTGACTTGGCAGTGGCAGCTACTCGGGCCTTTATTGTTAAAGAAAGATCCAAGAGCAACCCTAAGCTTTTAACCTTGGGCACCAGCGTGAGCTGCACTCCATCGAAGGTCGGTAAGTGGACCTCTGGTCCTGAACTGCAGCGACTCAGATACAGGACCTACGTGGGCTCCCTTGCCCATTTGGTGCAGAGTTTCAGAATGGGATGCCATCAATATGCTGCTGATGATGGATGGCCAGATGCTGCATCTGTTGATGGATGGCCAGATGCTGCCCCAGCTAAGTTGGCTGGAGGTTGTGATAGGATGGTTGAAACAGAGCCAGCTGGGGCTGAATCCAGCTAAGATGGAAGTTCTGTGACTGCGTGGGGGACAGGCCTCGGATTCAGCAGGAGCTCACGGAAGCGCAGGTCCTGAACCTTTCTGACAGCACCACCTCCTTCTTCCCACCTTGTCCATTGAGTAGAAGGTGCAGCTGCATAACAATCCCTGGATGAGCTCCACCACCTTTTCCCCCCTACAAAATGACTCCCTGGTGGGGGAGATTCAGGACTGAGATGGCAACGCCTGGCTCTTGATGTTCTGCCGCTCATCCCAGCACCAACTGTCAAGAGGCTGGGGATGCTTCTGGATGCTCCCTTATTGACGGAGGCCCAGATCACTCATGTCGTTCAGACCGGCATTCATGCAGCTACACCAGATCAAGCAACTGGCCCCCTTCCTGTCTCGCCCTGACCTAGCCACCCTCATCCATGCCATGGTCACCTCCAGGCTAGACTACTGTAGCTTGCTCTACACAGTGCCACCCTCGAGACTGACCCCGAAATTACAACCGGTGCAGAATGCAGTGACGACGGAGCATGCATTCAATCTGTCCTCTGCCAGCAGCACTGGCTGTAGGTTGAATATCGGATCCAATGCAAGATTCTGGTACTTACCTTCAAGGTGCTAAATAGTCAGAGACCACAGTACCTACAGGACTGCCTCTCCTGGTAAACCCCATGAAGAGCCTTATACTCCAGAGAGAAGAACCTACTAGTGATCCCTGACCCAAAAGATTTTTGGCCCTGGCTCAGATCTGGTGTAATTCTCTGCTGAATTATATGATATTTGAGCCCTGCGAGACTTAATGCAGTCATAAAGGGCCTGTAAAGCAGAGATGTTTTGCCAGACTTATGGTTGAGGACAGCAATGGAGACCATCCGTTTAGCCTGACTTCTCCTTCCCCCCCCCTCCATCCCCCCCATGGGGAATTGATAGAATCTAATTTATTTTTTAGCACCAACTGACATTGCTTTTGCATTGTTCAATGATTTTACTGTTTGAATGATTTCATCTAATTTGTGATTGTTTTTAGTTAATTTGCTATTCGCTGCCCTGGGTCTGTCTGCAGAGGAGGGCGGTTTAGAAGTCTCATATATAAATAAGTAAATAAATGACAATAAAATGTGTAAAACAAAGTGGCAATAATCTTATGCACTTGATAGTTTCCAGAATAGCTACACTCTATACCTGTGACCCCGTGGCGCAGAGTGGTAAAGCGGCAGTACTGCAGTACTGTGATCTGAACTCTCTGCTCACGACCTGAGTTCGATCCTTGGCGGAAGCTGGGTTTTCAGATAGCCGTCTCGAGGTTGACTCAGCCTTCCATCCTTCCGAGGTCGGTAAAATGAGTACCCAGCTTGCTGGGGGAAAAGCGTAGATAACTGGGGAAAGCAATGGCACCCCGTAAAAAGTCTGCTGTGTAAACGTTGTGAAAGCAACGTCACCCTAGAGTTGGAAATGACTGGTGCTTGCACAGGGGACCTTTCCTTTCCAATATCTGTAACATATCTCTCCAGGCAGAGGTTATATCATGGGGGGGTGGGGAGGCGGGGGCATCTAAGAGTGCTTTACAAAAAGATCATTAGATACTGAAGCTTCAAGCATTGCGATCTAAATACGGATGTGAAATTAGCATATTGACTCAGTTCCTCAAATGAAACATTAGCATGACAAAGTGGGAAATGAACATATAATGGCCCTGCACAGTTTTCTTAGTGCTTCTCTAAGCCAGCAGAAGGGCACGATAGGAATTGTATCTGTAAAGGTAGCGGCACCAAATGTCATGGCCAGAACTCCTTTGGAGTTCAATTATGCTTGTCACACCCTAGTTCCTGGCTCTGCCCCCAAAGTCTCCTGGCTCCACCCCCAAAGTCCCCAGATATTTCTTGAATTGGACTTGGCAACCCTAGTTACCGAGGAGTTGGAAACAACTTCTCAGCTCTTCACACACAGAGAGAAGGCTTTTTTTTTTTTTTTTTTTTTTTTTTTTTTTTTTTTTTTTTTTTTTTTTTAGCAGGAACGCACAGGAACGCAGTTCTGGCTGGCTTGGCATCAGGGTTGTGGCCTAATATGAAGATGAGTTCCTGCTGGGCTTTTTCTTCAAAAAAGGCACACACACACACACACACTGATGTCTTCTTGATATTTTTTTAGGCAGAGGTCTGCTGGCTTTGTTATTTTAGGAAGGACTGGCAATACATGCGGAACTATGAAGCCAAGTAGTGGAGGCCATCTGAAAACCCAGTCAGTGAACCTAGAGGATGTGTAATGTACTCAGAGATGAGACGTGTAGAAAGCAACATACTTTATTAGATGGTACATCACAGAACCAGGCAACGCGGGCCGGGACCCACTTTATATACATTCAACCCGGAACAGCCCTCCAGCTGGCCAGTCCAATCCTGGCCAGTCATACTTCCCGCTGCTGATCTTGATTGGTGGAGTCTTTTCCCGCGCTGCGCAGGGCGACCAAGGGACTTCCCCTGGTCGCCTCTGCTGCATGGCCGCGCGGTGCTCTAGTTAATCCCAAGACATTACACTCCTCCCCCCCCTAGTCTAATGTACATAATCCTGCAAATATGCTGGTGCCCTGCGTTCCCGTGTAGATCTCCTCGGGGTTGCTAGCGGCACGGAAACGGGCCCTGAGGAGGTGGTTTCCTCATGTGGATTCGCCTCCGGTGGCTGGCGGGCCAGCTCCGGTTGTGGTTCCAGATCGGCCGGCCTCGGGGGATTGTATGTAGGCAGGCTCGGTGCTGGCGGGGCCGCTTCTGGGGTTACCGTTGCGGGCTCTCCCCTGCTCACCGCTTCTCCTGCCTCTGGTGGTTCCTCTGGCAAGGTGCGGCGGCGCAGCCAATCGATGTGCCTCCTCAGAACCTGGCCCCCCTCGGTCGCTACCTCGTACGATCGGGACCCCGTCACCCTAAGGACCCAGCCGGCTACCCATTCTGGACCACTTGCGAAGTTCTTTGCATACACGGGTTCACCTGGGAAGAACCCCCGCACCGCTTCCCTGACTTCTGGGGAACTGCGGACGTCAGCGGCTCGGTCCGGGTGGAGCCTGTCTAGCCTGGTTGTTAATTTCCTCCCCATGAGTAGCTCCGTGGGGCTGGACCCTGTTGTTGGGTTGGGGGTAATCCTGTTATGGAACAGGAAGGCTGCGAGGCGGTGGTCCCAGTCCCCTTGAACAATGCAACCCAGGGCCTCTTTGGTGGTTCGTACCATGCGTTCTGCCTGGCCGTTGGTGGCCGGATGGAAGGGGGCGGACCTAATGTGTGATATGAGGTATCTCCCGATGAACTCCCGGAATTCACCGGGAGGTGAATGCAGTGCCGTTGTTCGTGACCAGGGTATCGGGAATCCCGTGCGTGCAAAAAACCCTCCGCAAGGCTCTGACGGCTGCTGCCGTGGAGGTAGACTCTACCGGGATCACCTCTAGCCATTTTGTGTAGGCATCGACCACAATGAAGAATATTTGACCCTGGTACGGCCCAGTGAAATCTAAGTGTAGACGGGACCACGGCCGCCTGTTGGACTCCCATCGGTGGACTGGTGCGGAGGGCGGATCAGGCCTGGACTCTTGGCATGGTTGGCACCTTCTCACCCACCCCTCTATTTCCTCATCCATACCTGGCCACCACACATAGCTTCAGGCCAGGGCTTTCATCCTCACGATCCCCGGGTGGGTTTCGTGCAGGGCTTCGAGTACCTGCTTGCGCAATGGGGGGGGGGGACACCACCACCCTGCTGCTCCAAAGTATGCACCCCTTGTGGGAGGATAGTTTGACTCTACGGGATGCGAAAGGCCTGAACTCACTGTCCACCTTGCCCATAGGCCACCCCCTTCCCACCCAGTCCAAAACTCGAGCGAGGATATGGTCCCTGCCTGTTGCTCGAGCCACCTCCACGGCGTGGAGGGGGTGCTCGGGCAGGGATTTGATGAGCATCATCCCGTGGGCCAGGGCGGGATCTGGGTCTGTTGAGGGCAACAGCAGGCGGCTAAGGGCAGCAGCAGGCGGCTAAGGCTTTGCCCGGACGGTGCACCAAGGTGTAAGTGTATGAGTTCAGGAATTGGTTCCACCTCAGGACCCACTGTGATAATATTTGTGGGGTCTGATGGTCAGGGGCGAGGAGACCCAGGAGCGGCTTGTGTTCCGTGGCGATGGTGAAACACCTACCATACAGGTAGTTGTTAAATTTGTGCACCCCCGCCACGATTGCCAAGGCCTCCTTATTGATTTGAGTGTAGTTGCGCTCCGCAGGGGTCAGGGTCCTTGAGTAGTATGCCACCGGGACTTCCCTCCCGTCTGGGAGTTGGTGCCCCAGGATGGCACCCACTCCGTACAGGGAAGCATCGCAAGCCAGAATCAGTGGCAGGCCCTCGTCGAAGTGGTGAAGCACGGCGTTCGAGACTAGGAGGTCTTTCACTGCTTGGAACGCAGCGGCTTGGCACTTCCCCCAAACCCACGGGGCTTGTTTGTCCAGCAGCTGGTGAAGCAGTTCTGCTATGGCAGCTTTGTGGGGCAAGAACGAATGATAAAAGTTCAACAACCCCAAGAAACTCTGTAGCTCCGCCTTGCACGTGGGGGCTGGGGCCTGGACAATAGCCCTGGACTTGTCCTCCGTCGGGTGGATTCCTGCCGCGTCCACGGTGAACCCCAGGAACTCCACCTGCGGCACCCCTAGCAAGCATTTTTCCTTTTTGACTTTCAGCCCCACCGCTTGGAAGCGGCAGAGTACCTCTCTCAGGCAGCTGCTGAACTCCCTGCGTCTGGGGCGGCAATTAGAACGTCATCGAAAAATGGCTGCACTCCGGGGATCCCTTTAAGGAGAGAGTCCATTATGCGCTGAAAGATCCCCGGTGCTACGCTAACCCCAAACTGCAGCCTCCACACCCTGAAAGCCCCCCGGTGGGTCACGATGGTCTGAGCCTCGGCTGTTTTGGCATCAACCGGTAGTTGCTGGTATGCTTGTGCCAAATCCAGCTTTCCAAAAATTTTGGACTCAGCTAAGGCCGCCAGTACGTGGCTGACCACCGGGACAGGGTAGGGGTTGTCCTGAAGTGCTTTGTTTATCATGCACTTGTAGTCAGCACAAATTCTCACGTCCCCATTTGGCTTTACCGGTGTGACAATGGGGGTTTCCCAGGCCGCATAGGACACTGGTTCTATGACTCCCTGAGCTGTGAGGTGGTCCAGCTCTGCCTCAATCTTTGGTTTTAAGGTGAACGGGACCCGCCTCGCCTTGAGCCGGATCAGTCTGACCAGGGGATCGAGCGGCAGGGTGATGGGCGGCCCCTTGTAACTCCCCAGGGACCCATCGAAAATGGCTGGGAATTCCTGGCAGACGTCCTCAAAGTTACCCGCCTGCACTTGCTCTACCCCCATTAACTGGATCCCCAGTGGTTGGAACCAGGCCAGCCCCAGTAAGGTGGTGAGCTGGCACTTAACCACCAGAATGTCCAGAGGACCCTTGAATTTCCCTCTCTCCACCCATACCCGGGTCCAGCCCACAATGTGTACCGGGGTTTTTTTGGAAGTCCCTCAGAACAAAGTCAGCCAGCCTCAGTTGGAGGCGGCGGTGGGGGCACAGTTTCTTTAGGGCTTCCTCCGAAATTATGGAAATGGAGGAACCCGAGTCCACTTCCATGAGGCATGGGTTGCCCTCGATGAGGACTGTCAATTTGACCTTGTCGGGGGTGGAAAGGGGCAAGTTCAATACCTGCATGCTGGTTGACGCCGTTGTGTGAGCCTCGGTGGAGTCGTGATGCGCTGTCGGTCTCCAACGGCTGTTCTTGGCCCGGCAAGCCCGAGCGATGTGGCCTATCTTCCCACAACTGCAGCAGTCCATGTTGTGGTATGGACAGTCCCTCCTCTCATGGGGGTCGCCACAGCTGGTGCAATGGTGGAGAGTCTCTCCGTCGCTCGTTGCCTCATGGGGGCTCTTGGGTCTGTTCCTTGTGGCCACCAGATCTGGAAAGCCTCTTTCTCCTCCCGGTCGCCCGGCGCAATTTCTTCATGGTGGACTGCCTCTCCACGTGGGTGGCTGTATGCTTTTGTGGCCCTCTCGAAGGCCGTCGCCTCGTTAAAGGCTTGTTGGAGAGTGAGCTCTTCCTTGGCGAAAAGCTTCTGTTGCAGCCTTTCGTGTCTGAGGCCCCAGACGAATCGGTCTCTCAGGGCCTCCTCCTGCTTATCAAAACTGCAGTTTCCTGCGATCTGGCGGAGAGCGGCCAGGTAGACTGCAGCCATTTCCCCAGGCTTCTGATCCCTCTTGTGGAAGAGGAATCTGCGGGCAATGATGGACAGTTGGGGCAAGAAATGCCCTGTGAGGAGTCTGATGACCTCCCCGTATGTCCTCTCTGTGAGCTTCGCTGGGGCAGAGAGACCTTGTGCTATCTCGAAGGTTGCCTCTCTGCAGATGCTCAACAGGACGTCTCTCATTCGGTTGTCATCCGTGATCATGTTTGCCTGCAGGTAGCATTCGACCCGTTCGGTATAGGTCTCCCACCTCTCGGGGTGGTCTGGGTTGAACTCAGCAAGATGGCCCATCATTACACTAGAGTTCGCCATCGCGGCGGCGGGCGTCACAGTTTCTTGCAGTTCTGCGCCTTCCTCGTCTCCAGCCAGGTCAGCTGTTTTCCCTTGAGCAAGCCTTCCTAGCCAGATCCCACCTTCATAGCCAGTGTAATGTACTCAGAGATGAGACGTGTAGAAGGCAACATACTTTATTAGATGGCACATCACAGAACCGGGCAACGCGGGCCGGGACCCGCTTTATATACATTCAACCCGGAACAGCCCTCCAGCTGGCCAGTCCAATCCTGGCCAGTCAAACTTCCCGCCACTGATCTTGATTGGCGGAGTATTTTCCCGCGCTGCGCAGGGCGACCAAGGGACTTCCCCTGGTCGCGTCTGCTGCATGGCCGCGCGGTGCTCTAGTTAATCCCAAGACATTACAGGATGTCTCGGAATGAAGGATATATGGAACTTCATTCAGCCGCATGCGGGCTTTTGGTGCTGACCGGCCTTTGATTTGGCTGTCTCAGGGCAGCAACGGTGAGGACTTTTCCCATCATGGCCCCGGACTTTGTGGAATTGTCCCTCAGAGGAGTCTCACACCCCATAGGACTGAACTCCATTCCACAGGACATGGAAGACAAGAGTTATTCCACCAGACTTCCCAGGAACATAGTTCTGGTAGACTAATATTTTTATCTTTGATTGGCATCCCCAAATTGTTTCATTTTGGAAGAAATGATAATTGTAATTAAGAAAGTATCCAAACAAGACTTTCCATAGAATCTTTTTATGGTTCTGTTGGGTCAGGCCTCGGATTCAGTGAGAGCTCACAGGAGCACAGCTCCTGAACCTTTCCGAGAGTTCCTCCTCCTCCTTCTGAAAGCTCCACCTCCTTGTCCATTGAAGAGTAGGTGCAGCTGCACAACAATCACCACATGAGCTCCACCACCTATTTTTTCTACAAAATGACCCCTGTTTTGGGTTATATGAAAATGACAAGAAAATAGGGAACTGGTGAGTAATAAATAATATATAATAATTTAACAACAACTTGTCACAGCCTTGCTCCTGGCTCCACCCCACTGTCTCCTGGCTCCACCCTCAATGTCTCCTGGCTCCTTCCCAAAGTCCCCAGATACTTCTTGAATTGGACCTGGCAGCCCTATTCGGAAGACAAGTACCAGACTCCCCGGTTATGGGCACTGTCTTAGGGTGGGTCCTTGAGATCTCCCAGAATTACAACTGGTTTCCAGACTGCAGAAATAAGTTCCCTGGAGAAAATGGTGGCTTTGGAGGGTGGAGTGCATACCATTGTACTCTGCTGTACTCCCTCCCTCCTTAAACTCACCCTCTCCAAATTCCACCCCCCCCCCAGTCCTCCGGAATTTCCGAACCTGGAGCTGGAAACAGCTGGATGCTTGCTAGCAGCATGGCTGCTTTTATGATAAAGGCCACAAGGTTTGTTGCTGAAGAAAAGAAACCTTTATTCTTAAAGAAATCCATACAGAAGTAGGAAAGGAGAGACGGGCATTCCAGATAAATAGTCGCTAGGACGGAGAGAGATTCTCGAGGCCGCGTTGCTCTCAGTGGAGGTTAGAGAGAGGGAGGTCATAAGTGAGAACAAGGCAGTGAGAACGAAGGAAGTCTGTGAGGTTAGCATTCTGGGTAATGCAGGCAGTAGCAGAACAGGGTATACAGAGAGATCTGACTTGTCCACCTCACTAGCTCTACTGCCCCCCCCCCACCTTGTGTCAACGCCGGATAAGAACATAAGAGAAGCCATGTTGGATCAGGCCAATAGCCCATCCAGTCCAACACACTGTGTCACACAGTGGCCACACACACACACACACATATATATATATATATATATATATATATATATATATATATATATACACACACACACACACACACACACTGTGGCTAATAGCCACTGATGGACCTCTGCTCCATATTTTTATCTAGGGGGGCAGAGGGGGCACTTGCCCTGGGCACCGCCGGGGAGGGGGACGCCAAATTGGAAATGGAGCCCATTCTATTCTATGAGCCCATAAGATAAAATGGGCCCATAAGGGGGCATCATTTTTTTTTTTAATTTTGCCCCCCTCCCCTCCAAAAACATACAGGTCCAGTCCTGCCTTGTGCGTCTGGTGCAAAGAGACATTGCAAAGTTCTTTGCTCCCAGAAGACTGGGAAACATTTTCTATCTAGGAGATCAGAATTCAAGGCGATTTTGGTTCCGGGGGGGCGGAGACTTGATACAATATTAGACAGGAAGCAACCATCCTTTACTCAGGTTGGGTGGATTCCATTCTGTTGCGAAACCTGTGACAATCCCAGAGAAAGATTATCTACGACAGGGTCCCCAACCTTTTTGAGCCTGTGGGCACATCTGGAATTCTGACATGACGCAGTACAGCAACAGCCCAGACCAGCAACAAAATGGCTGCCACAAAACAGCTCCCACGCGAGGTGGAGCCAGCCACAAAAGGTTGTCACAGTTTAACTTACACACTGTGTAGAGCAGGGGTATCCAACTCAATTTGTTATGAGGGCCAGATCTGACATAAATGAGACCTTGTTGGGCCAGACCATTTCGGGTTGGGCCCTGTACGTACCTATTTAAGATCAGGTAGCAGAAATATAAATTTTATAAAGAAAGCAGACAAACACAAAAATTTTTTTAAAAAAAAAAAAAAACTTAAAACATGCTTAAAATGTTAGTACTCATTGGTCTTAAAGGTGCTTCCTTTGTATTTCTCCCATGGGATCCAGGGAACTGGGCAAATGAAGCTCTGGCTCTTTCCTTCCTTCCCCAGGGGACTGGTGGGGGAGGAGCTTAAGCCAATAGAAGGAAGAGAGGCTTGGCTCAGTAGCTCTGCTGTGCAATTGAGAGAGCCTGGCAAAGCAAGCTGTTCCTCTCCCCCTTCCTCCCCAAGGAAGGAGCCTCTGTCAATAGAGAAAACAGAGGTTTTGCTCTGTAGCTCCTGTGTGTTTAAGCAAGCCTTGCCAAGCAAGCTGTTATGCAGAAGGAAGCAAGCTACAGGAAGAAGGAAGCAGATGGCAGCCCGTTGCTTGGGGACCTGATAGGAGCCCTCTGGGGGCTTGATTCAGACCCCGAGCTGCATGTTTGACGCCCGTGGTGTAAAGCTATGTGCAGTGAGAGAAGCTGTTGCCAAAGCCACATTTGAAAAAATCTGCACAGCCAATCAAATCTCCAATAGGCAATCAGCACAATCTTGTTGACCAAAAGTCCTACCTGGCTGCAGCCACTTCCTAAAAACAGTTGGCAAGTGCCAGAAAAGGTGCTAGTGCGCACCATGTTGGGAACTATAGATTTCATAGAATCATAGAATTGGAAGGGATCTCCAGGGTCATCTAGTCCAACCCCCTGCACAATGCAGGAAATTCACAAATACTTCCCCCTAAATTCACAGGATCCGCATTGCGGTCAGATGGCCATCTAGCCTCTGTTTAAAAACCTCCAAGGAAGGAAAACACACCACCTCCTGAGGAAACCTGTTCCACTGGGGAACCTGTCAAAGAATCATATGGAAGGGACCTCCAGGGCCATCTAGTCCACCCCCCTGCACAATGCAGGAAACTCACAAACCCCTCCCCCTGAATTCACAGGATCCGCATTGCTGTCAGATGGCCATCAAGCCTCTGTTTAAAAACCTCCAAGGAAGGAGAGCCCACCACCTTCCGAGGAAGCCTGTTCCATTGAGGAACCGCTCTAAACTCACAAACCCCTCCCTCTAAATTCACAGGATCCGCATTGCTGTCAGATGGCCATCTAGCCTCTGTTGAAAAACCTCCAAGGAAGGAGAGCCCACCACCTTGTAAAGATTTGTGAAGATACCCCCCCTTTCCCGCCCCCCCCAATTGCGATTTAACACTGGATCCTTCTTTAACATGGCCACTCTGCCTCTTAATGATCTCTGTGTGACAGTGTATACAGTTTCATCGGTGTCATTTGTCAGAACGAAGCCTTCAGTGCATCGGTTGGTTTCTGCAGATGTGCAAATGAGTAACACTGTGCTTAGTTTGCATTAAGCGGGTGGCTGAAATTGGAGCAGCCATCCTTTGAATGGCTGGTGGTGATTGGGCTGCCCATTGTCTAATGAAGACAGATTGGTTCCCTTCAGAAACAAAATAAACACTTAACAAAAAAGCCATCTTTCTGACTCAATATTAGCCAGCTTTGCAGAACAAAAAAAAGAAGTCAGCACTCAAGCGAAGTTTGCGTATGTCACGTTTCAAGGCATGGCCATGGAGGGTACTTTTGTGTATGTTTTTTTAATACAGCTGCAAGTCTTTTTATGCCTTTCGTGCACCATTTTATGCTTTAGAGGTGGGGTGGAAAGTGCTGTTGGATTGCAGCAGACTTATGGCAACTCCATTGGATTTTCAAGACAAGAGATGTTCAGAGGTGGTCTGTTTCTGTGGAATGACCCTTAGCTATTTATTTATGCATCTACACCACCTTTCCTGTGGTGTCATACATGTGGCCCAGGGGCTGAATCAGGCCCCTGGAAGGCTCCTATCAGGCCTCCGAGCAACTGGCTGTCATCCGCTTCCTTCTCCCTCTCTCTTGCTTCCTTCTGCATGACAGCTTGTGTTTTAAGACTTGCTCAATCACACAGGAGCTACAGAGCAAAGTCTCTATTTTCTCCATTGGCTGAGGCTCCTCCCTTGGTGCGGAGGGATATTTGCTTTGCCAGGCTCTCTCAACTGCACAGCAGAGCTACTGAGTCAAGCCTCTCTTCCTTCTGTTGGCTGAGGCTCCTCCCCCTCCTCATCCCCTGGGGAAGGAAGGAAAGAGCTTCCTTTGCCCAGTTCCCTGGATCCCATGGGAGAAATACAAAGAAAGCAATTTTAAGATCAATGAGTGCTAATGTTTTAAGATTCTTTTTAAAAATGTTTTTAATTGTGTTTGTGTCCTTTATAAAATGTATGACCGTTTTTGCACACAGCTTACCACGCGGTCACATTCCTGGTCTTTCTGCAGCGTCCGTCGGATTTCCCACTATCTGCGCTGGAGTTACATGAAGTGCTGCGGCTTTTGCGTAGCAAACGTAAACTGGGTTTTAGAGGTTTACGTTTGCTATGCAAAAGCCGCGGGACTTACTGTAACTTTGGCGCAGATAATGGGAAATCCGACGGACGCTGAGTAGAGAACAGGAACGTGACCCTGTGGTAAGCTGTGTGCGAAAACGGTCTATGTCTCTGCTACCTAATCTTAAATAGGTACATACATGGCCCAGCCCAACAAGGCTCAGGCCAACCAGACATGGCCTGTCAAGGTCTCATTTATGTCAGATTCAGCTCTCATAACAGATGAGTTCGACACCCCTGTGTTAGTGGGCTCACAGCAGTGGACTTTCTTGGTGGTCTCCCATCCCGGTACTGACCAGGAGGTCCCCTGCTTAGCTTCCAAAATCTGAGGAGATTAAACTAGTCTGGGCCATCCACAGCCACAAACTACATATGTGGTACGTACCATCTAGTCCCACATCCATGAAGCCACCTTCTACGGCATCAGGCCATTGGTCCAGCAAGGTCAGCACTGTCTCCTCAGACTGGCTACCGATGTCCAAGGCTTCAGGTGGTGGCGGCCACAAGCATGGCCACCTTCAAGAGGGGTTTAGATAAAAATATGGAGCAGAGGTCCATCAGTGGCTATTAGCCGCAGTATATATATATATGTGTGTGTGTGTGTGTGTATACACACACACATATATTGGCCACTGTGTGACACAGAGTGTTGGACTGGATGGGCCATTGGCCTGATCCAACATGGCTTCTCTTATGTTCTTAGGTAAAGATTTTTCGCAGCTACTAGTCCTTTCCACTGGGGTTGCTGGGGACTGACAATGGGATCTTCTACTTGCCAAGCAGATGTTCCATCCTGAGCCACAGCCCCTTCCCTCCCTGTCAATCACTATTATTCAGTAGGCCCTCTTCCTCCCACTCCTGATGTGGACAAGTGACACAGGGCCTTTTTTTGGGCTGGAACTCATTTGCATATTAGGCCACCACCCCCATGTAGCCAATCCTCCAAGAGCTTACAGGGCTCTTAGTACAGGGCCTACTGTAAGCTCTTGGAGGATTGGGGGGATGGCTTAATATGCAAAGGAGTTCCTGCTGCAAAAAAAGTCCTGATGACACATAAACTGTATGCAAAATGTGTCCACTGTAATAGGAAGGACAAACGTCTGAAAAAACCAATGGACATTGTTCTCAACAGAGCCCTGTGGCGCAGAGTGGTAAACTGCAGTACTCAGTCCATGCTCTCTGCTCACGACCTGAGTTCAATCCCAGCAGAAGCTGGGTTCAGATTTCCAGCTCAAAGTTGACTCACCCTTCCATCCTTCCGAGGTCGGTAAAATGAGGGGGGGGAGAAAGTGTAGGTGACTGGGGAAGGCAATGGCAATGGCAAACCACATTGTAAAAAGTCTGCCATGAAAATGTAAAATGGAGATCTTTGAATCAAAGAGTCCAGCTTGGGAAATTTGGGCCCACCCCTATCATTTCCATACACATTCCCATATTTATTTGAAGACTGCCAGCTCTGGGTTGGAAAATAACTGGAGACTTTGGGGGTGGAGACTGGGGAGAGCAGGGTCTGGGGAAGGGGAGGACATCAGCACAGTGTCCTCCTGCTTCCTCTCATAAGAACATAAGAGAAGCCATGTTGGATCAGGCCAATGGCCCCTCCAGTCCAACACTCTGTGTCACATAAGAACATAAGAGAAGCCATGTTGGATCAGGCCAATGGCCCCTCCAGTCCAACACTCTGTGTCACATAAGAACATAAGAGAAGCCATGTTGGATCAGGCCAATGGCCCATCCAGTCCAACACTCTGTGTCACATAAGAACATAAGAGAAGCCATGTTGGATCAGGCCAATGGCCCATCCAGTTCAACACTCCGTGTCACATAAGAACATAAGAGAAGCCATGTTGGATCAGGCCAATGGCCCATCCAGTCCAACACTCTGTGTCACACAGTGGCCAATATATGTGTGTGTGTGTGTATGTATGTATATACGTATGTATACACTGTGGCTAATAGCCACTGATGGACCTCTGCTCCATATTTTTATCCAATCCCTTCCTGAAACTGGCTATGCTTGTAGCCGCCGCCACCTCCTGTGGCAGTGAATTCCACATGTTAATCACCCTTTGGGTGAACGGCTTCCTTTTATCCGTTTTAACCTGACTGCTCAGCAATTTCATTGCATGCCCACGAGTTCTTGCATTGTGAGAAAGGGAGAAAAGTACTTCTCTCTCCACCCTCTCCATCCCATGCATAATCTTGTAAACCTCTATCATGTCACCCCACAGTCGGCGTTTCTCCAAGCTAAAGAGCCCCAAGCGTTTCAACCTTTCTTCATAGGGAAAGTGTTCCAAACCTTGGATCATTCTAGTAGCCCTTTTCTGGACTTTCCCCAATGCTATAATATCCTTTTTGAGGTGCGGTGACCAGAATTGCACGCAGTATTCCAAATGAGACCGCACCATCGATTTATACAGGGGCATTATGATACTGGCTGATTTGTTTTCAGTTCCCTTCCCTTCTCTCCCTAGCTACCAGTTTCTCTCAGGGGCTGGAGCTCTGTCATCTGGAGGTCAATCGCAATCCCAAGAGAGTTGGCAACCCCAGGCCCATCGGAACATCAACAATAAACACACAACCAATTAAACACCCAATAAAAAAGCACCTCATCTCAATGAAAGCCTATCATTGCAAACAATCCGAGTCAGTCGCGTAAATCAAACCAAGTCCATTAAAAGGCATGCCAACAAAAATGTCTTGTAAAAGCAATCCAGGGCATAAAAGCACCTCAAATGAAGCCGTCAAAAATGAGATCCATCAAGGTTACCTGCACCGGCTTGGGACATTCCTGGAGGTTTCGGGGTGGAATCTGGAGAGGGTGGGATTTGGGGATCACTGGGAATGTGATGCCCCAACAGCTGTCCATCTTCTCCAAGGGGGACTGGATCTTTGTCATCTGGAGATCAACTGTCATTTCAGAAGAACCCCAGCTCCCACCTAGAGGGTGGCCGCCCAAATAGAACAGCTCTCTGGCTGTGGAGGCACTCTGCACTCACAAGCTGCACCACAACGAGGAAGCATCTCATTTAGGGATGTCAGCGGCAAAGTGCAAAGGGTGTGTGTATTGTTGCCAATTAGTTTTAATTCCAGGAGGCCTGGAGACCTCCTGGAATTAAAGCTAAACTCCACAGGTGACAGAAATCAGCTCCCTCCAAGAAAATAATTATTTGGTCGGCTGGGCTGACTGGCATTGTACCCCAGTAAGGTCCCCCTTCTCTCTAAACCTCTCCCTTCCCAGGGTCGACTTCCCAGATTCCCAGGTGTTTTCCAACCCAGAGTTGGCAGCCCTGTTTATGTAGAGGGAGGCTGGTTTCTCTATGTAAAAGAAAATCCTTCGTGAGAGACAGTTTGGTGTAGTGGTTAAGTGCACGGACTCTTATCTGGGAGAACCTAGTTTGATTCCCCACTCCTCCACTTGCAGCTGCTGGAATGGCCTTGGGTCAGCCATAGCTCTCTTATCTGGGAGAACCGGGTTTGATTCCCCACTCCTCCACTTGCAGCTGCTGGAATGGCCTTGGGTCAGCCAGAGCTCTCTTATCTGGGAGAACCGGGTTTGATTCCCCACTCCTCCACTTGCAGCTGCTGGAATGGCCTTGGGTCAGCCAGAGCTCTCTTATCTGGGAGAACCGGGTTTGATTCCCCACTCCTCCACTTGCAGCAGCTGGAATGGCCTTGGCTCAGCCAGAGCTCTCTTATCTGGGAGAACCGGGTTTGATTCCCCACTCCTCCACTTGCAGCAGCTGGAATGGCCTTGGCTCAGCCAGAGCTCTCTTATCTGGGAGAACCGGGTTTGATTCCCCACTCCTCCACTTGCAGCTGCTGGAATGGCCTTGGGTCAGCCATAGCTCTGGCAGAGGTTGTCCTTGAAAGGGCAGCTGCTGTAAGAGCTCTCTCAGCCCCACCCACATCACAGGGTGTCTATTATGGGGGAAGAAGAAAAAGGAGATTGTAAAACGCCCTGAGTTTCTGATTCAGGGTATAAATCTGCAATTCTTCTTCTTCTTCGAGGGAAGGTTTGCAGAGCGAAGTTTGAGTGTTTGGATTTGAATCAAAAAGGTAAACCCAGCAATTAGAGAAGGATGCCATGAGACGGCAGTTTAACCCTGCATAAAATGCTCCGCCTTGAATGGGAAAAGCCCCTGGAAATTTACCGAGCGGGACCCAAGACATTTTGCTTAAGATCGCTCCATATGCCCAGTCGACACAATGAAACCGGCTGGCATTTAGTAAAACCGATTCGGTCTGGGTTTTTTTTTTGCTTTGCAAAGAACATTCCTGCAGTCTAAATTTGAGAGTCGGCAACAGGCTGTCGACGGGTTGCGCGGTGTCATTAATTGGCAGTGTTTCCCCTCCTATTAGAGAGGCCTAATCTGTCTGAGCCTCTGTGGCACTTATCACTGTCATAGGCAAGTCTTACTAGAATTTATAAGGATCCCGGGATTAATAGCGTGATAACGATACCCTTGGCATTTCTGGTGGGAGTTTTGAGGCGGGAGGAACTTTGAAAACTACCTGTCATCTGCAGAGGACAAAGAGCCGTTCCTGTTGTTAACGCAATGCATGGATAGAGAAGCGCTGGTGAGCTGTGTTTCCGCTTTTATTTTTAGAAGACGATTGCAGATTTATACCCTGCCATTCTCTCTGAATCAGAGACTCAGAGCAGCTTACAATCTCCTATATCTTCTCCCCCCACAACAGACACCCTGTGAGGTGGGTGGAGCTGAGGGGGCTCTCACAGCAGCTGCCCTTTCAAGGACAGAGTCTCAGAGCGGCTCACAATCTCCTTTCCCTTCCTCCCCCACAACAGACACCCCGTGAGATGGGTGGGGCTGAGAGGGCTCTCACAGCAGCTGCCCTTTCAAGGACAGAGTCTCAGAGCGGCTCACAATCTCCTTTCCCTTCCTCCCCCACAACAGACACCCTGTGAGACGGGTGGGGCTGAGAGGGCTCTCACATCAGCTGCCCTTTCAAGGACAACTCCTGGAATACCTATGGCTAACCCAAGGCCATTCCAGCAGCTGTTAGTGGAGGAGTGGGGGATCAAACCTGAAATGTGCAAAAGCCCCTATCTCCCAGGTTGTCCTTGAAAGGGCAGCTGCTGTAAGACCTCTCTCAGCCCCACCCACATCACAGGGTGTCTATTATGGGGGAAGAAGAAAAAAGGAGATTTTGCACATTTCAGCGGGGACTTGCACATATCCTTGCCATGAAATGTGCACGTTATATGCGCTATGGGAGAATATGTGCCTTCTCACCAGAGAAGAAGAAGAAGATAAGAAGAAGATATTGGATTTATATCCCGCCCTCCACTCTGAAAAGTCTCAGAGCGGCTCACAATCTCCTTTCCCTTCCTCCCCCACACAACAAGCACCCTGTGAGGTAGATGAAGATACTGGATTTATATCCCGCCCTCCACTCCGAAGAGTCTCGGAGCGGCTCACAATCTCCTTTCCCTTCCTCCCCTACAACAGACACCCTGTGAGGTAGATGAAGATATTGGATTTATATCCCGCCCTCCACTCCGAAGAGTCTCAGAGTGGCTCACCATCTCCTTTCCCTTCCTCCCCTACAACAGACACCCTGTGAGGTAGATGAAGATATTGGATTTGTATCCCGCCCTCCACTCCAAAGAGTCTCAGAGCGGCTCACAATCTCCTTTCCCTTCCTCCCCCACAACAGACACCCTGTGAGGTGGGTGGGGCTGGAGAGGGCTCTCACAGCAGCTGCCCTTTCAAGGACAACCTCTGCCAGAGCTATGGCTGACCCGAGGCCATTCCAGCAGGTGCAAGTGGAGGAGTGGAGAATCAAACCCGGTTCTCCCAGATAAGAGTCCGCGCACTTAACCACTTCACCAAACTGGCTCTCCCAGAGGGATATGTGTTTTACAATGTGTGAGAAAGAGGGCGGTGGGGGAGAGAAAGAATGGGAATCTTTGCTTCACCAATGGCAAGATTATTTTTCCCCCTTAGGTGATTATTTTTCTTCGACTGTTTTCGCACACAGCTTACCATGCGGTCACGTTCCTGTTCTCTCCGCAGCGTCTGGCGGATTTCCCACCATCTGCGCCAGAGTTACAGGAAGTGTTGCAGCTTTCATGGAGCAAATGTAAACCACTAAAACCCAGTTTACGTTTGCTACGCAAAAGCCGCGGCACTTCCTGTAACTCTGGCGCAGATGGAGGGAAATCCGACAGACGCTGCGGCGGGAACATCTTAGCCAGCTTCTTCGGAGTCATATACCACCTATACATCATCTTAAAACAGTTCTCTTTGATACTCTGACAAGTTGAGATCTTCATCGAGTTCTTCCAAAGGTGCTCCCACGTATCCATTTGTATTTCTCTATTCACACATCACTAGGTATTTCTTGAACAAGGCAGGAGTCAAGTGGCACCTTTAAGACCAACCCATTTTTATTGAGAACGCAAGCTTTCGTGTGCTCTTAAGCATACTTCATCAGACGAGGAATCCGGCGCCGTGAGCAATGCCATACATAGCTGAGCAGAGCCACACAGAGCTGGTAGGCAGGGTCCCAGAATGCAACATGGTACAGATTTAAGAACCAATGGCAGTGAAGTAAAATGATCTGGTAGGCAGCGGTTTGGAATGTAAAATGGTACAATGACAGAACAGTCAAATTAACAAATTGAGCCAACCTTTGTTCTGAGTAGCAGGAGCATGTGAAAGCGACAAAGCGGCAGTATGCAGTAAAATTAACAAACTGAGCAAACCTTTGATCTGAGGAGCATGAGCATGAGAAAACAGCATGCGAGTAGCAGGAGCATGAGAAAGCAACAAAACAGCAGGATGCAGTAAAATTAACAAACTGAGCACACCTTTGATCCGAGGAGCATGAGCATGCGAAAACAGCATGCGAGTAGCAGGAGCATGCGAAAGCAACAAAACAGCAGGATGCAGTAAAATTAACAAACTGAGCACACCTTTGATCTGAGGAGCAGGAGCATGCGAAAGCAACAAAACAGTAGTATGTCAAAATGCGAGATTGTCTGTCAATGACAACGGGAGATGGGCTCAATATATGTAACGGGATAAGCAACCAAAGTCCCTGTTTGAGTGTGTCAATACAGCTAAAAGAGAAATACATTGGATAGTGATGCACACCAAATTTACTTTTTAACATGCAAACATAATTCTAGTTTGCCATAGGAAAAAGGAATACACTAAAATATAGTGAAAACGGGTAAAGCACATGTAATGAGATATACAGCCAATATCCCTATTTTGAGTATGTCAAAACAAATAATTATACTGATACCCAATTCTAAAAGAGAAACACATTGGAATACTGTGGATGTATAGCTATTCTTAGTATTAAAACTAATATCTGGACTATAGAGATCAGTACCACTGGTGAAAATGGCTGCTTTGGAGATTGGACTTTATGGTATTACAACTCCCTCCTCTCCTGAAAGGCTACCTTTCCCAGGCTCCAGCCCCAAATGCCCAGGAATTTTCCAACCCAGAGCTGGCAACCCTAGGGAATGCCCACCATAACTAGGCAAACTGGAGTCCTATCTTTTGTTTAGCGTGCTTATCTTGTGTTGCAAGCAGGTGTGGAATTCTAGCAGGAGCTCCTTTGCATATTAGGCCACACACCCCTGATGTAGCCAATCCTCCTGGAGCTTACAAAAAAAGAGCCTTGTAAGCTCTTGGAGGATTGGCTACATCAGAGGTGTGTGGCCTAATATGCAAAGGCCTCCTGCTAGAATTCCACACCTGATTGCGAGCATCCAGTTATGGGGGTTTATTTTTCACTTGAACCACATAGGAAGATTCCAGACAAGAGACAGAGAAGCAAAGGAGAGTGTTCTTCCACATGGGGATGGATCCTCCTCTTCACCTTGCAGTCCCAGAGCCAGTTTGGTGTAGTGGTTAAGTGTGCAGACTCTTATCTGGGAGAACCGGGTTTGATTCCCCACTCCTCCACTTGCACCTGCTGCAATGGTCTTGGGCCAGCCATAGCTTTCGTAGGAGTTGTCCTGGAAAGGGCAGTTTCTGTTAGAGCTCTCTTGACCCCACCCACCTCACACAGTGTCTGTTGTGGGGAAAGGAGATAAAGGAGATTGTAAGCTGCTCTGAGTCTCTGATACAGAGAGAAGAGCGGGGTATCAATCTTCAGTCTTCTTCTTCCCCACCCCAGTTCTACTACCTCCAGTTTAATCTAACATACTCTGGACTCGGGGGGTGAACTTCTCATGGCCTCGAGAAGTTGCTAGAACTCCAAAGATGCAAACCACCCTTGACAGCAAGACCAATGACTGTGATCTTCAAACGCCTACATTTCAATTTGAATTTCATTTCATGAAATATTGTTTTCCATAACACTTAAAATAGCTACCCAAAATGTCACTGCCACACAAGCATTCGTAATATTAAAATCTGTTGACTGAGTAGCAAATTATCTGCTTTAACAACTTTTTTTTAAAAAAAAGCTATTAGCTGTTAGAAAAAAAAATCTTTGATTGTGATAGTCTTGTATATCTTCTCTACCTAAGGATATAGTAAGAGCCTTGCTGGATCAGACCAGTGGTCCATTTAGTCCAGCATCCTGTCTCACACAGGGGCCAGCCAGTTCATCTGGAGGGCCAAGAACAGGGCAGAGAGGCTGAGGCCTTCCCCTGAGAAGAGCATCAGAAGAGCCCTGCTGGATCAGACCAGGGAGGGTCCATCTAGTCTAGCATCCTGTCTCACACAGTGGCCAGCCAGTTCCTCTGGAGAGTCAAGAACAGGGCAGAGAGGCCGAGGCCTTCCCCTGAGAAGAGCATCAGAAGAGCCCTGCTGGGTCAGACCAGGGAAGGTCCATCTAGTCCAGCATCCCGTCTCACACGGGGGCCAGCCAGTTCCTCTGGAGCTCCATCAGCAGGACATAAAGGCCAAGGATTTTCCCTGAGGTTGCCTCTTAGCACTGGCATTCAAATGTTTACCTCCTCTGAATGTGGAGGTCCCCATCAGTCACTGGGGCTCTCAGCCACCTCTCCTCCGTGGATTTGTCTAATCTTCCTTTTAAAGCCGTCTATGCGGTGGCTGTCACTGCATCTCGTGGCAGCAAATTTCACATTCCAACTGCTCACCGAGTAAAGTAGTTTTTTTTCCTTTTGTTCATCCCGTACCTGTTGTACATTGACTTCAGTAGGTGCACCGCAGTTCTAGTATTAAAGGAAGAGGGAGAAAAAGTGTCCATACTTGCTTTTGCTACCGCGTGCATAATTTTTATATTTCCCCTTAACATTTTGTTCTAAACATTTTCTTTTATATTTTATATTTTTTATATTTTATATGATGTATTTATATTATAGTATTATGTTGGATATGATTTATATTTTATGTTTTTTTTCAGATTTCCCCTTAACATTTTTTTTTTCCAAACAGTCTTTCCTCAGAGGAAAGTGACAGTGTCCTATTACTTTAAGGTGAAATGGAACTGCCTAAGATGGAGTCATCCTTGAGTACAGGTGTGGTAGTGTCATCAGGTGTGAGCCAATGAACCAATTGGGAATGGGATTGGTTAAGGCAACTAGAAATGCAGTAGCCAGCTGCCAGTTCAGTGTGTGATAGGAAAGGATGGATATAGTGTGGCATACTGTTGGATGGATATTGGAATTGATGACTTTGGACTGTGTATTGACTAATCTATAGGACTTTTTATTTGTACCTCTGCCTGGCTCTGATTGAATGTAAGTGTATGACTATTGGACTGCCTATTGACTCTGATACCTGCCTGAACCCAATACAGTTTGTTGAACCTGCTCTCTGTGTAGAGTGTCTTCCTTGGGACTGCAACTGAGACTGGTCTGACCAGTGGGAACTTCTGTTTCAACTCTGTCAGAAAGGAATTCCAACTTGTTGATTATCTTGGTTGAACTTTTCTTTTTCTCAGGCTAAAATACTTAAAAATTATTGTTGTAGTTGTTGCTGTTGTTATGTGGAGCCTCATGGTACAGAGTATTATTACTACTGCTACTTCTACTGCTATGAGGAGTCTCATGGTGCAGAGTGGTAAAGCTGCAGTACTGCAGTCCTAAGCTCTGCTCACAACCTGAGTTCGATCCTGGCAGAAGCTGGGTTCAGGGAGCCGGCTCAAGGTCGACTCAGCCTTCCATCCTTCCGAGGTTGGTCAAATGAGTCCCCAGCTTGCTGGGGGGAAAGTGTAGATGACTGGGGAAGGCAATGGCAAACCACCCCGTAAAAAGTCTGCCGTGAAAATGTTGTGAAAGCAACATCACCCCAGAGTCGGAAACGACTGGTGCTTGCACAGGGGACTATCTTTACCTTTTTTATTATTATTTCATTTTGTTAATTTAATGACTTTAATAACTCTTACAATATATTTGTTACAATTGAGGAAATAATTCTGGACGTCAGTAGAGAGCTAGAAAATTAAACAAAATAATAGGGACCTACCATCTCACAGGTCAAACTTTTCTTGTCCAGATGTTCCAGACCCTAATTATTTAAGAGCTAGCATGGTGTAGTGGTCAAAAGCCATGGCACTCTAACCCTGGAGACCAGGTTTGATTCCTCTCTCCTCCTCCACCTGAAACTTGCTGGGTGACCTTGGGTCAGTCACAGTTTCTTTAGAACTCTCTCAGCCTCACTAGCCTCACAAAGCGCCTGTTACGGGGAGAGGAGAGGAAGGCAACTGTAAACCTCTTTGAGACTCCTAAAGGTGGAGGAAAAATAGAATATTAAAAAAAAACCCTTCTGCTCAATATTTAAGCATTGACGTGTGCACTTTGGCTCCTTTAGGTATGCTTGTGGCTGCCACCCACGAGAAAGAAAGAGCGAGAGAGAGACCAGGCAGACTTTCAGACAGTCTGCAGTATTCTTCCCATTACAAACAGACCCACCAGCTCACCTTGGGAATTGCTGTTTTAATCAAGGCCAGCATTTTTCCCCCTTCTTTCAACAGCAACGAATTTAGGCTTCCATTCTCACCAGTTAAACAGTTCTAAATCTAATTAATGGGCCTGATTGCTCAATCCATTGTATTTATTAAACTCCTAGCTCATCTTTTGCTGTATTGATTTGCCAACAAAACACATTTGCTGCCTCATGGTTGCTTCGGGTTCCTCCAATTCCCCCTATCGCCTCCCCCCCCCCCAAATCTACTTGTTTTATTTTCCTTTCAGCTTTCCTCTCCCATTGATTCCCTGTCCCGATTCCATTTTCTTCCCAGCTCCCTTTGCTCATGTTCTGCTCTGCGCCGTTCATTACACTTCGTGGGGGCCTGCAGAGAAGATATTGCAGGGTGGTCTTCGGATGTAAAATAGACATGAACCTGTTTTAAAACAAAGATGAGATATTAAACAGTCGGCTTCCAGGATTCTACCGCATGTTGAACTGCAGAAGGAGAGGTGTACAAATAAGAAGGGGGGATATGCCGTTAAAGGTTATAACCATTATCAGTCACTTCCATTAAACACAGCTGAGGAGTAACTCAAGATCAGGTCTCATTTTGGGCAGGAGCTCACAGGAACAGAGCTTCAGAACCTCTCAATTTGATGGTGTTCTTTCTTTCTTACCCCTCCCCCTCAAAAAAAAAAGCTGGATTCTGGGCTCCATTGTAATGTAAGAACATAAGAGAAGCCATGTTGGATCAGGCCAATGGCCCATCCAGTCCAACACTCTGTGTCACAGAAGAACATAAGAGAAGCCCTGTTGGATCAGGCCAGTGGCCCATCCAGTCCAACACTCTGTGTCACAGAAGAACATAAGAGAAGCCCTGTTGGATCAGGCCAGTGGCCCATCCAATCCAACACTCTGTGTCACATAAGAACATAAGGGAAGCCATGTTGGATCAGGCCAATGGCCCATCCAGCCCAACACTCAGTGTCACAGAAGAACATAAGAGAAGCCCTGTTGGATCAGGCCAGTGGCCCATCCAGTCCAACACTCTGTGTCACATAAGAACATAAGAGAAGCCATGTTGGATGAGGCCAGTGGCCCATCCAGTCCAACACTCTGTGTCACATAAGAACATAAGAGAAGCCATGTTGGATCAGGCCAATGGCCCATCCAGCCCAACACTCAGTGTCACAGAAGAACATAAGAGAAGCCCTGTTGGATCAGGCCTATGGCCCATCCAGTCCAACACTCTGCGTCACATAAGAACATAAGAGAAGCCATGTTGGATCAGGCCAATGGCCCATCCAGTCCAACACTCTGTGTCACATAAGAACATAAGAGAAGCCATGTTGGATCAGGCCTATGGCCTATCCAGTCCAACACTCTGTGCCACATAAGAACATAATAGGAGCCATGTTGGATCAGGCCTATGGCCCATCCAGTCCAACACTCTGCGTCACATAAGAACATAAGAGAAGCCATGTTGGATCAGGCCAATGGCCCATCCAGCCCAACACTCAGTGTCACAGAAGAACATAAGAGAAGCCCTGTTGGATCAGGCCTATGGCCCATCCAGTCCAACACTCTGTGTCACATAAGAACATAAGAGAAGCCATGTTGGATCAGGCCTATGGCCTATCCAGTCCAACACTCTGTGCCACATAAGAACATAATAGGAGCCATGTTGGATCAGGCCTATGGCCCATGCAGTCCAACACTCTGCATCACATAAGAACATAAGAGAAGCCATGTTGGATCAGGCCAATGGCCCATCCAGCCCAACACTCAGTGTCACAGAAGAACATAAGAGAAGCCCTGTTGGATCAGGCCTATGGCCCATCCAGTCCAACACTCTGCGTCACATAAGAACATAAGAGAAGCCATGTTGGATCAGGCCAATGGCCCATCCAGTCCAACACTCTGTGTCACATAAGAACATAAGAGAAGCCATGTTGGATCAGGCCTATGGCCTATCCAGTCCAACACTCTGTGCCACATAAGAACATAATAGGAGCCATGTTGGATCAGGCCTATGGCCCATCCAGTCCAACACTCTGCGTCACATAAGAACATAAGAGAAGCCATGTTGGATCAGGCCTATGGCCCATCCAGTCCAACACTCTGCGTCACATAAGAACATAAGAGAAGCCATGTTGGATCAGGCCTATGGCCCATCCAGTCCAACACTCTGCGTCACATAAGAACATAAGAGAAGCCATGTTGGATCAGGCCAATGGCCCATCCAGCCCAACACTCTCGCCATAGCACTCATAAAATTATCACGAGAGACAACCCTCCTTGGCCCTGATGTGTAATGAAATTTCGTTCTGGGGAAATAACACAGCTGAAATGATTAATAATAATAAAAAAAATTGTCCGGTGTCTTTTCTTACATAAGAAATAAGGAAAACCGCCTATTTGTCATAAAAAATTGGTTTTGGCTTACTCAGCGTAAAACTACAGGAACAGTGAAGTGGCAATTGAGGCTATTCAAGGGGGGGGGGGGTCATTTCGAAATATCGCTATTAAGCAAGAAATATGAAGTTTAAAAAAAAAAATGGCCGTGCGGGCACTTTTGGGAAGCGCCGCGAACGGCTGATGATTGGCCAGGCCAGCTGCGTGCATGATTTGAGTTGCACGCCCCAAAGGGGGTGGATGGAGTGGGAGGACTGAAAGACAGAGGGTGCCGCCCACAAAGCAGTCGATGCGGGGTGGGATGAATTTCCCACAGCAAACTCTGCGTAGTGGATCCGGTGTGGACCCGCAGGTTTTCGGAAACTCCGCAAGCATGTGGATCAAGATACTGCGGGGTGAAACTGCTGAAGCCCTGGAGCAAACCGCGACCGCGGAGCAACATGTGCAAAATCGAGGAAAAGATCCGGAGGTAAATGAGATGCCACCCCCGAGTAAACGCTAATGCGAAAACGCTCTCTGAGTCACATAAGAACATAAGAGAAACCATGTTGGATCAGGCTAATGGCCCCTCCAGTCCAACACTCTGAGTCACATAAGAGAAGCCATGTTGGATCAGGCCAATGGCCTATCCAGTCCAACACTCTGTGTCACACAGTGGCCAAAATTTATATATATATATATAAATATATATATATATAAATTTTGGCTGAGTTCTATCCCAGCGAAAGCTGGTTCAGGTAGCTGGCCCAAGGTTGACTCAGCCTTCCATCCTTCTGAGATCGGTCAAATGAGTCCCCAGCTTGCTGGGGGGGGGGGAGTGTAAAAGACTGGGGAAGGCAATGGCAAACCACCCCGTAAAAACGTTGGGAGAGCAACGTCACCCCAGAGTCAGAAATGCCTGGTGCTTGCACGGGGGACCTTTCCTTTCCTTTCCCAAGATTTGACAAACTTGTGGGAGTCCCCCCCCCCCACCTCCTCCTCTTCCTCCTCCTCCTTCTTTCATTTGCAACAAGTCGGTAAGGTGGAAGAGAGACCATTTGAGCCAATGGGAATCCCCTCCCCAGAATTTGGGGGAGCTGCAAACAGCTGCCACCACCGCCCCTTTTTCTAGGAAGTCTCTCTGTGTCAGGAGAAACAATGTAGCGCGAATAGGATTTAAGTGCCATCACCACTCATTTAATAAGCAAAAGGTTTATTTAACTACTGAGTGTCAACGCACAATGGCAGAAACACCCCAGGCTACAATTAGGAAACAGCATCTAGCAAGCAAAAGCATGAGCATGAAAAAAAAAAAAGGATTCTAATGAAAAGATCGTTTTGTTTGTGAGTCACAAATAATGTAAACTCCGAAAGTCTCTTTTATGACAAACAGAACATGAGTACCTTCTTAGGCCAGCCGCGTCAGCAAGGAAATGAAACATGATGTTTCGATCCCTATTTACCTAGATGTGAATCTTGCTGATTTCAGTGGGCTTGGGTCCCAAATAAATGCACAAACAACTGCAGCATCAGTACCGGGGGGATTACTATGAGCCTTCCCACCAGGACCAGATCTCTCTACCCCTCTCAAACAGCACCGTCTTTGGTGGCAATCAGCAGGTTTTGTTCAAATCGCACAACCAGAGTGCACCAGGGGTCATGTCATCAAAGAAGAGATACCAGAGCTCATTAGCATAACCTATTTGCATATTCCACGCACACACACCCCAGAAGGTGTACTCAATTCTATCAGCTCAGCATCTACCTTAAAACGCTTCTTGAGGCTGATTCTACATTCGTGTTTGGGTCTGATTTTCTGAGCACTGAAATCGCCTTATAGAAATCCGGAGTATATTTTTTTCATCTACGCTCAGAAATTTTGCTACTGGACTTTCCACTCCACACTTGCTTGCTTTGCTGCATTCCTTGTCATTAATTTATATAAGCGTCTGCAGGATATGCATGCCAAACTTAAAAGCTGCTTGAAACCATGGAGGTCGGAAGGGGGGCAGGTTTAAGAGTTCCTTTGTTCTTTCTTGAGAAACGAGTTTATTGCCCCGTTTCCCAGGAAAGATATCAACTTTATGGACCTGTGGAATGCACTCACAAATTTCTCTAGCCAGGGTGAGAGTCCAAACAAATGCTTTCTTTTAAAAGGAACTACTCTGCCTAAGCATTCTATCGTATACTATCTTCTACTTTAGCTATATGCACTACTACTTATAACTACTTATAACAATTTTATTAATACAAATCAGATTGTCCTAGCTGATCTATAAGTCTGGAGGAACGTCATAGGTACCAACGGCCAGTAGCAAGTGATGTTCAAAGGGACGTCTGTTAACTAAACAATGTGCCAAACAGAAGTAAAACAGACCCAAGCGGGCAGCCGTGTTGGCCTGAAGCAGTTGAACAAAGCAGGAGTCAAGTTGCACCTTTAAGACCGCAAGAACATCACTATCCAATGTATCTCTCTTTTAGCTGTATTGACACACTCAAACAGGGACTTTTGTTGCTTATCCCATTGAACATATAAAGCTGCCTTATACCGAATCAGACCCTTGGTCCATCAAAGTCAGTATTGTCTTCTCAGACTGGCAGCGGCTCTCCAGGGTCTCAAGCTGAGGTTTTTCACACCTATTTTGCCTGGACCCTTTTTTTGGAGATGCCGGGGATTGAACCTGGGACCTTCTGCTTCACAAGCAGATGCTCTACCACTGAGCCACCGTCCCTCCCCGAATATTGAACCCATCTCCCATTGCCCTTGACAGACAATCTCACATTTTGACATACTACTGTTTTGTCGCTTTCGCATGCTCATGCTACGCCGATCAAAGGTTTGCTCGATTTGTTAAGTTTACTATTTTGTCATTGTACCATTTTACATTCTAAACCACTGCCTACCAGATAATTTTACTTCCCTGTCATTGGTTCTTAAATCTGTACCATGTTGCGTTCTGGGCCACTGCCTACCAGCTCTGTATGGCTCTGCTCAGCTATGTATGGCTTTGCTCACTGTGCCGGATTCCTCATCTGATGAAGTGTGCTTAAGAGCACATGAAAGCTGACGTCCTAAATAAAAATGGGTTGGTCTTAAAGGTGCCACTTGACTCCTGCTTTGTTCAGAAGTCAAACATTTACATTTATGGCCTTAGATCCAAAGCTTCCCAGAAAACCCTCATTCAAAAGTAGTCTTGGAAATTCAGCAGCAACTCAGTGGCGAAAACATTTTCAGAGTCAATTCGGGGTTTTAAATGGAAATGACAGTCAAGACACCGGAGCAAGACAGAAGTGAAGGCGGATCGCAATTCGGAAGCGCAGCATTACTGGATCTTTTGCCCCGTGTAAAATCAGCCCGAATTATAATTGTCAGAATAAAACCTTACTCCCATCATACTTTTAAAATTACTTTCTTCTATGTGGCCACAGTGGCATGAGGAGAGCCAGTTTGGTGTAGTGGTTAAGTGTGCGAACTCTTATCTGGGAGAACCGGGTTTGATTCCCCACTCCTCCACTTGCAGCTGCTAGCATGGCCTTGGGTCAGCCATAGCTCTGGCAGAGGTTGTCCTTGAAAGGGCAGCTGCTGGGAGAGCCCTCTCCAGCCCCACCCACCTCACAGGGTGTCTGTTGTGGGGGAGGAAGGTAAAGGAGATTGTGAGCCGCTCTGAGACTCTTCAGAGTGGAGGGCGGGATATAAATCCAATATCTTCATCTACCTCACAGGGTGTCTGTTGTGGGGGAGGAAGGGAAAGGAGATTGTGAGCCGCTCTGAGACTCTTTGGAGTGGAGGGCGGGATATAAATCCAATATCTTCTTCTTCTTCTTCTTCTTCTTCTTCTTCTTCTTCTTCTTCTTCTTCTTCTTCTTCTTCTTCTTCTTCTTCTTCTTCTTATCTGTGTGCTTGATATGTTTTGGTTATTTTCCCAATTTTTTGGGGGGGGTGGAGACAAATATCAGAAAGTTTGTCAAATCTTAGAGTTCAGCAAAATTCTCACAGGGGGGGTTGAACAACGGAGCCCAGAAGCAAGTTTTTTTTTGGCGGGGGGAGGGTAAGAAAGAACACAATAAAATTTAGAGGTTCCGGAGCTCTGCTCCTGTGAGCTCCTGCCCAAAATGAGACCTGGGTGGAATTCTGGGAGATTCCCAGTCCCCACCTGGGGCAGCCCTGCTTGTGGATCAGTTCTTACATCCCAGCCCTTCTCAGGAGAAGTTTCTCTGTTTACTTTTCAGGAAAACAGTGACTCAAGTTCTGGCAGATGATACAACAAGAAATATCTAACATTCTGGGATATGATTTCAAGAAAGTAGCAGAGACCTTTCTGTTGGGATTACAAATGGAAAAATTTCCAAAAGAAGATAGAACTTTAATTTGGTACTTGCTCTCAGCTGCTAGGACATTGTATGCGCAGTTGTGGAAGCAAGAAAAAAATACCAGAGAAATGGGATTGGATTGTGAAAGTTTTATCATGGAGCGAGATGGTTAAACTAACAAGAATCCTAAGAGAATATGATTTGGAAGTGTTTAAAAGGGAATGGAAGAAATTTAGATGTTATGTAGAGAAAGAATGGAATGTAAAAAGACATTGGACATTTTTTAAATAATGATTAAGTATTAGAAAAAGGTAGAATTTAGATTTTTATAGTTAAAGGTACCTTTATAAGTTAACTTTAAGTATATAACTTCGGTGGGAGTCTAGTAATAGAGGGAGGGGGGATTAGAAAATATCATATGGGTTAGAGATAGAGACGATATAAATGGATATTGTTACCATATGTTATCAATAAAATTCTTTAAAAGGAGGAAAACAGTGACTCTATGGAAGAGAATTTGTGGAATATGAAGGGGGGGGTGTTTTATATCTTTGTCACACTTCTTGGGGTCAGTTATGAATTCCCAAACCCAAGAGAAGCCTCATCCCTCTCCAATGCTGGGCTGAACATGATAACAGAAGCCACATTACACGTTTTGGGTCTTTAGTCAGAGACATACATAAAGTTCATTGAAATCCTTCTTTTTCCACTTGAAAGGAGACAGGGTTTGCTCTAATAATTTTAAATAACCTCAATAACTTGGAGTTTAAAATATAGGAAAGTGCATTTCTCCCTCTCTCTCTCTCTCAAACAAAAATGTCATCCAAATTGACAGCCTTATATAAGGCAATATCGTCACATCAGTATTCAGGGCTATCATCCCAGCATGAAGAGATGGGAGAGGGAACCCTAAGAGATATACAGGAAGGGGATAAAAGAGGAATCTAATGCACATCAAAACAATGCTTTTTAATCACGCTGTGCATGAACATCCTTTATAATGGGTCCCCCAGCCAACCTTCCCGAAGTCAACAAAACAGCATGACGCTTTCAACATAGCAATACAGCCATACAAATGAACGCAATGATGTCCCTGCGTGCCAAATGCAAGCTTTGAGAAACTGCTTTGTACAGGAATAGATTTTGCCTTCATTAATGCATGGCGCACGCAGTCTGCTTGAACACTGGAAGCCCCAAACTGTCTATCAGCGTCTCCCAGTCGGGGTTTTGTTTTTTTTGTCCCCTTTCTTCAGGGCTGCTGCAGGGTGGGGGTGGGGGGGAGCAGAATGTGCTCATTGTCCAGTTTTGTTTTGGCTTTCGGAGAAGATGCCGGTTTTCTTCTGTGCAAAAACCAGCAGCCCAAGTGTCAATTAACGAGCATGTTAAGATGCATAATCCACGTAGATGCACTGGGATAGCCAAGCAGTGCCTAGCAACCGGTGGGAGGGATGAGGGGGCAGAATCCCAGGAGAAAAATTAAACCTCAAAATAAGCCTTTGGCTACTCACACCAAGTTCTTAGTGTAAAGTTCCTGGCAATTGATATTCTTGTCGCTTCTGGGTAGTTCTAAGAATTTCCAGGAACTTTATGGTCAGAACTTGCTATCAGTAGCTGAGGCTTAGAATAATAGAGTTGGAAGGGACCCCCTTCACAATGCAGGGAATTAACAAGTACCTCTTCTCACATACACCCCGGAGACACATGCTCCATGCCCAGAAGATATAAGAATTGCTGCTTGCCATTCCCATTTTGTCCGATGAAGTCTGTTTAAGAGCATACGGAAGTTACATTCGGAATAAAACTTAGTTGGTCTTCAAGGCGCACTCGTCTACCGCTTTGTTCAGTTGCTTCAGACCAACATGGCTGCCTACTGGGATCTCTTCTTTGTGACTGTAGAGAGACTTTGTGGGGAAAATTTCAAGAGCGTTCAGTGTTCCTTCGTTTTGTTTTTGTTGTACTTTGCTAAAAACGCATATTTACACGCTTTGCGTGAAAGTTTCGTTGCTTCCGGTGGTTATCTTGTATTGCTTTTCTCCAGGGGAACTGAACCATGAAGTCTGGTAGTCACTTAACAGAGCTTTTTTTTGTAGCAGGAACTCCCTTGCATATTAGGCCACACACCCCGATGTAGCCGATCCTCAATTTGCTTACAGGGCTCTTAGTACAGGGTCTACTGTAAACTCAAGAAGGATGGGTTACACCAGGGGTGTGTGGCCTTATATACAAAGGTGTCCCTACTACAAAAAAAAGCCCCTGTCACTTACAACATTGTGAGACCTCCAGACCCCACTAGGAGGTAGGCAACCTGAGAGAGAGCACATGATGGGAATCATGATGAGAAAATACAGTGAAGGCAAACGCCAGAATGCCTGGTGCATGACTGTTCCCCTTCTGGGGATAGTAAGCTTTCTCCTCCTACAGAGGAGAACACATGAAGATGCCTTGGTCCATCAAAGTCAGGTGGGCAGCAGCTCTCCAGGGTGTCTCTGGCAAAGGTCTCTCACACCACCTACTGCCTGGTCCTCTTTAACTGGAGATGCTGGGGACTGAACCCGAGACCGTCTGCATGTCAAGCAAAGGATCTTCTTCTATGTCCCTTAATGGACAGCATGAGAGCATGAAGCTGCTTTATAAAGAAAGGTTGAAGGAGCTGGGCATGTTTAGCCTGAAGAAGAGGCGGCTGAGAGGTGATATGATCACCATCTTCAAGTATCTGAAGGGCTGTCATATAGAGGATGGTGTGGAATTGTTTTCTGTGGCTCCAGAAGGTAGGACCAGAACCAATGGGTTGAAATTAAATCAAAAGAGTTTCTGGCTCAACATTAGGAAGAACCTCCTGATCGTTAGAGCGATTCCTCAGTGGAACAGGCTTCCTCGGGAGGTGGTGGGCTCTCCTTCCTTGGAGGTTTTTAAACAGAGGCTAGATGGCCATCTGACAGCAATGAAGATCCTGTGAATTTAGGCAGAGGTGTTTATGAGTTTCTTGCTGTCAAGTCTCCAAATTCAACAACGAGTCGTTGTTGAAACAAAGTAACTAGTTTATTGATAAGGATGTACTTGGCTAGGTTCAAATTGAGAGACTAAAGATCATACAGTAGAATGCCATCATATAAGGTACACTTCAAAGGGATTCTTCAGGGAGGGGCACTATGCAGGGCACATTCACACATTGATGTTACAACTTCGTTCTCAGGCCTGCTTTGGCCTTGAGCGTCTCTGGCTCCAACCTTCCCCGATGCCCAGCCTGAGAAGGCTCAGATAAAGTCTTCACATATTCCCATTTCAAAGCAAGGCTGCAAAACAAAGGAGAAGGAGGGGGGGTAGGGAGAGACGTAGCTAGCAGCATTGGAATACAGCTGGGCTTTACCCAGAAGGCTCCCTGCTTGAGCCAAAGTTAACTACAGGCTTGACCATAGTTTTACAGAGACTTGACACGTGCATTGTGCAGGGGGTTGGATAGATGACCCTGGAGGTCCCTTCCAATGCTACGATTCTATGTAACAATCCAGTGCCAAGTACCCAACTTTGAATAACCCACGCAAAAGTCATGTAACTTTAGACAGCAGCGTCTACGATCTTAGGGCCTCTTCACAAGTTTCATTTAGCTTGTCTTCCTGGAAATACAATGCGTGAACGATGCAGGCACATTTCGAAATACATGTGTCATCCATGGGTCAAAGATTTGTGGTTGCCTGCAGCTCCCTCTCATGCATACACCAGGAGACAAAGGTTTGCGTCCTCATGACATGTGTGATGTCCCAGAAGCAGAGATGCTGGGAAGTAAATTCAATTCAGATTAACCAGGACTTTCTTCCAAGTGAACGTCTTTCACACCAAGATGTAAATGCATTCTATGTACTCGTTGAGAAAGCTGAAATAATTATGTGATGGGTGCTTGCAATTGGGTAGCATGTTATTAAGACAGAGATCCAGCTCAGCTGACTAAGTCCTCTATCCCATTTCAGTCTTTCCTCCCTTTCCACCCCTGTGAGGTGGGTGGGGCTGGAGAGCCAGTTTGGTGTAGTGGTTAAGTGTGTGGACTCTTATCTGGGAGAACCGGGTTTGATTCCCCACTCCTCCACTTGCAGCTGCTGGAATGGCTTGAGTCAGCCATAGGTCTGGCAGAGGTTGTCCTTGAAAGGGCAGCTGCTGTGAGAGCCCTCTTCAGCACCACCCACCTCACAGGGTGTCTGTTGTGGGGGAGGAAGGGAAAGGAGATTGTGAGCCCCTCTGAGACTCTTCGGAGTGGAGGGCGGGATATAAATCCAATATCTTCTCTTTCTTCTTCTTTTTGCACTACAGACAACTCCTTTTTGATTTTATAAGCTCTAACCATCCAAAATCCAGTCAGGAAAAAAAAAAATCATTAGCGTTTCCCATCAGATGAGACCACATGGCCGCGTTCCTGCCAATATCAATGAACTGTGGTTAGTGTTTTTCCGTTGACTTGCTTGGGCAGTATGAGATGTAGACGATCATTATTGTTAACATTTTAATTTGGTCTCATTATTCCAGGACTTCTGCTGAAAGGGAAAATAATATTTTGTTGGTCTGTTCTCATTAGAAGCGTGGTCGCTAGAACCCAGTCTCGCGATTCTCTCTTTCATATACATTATGCAAATGAAACTTGTGTGGCCTTATAAGGGGTGCACGTTAACTTTGCTGGTGTTTTCTGTTTTCATTAACATGACACATTTGGCACCATTCCCTAACTGTTGAAGGAGAGGGAAGGCCCACCACGGTTCTGAATGGGCCAAAAGCAGCAAGCTACCGCAGCAGAGAACTCATTTGGACAGAATGTCTTGGCCATTAAAAAAAAAAAAAAACAAACCCAATTACTCATTTTGCGACACAAATTTTAAGGAGAGCAGAAAGCAGCACAACATAAATCAGTTTGACACAAATTCTAAAAAGAAAGGGCGGGGGGAGTACTATGAGTTCAACCCAATCTCATTAGTCTGATGATTTCAAACGTGTGATTTGTATTGGGTTGCTCTAGTCCAAAGCAGGAGAGACCCCGACCAATTTGTCAAGTGGTCTCTGTAATAAAGGAATGCAGAGGCTAGCGGAGAGAGACAGCGAGACGTTACTTTGGTTCTCTGGCATGTAAAGGATGGGAGATGTCTGCATGAAGCATGAGGGCATGAAGCGGCTTTATTCTGAGCCAGATCCTGGGTCTGTCTAGTGCCGTCTTCTCTGGTCTGATCAAAAGAGTTTCCGGGTCAACATTAGGAAGAACTTCCTGACCGTTAGAGCGATTCCTCATTGGAACAGGCTTCCAATAGCATTGGAGAAAGTCCAGAAAAGGGCAACTAGAATGATTAAAGCATTGGAACACTTTCCCTATGAAGAAAGCTTGAAACGCTTGGGGCTCTTTAGCTTGGAGAAACGTCGCCTGCGGGGTGACATGATAGAGGTTTACAAGATGATGCATGGATGAAGAAAGTAGAGAAAGAAGGTCCAATACAAGAACTCGTGGGCATTTGATGAAATTGCTGAGCAGTCAGGTTAAAATGGATAAAAGGAAGTCCTTCTTCACCCAAAGGGTGATTAACATGTGGAATTCACTGCCACAGGCGGTGGTGGCAGCTACAAGCATAGCCAGCTTCAAGAGGGGATTGGATAAAAATATGGAGCAGAGGTCCATCAGTGGCTATTAGCCACAGTGTGTGTGTGTGTGTGTGTGTGTGTGTGTGTGTATATATATATAATATATATATATATATATATATATATATATATATATACTTTTTTTTTTTGCCACTGTGTGACACAGAGTGTTGGACTGGGATGGGCCATTGGCCTGATCCAACATGACTTCTCTTATGTTCCTATGTTCTCCTCCTTGGGAGGAGGTGAGCTCTCCTTCCTTGGAGGTTTTTCAACAGAGGTTAGTTGGCCATCTGACAGTGATGAAGATCCTGTGAATTTAGGGGAGGTGCTTGTGAGTTTAGAGTGGTTCCTCAGTGGAACAGGCTTCCTCCTTGGGAGGTGGTGGGCTCTCCTTCCTTGGAGGTTTTCAACGGAGGTTAGATGGCCATCTGACAGCAATGAGGATCATGTGAATTTAGGGGAAGTGTTTGTGAGTTTCCTGCATTGTGCAGGGGGTTGGACTAGATGACCCTGGAGGTCCCTTCCAACTCTTCTATTATTCTAACAGGCTTCCTCCTTGGGAGGTGGTGGGCGCTCCTTCCTTGGAGGCTTTTCAACAGAGCTAGATGACCATCTGACAGCAATGAAGATCCTGTGAATTTAGGGGGAGGTGTTTGTGAGTTTTCCTGCATTGTGCAGGGGGTTGGATGGATGACCCTAGAGGTCCCTTCCATATGATTCTATGACAGGTTCCCCAGTGGAAACAGGCTTCCTCAGAAGGTGGTGGGTTTTCCTTCCTTGGAGGTTTTCAACAGAGGCTAGATGGCCATCTGACAGCAATGAGGATCTGTGAATTTAGGGGGAGGTGTTTTGTGAGTTTCCTTCATTGTGCAGGGGGTTGGGACTAGATGACCCTGGAGGTCCCTCCAACTCTTCTATTATTCTAACAGACTTCCTCCTTGGAGTGGTGGGCGCTCCTTCCTTGGAGGCTTTTCAACAGAGGCTAGATGACCATCTGACAGCAATGAAGATCCTGTGAATTTAGGGGGTGGGAGGTGTTTGTGAGTTTCCTGCATTGTGCAGGGGGTTGGATGACCCCTAGAGGTCCCTTCCATATGATTCTATGACTGGTTTCCCCAGTGGAACAGGCTTCCTCAGGAGGTGGTGGTTTTCCTTCCTTGAGGTTTTTCAACAGAGGTTCGATGGCCATCTGACAGCAATGAGGATCCTGTGAATTTAGGGGGAGATGGTTGTGAGTTTCCTTCATTGTGCAGGGGGGTTGGACTAGATGACCCTCGAGCTCCCTTCCAACTCTATGATTCTAAGTGGCAGAACCCCTAGCGCCTGCACTGGTCTCAAGCTGAGGCCATTTGCATCGCCTCAGACTAAGGCTTCTTGTCACGAGTCTTTTATCTAGAGATGCTTCTGTAGGTTGATCCTGGGAACAGCTGTATTCCCATTCTCATTCTGTTTAATGCAGTCAGAGACCCATCGATTAGCAGAACATGGCATAGCATAACAAAACATGCAATAGAACCAAGCAATGGATATACAATTCAAGGCAGACACAATTTAAATCCTAGACATACAAATTCCAATATTCCAATTCTAAAATTTTAGGCTTAAGATTGGTAAAACGATTAAGTGCTTTTGCCTAACAACTTTTCCCATTGTCTTATAGCTTGAATAGTAAAGGTCGCCACCTTGGTATAGAACAAGTTCGGTGTAGTGGTTAAGTGCGCAGAGACTCTTTTCTTGGAGAACCAGGTTTGGTTCCCGCTCCTCCCCTGCAGCTGCTGGAATGACCTTGGGGTCAGCCTAGCTATCTCAGAGCTGTCTTTGAAAGGGCAGCTTCTGGGAAAGCTCTCTCGGACCCACCCACCTCACAGCGTGTTTGTTGTGTGGGAGGAAGGTAAAGGAGATTGTGGCCACTCTGAGCTTCAGAGTATAGGGCAGGATATAAATCCGATATCATCCTTCTTCTTCTTCTTCATAATTTCCTGGTCTCTATCAGCTACAGATCAGGGATATATAGGCCATCCAAATATTCTGGTAACGTTTGCACTTGAATCGTACATGTTCCTGTGTGTCTATCCTCCTGTCCCCACAGACGCACAATTTTTCTTCATATGGGTGCTTTTTGTATTTGCCCTCTGTGACCGCTGAGAGTAGCATATCCACTCTCTTAAGAGTAAATGGTCTTCTGCAGTCAGCTTTATCAAGATTCTGTAGGTATCGCATCATAACGACTGATTTAAATGCTCCATGCCTGGAAGATGGCATTGAATCTGAGATAGCTTTGTGCTGTCTGATAATGTCCAAAATTCTTTGTTTTAAAAATCACAGGGCTATAGCCCATCGGCATCAGAAACCATTTAGAGAGATCGCAGAAGACCAGTTTGAGCTCCGTTTCTTAAATCCAACACGGTGTCGTAGAATCCCTCAAAATTAAGCTTGCCAAATCAGTAGACTTAGACACTCATTTGAACCAAGAGAAGATAACAGCAATCCATAGATGAGACGGTTTCCAGGCAAATCAGAGAATTAGAGACACCAGGAAGGACCTGTAAAATATGTCTTAAAAACTTGGATTGGACTGTTTCTAACGCCTGCCAGTGAGACTTGTGCAGGGACACATTCAAAGGAGCTCCATACAGTAATTGGACAAGAGGTTGGGCCTTAAAAACCTGAACTGCCGGGAACTGCTGTATGTAAAAGAGGCACAGTGCTGCTACCCCTCCTCTGTGTAGATTCTAGTTCTGTGCAAATGAACTGTCTCTAAAAACTGTCTGAATTAGAGACACCCGGAGGGACCTGTAAAACTGTCCATTTTTGTCTCTTCCTACAGATCAGCACCATGGACAGTACCACGATTAAATAAGTTCCTGTGTGGAGGACTTGCCAATCAGTCCTATTTCCAAATACAAGTCTTGGTCTCTGCAATTGTCTCCACCTTTTCCACTTAATGGAAGAGTTACAATAACTTCAGTTTCAGACAGTGGCCGTGTTGAGAGAGCCAGACAGCCAGTTTAGTGTAGCGGTTAAGTGTATGGAATCTTATCTGGGAGAACCGGGTTTGATTCCCCACTCCTCCACTTGCAGCTGCTGGAATGGCCTTGGGTCAGTCATAGCTCTGGCAGAGTTGTCCTTGAAAGGGCAGCTGCTGTGAGAGCCCTCTCCAGCCCCAGCCACCTCACAGGGTGTCTGTTGTGGGGGAGGAAGATAAAGAGACTGTGAGCTGCTCTGAGTCTCTGATTCAGAGTGGAGGGCAGGGTATAAATTTGCAGTCTGCATCACATTTAAAGGGACCGTTCAGCTTTTAAATGCCTTCCTTCCATTGGAAATAATGTAGGATAGGGGCAACTTCTTTTGGGGCTCATAGAATTGGACCCCCTTGCCCAAACCTTTTGAAACTTGGAGAGTGTTTTGAGGAGAGACATCAGATGCTATCCTCATTTGGTGCCTCTACTTCAAAATGAAAGCCCCAGATACCCACAGATCAATTCTCCATTATACCCTATGGAATTGGTCTCCATACGGAATAATGGGCTATGCAGCAGACATTTCCCTCCCCCACCCTTTCTGATGACCCTGAAGTGGGGGTAGGGCCTCCAAACTGGTGGATCCTCACCCCCCCACACTTGGTGATTGGCAACCCTATCCACATATGCCCTAGAGCTCACCACGATTTTTGATCTATCTGATGAAGGCAGTTTTGACTGTCAAAAATCTTATACCCTTGTTATTCACGAAGGTGATTCTGAACTCAGTTCCAGCTATGTTAACTGTAAATCTGAGCCATATATTTAGATTTCAGTCACAGTTCCAAGAAACAAACCGTGGATCGGCTCAGAGTCACAAAAGGGAAACGGCATTAACGCTGTAAAGCACCGCTCTATACAAAAATGTGCTACAGACCTCTTAACAGCCAGGACAGATGGTACCTTGAGGACCCAGACTCTTCAAAAATAAACAGCTGGGCAGTATGCCAGCAGGTGCCAGCCATGTTTGCTGACTGCAAAGGTGACATTTGGGCTGAGCTAGGGAAGCTTCTGGAAGGTCTTTTTGCCAGGTGGGGTGGGAGAGTTAAGGATCAGAAGGTCAGCTGGGAAGCCAAAAGGTCTGCTCAGATGGCAGAACACTGGTGACATTGTTGACTTCAAAGCAAATAGGTCACAGGAAGCTGCCAGGTACGGTTTGGAGTTTCTAAACATGAAACTCGGTGTTGGCAGGGTATATAGTTGCCAACCTCCAACAAGGAATAATTCTCATAGGAAAAATCCAATGCATGGCTATAGGATGGGGGAGACGTCTTAGCAGAAGTATGTGTGAAAAGGATCTCGGGGTCTTAGTGGACCATATGCTGAACATAAGTCAACAGTGTGATGTGGTGGCTAAAAAGGGCAATGCAATTTTGGGCTGTATCAACAGAAGTATAGTGTCCAGAACATATCGCTTTACTCTGCTCTGGTAAGACCTCACCTGGAGTATTGTGTTCAGCTTTGGGCACCACATTTTAAGAAGGATATAGACAAGCTGGAACAGGTCCTGAGGAGGGCAACAAAGAACAGGTCCTGAGGAGGGCAACAAAGGGGTCTGGAGATCAAGTCCTATGAAGAAAGGTTGAAGAATCTGGGCATGTTTAGCCTGGAGAGGAGGCAGCTGAGAGGTGATATGATCACCATCTTTATGTACTTGAAGGGCTGTCATCTAGAGGATGTTTTCTGTGGTCCCAGAAGGTATGACCAGAACCAATGGGTTGAAATTAAATCAAAAGAGTTTCCATCTCAACATTAAGAAGAACTGAGCAGTTCCTCAGTGGAACAGGCTTCCTTGGGAGGTGATATGGAACTTCCTTGGAGGAGGCGGCTGAGAGATGATAGGATCGCCATCTTCAAGTACTTGAAGGGCTGTTATATAGAGGATGGTGCAGAATGGTTTTCTGCAAACCCAGAAGGTAGGACCAGAACCAATGGGTTGAAATTAAATCAAAAGAGTTTCTGGCTCAACATTAGGAAGAACTTCTTGACTGTTAGAGCGGTTTAGCCTGGAGAGGAGGCAGCTGAGAGGTGATATGATCTCCATCTTTATGTACTTGAAGGGCTGTCATCTAGAGGATGTTTTCTGTGGTCCCAGAAGGTATGACCAGAACCAATGGGTTGAAATTAAATCAAAAGAGTTTCCATCTCAACATTAAGAAGAACTGAGCAGTTCCTCAGTGGAACAGGCTTCCTTGGGAGGTGATATGGAACTTCCTTGGAGGAGGCGGCTGAGAGATGATAGGATCGCCATCTTCAAGTACTTGAAGGGCTGTTATATAGAGGATGGTGCAGAATGGTTTTCTGCGAACCCAGAAGGTAGGACCAGAACCAATGGGTTGAAATTAAATCAAAAGAGTTTCTGGCTCAACATTAGGAAGAACTTCTTGACTGTTAGAGCGGTTCCTCAGTGGAACAGGCTTCCTTAGGAGGTGGTGGGCTCTCCTTCCTTGGATGTTTTTAAACAGAAGCTAGATGGCCATCTGACAGCAATGAAGATCCTGTGAATTTAGGGGGAGGCATTTGTGAGTTTCCAGCATTGTGCAGGGGGTTGGACTAGATGACCTTGGAGGTACTTTCCAACTCTAAATGAAAATGAACACAGACACACACAAACAAAGCAGCCAGAATAAACAGTTTGTAAGCACACACTTTTGTGATCTCACTGGAGCAGTTTACTCATGGGAGTTGTGTCCAGCCCCCAGCCAAGGTCCAGACTCACCCTACCCACTGGCCCCTCATTCCCCTGGCCCACCAGATTGACAGGAGGTCCAGCCCATAAAGGAGGGGGAAAAGGCAGCTGCAGATTACCCCACCAGATTACCCCTTCCAGCTCTGGGCCACTTGGCATGCCCTCAGCTTGACCCCAGCAAGTGTCCGTGCCACTCGTGTGATGCCCGGGGAGATGAACCAACCGGTAGGAGCAGAGGAGGGGCGAGGCGAAGAGTTGAAATTGGGAAAGATGATCTGGAGCCAGAGAGGAACAATCCACAAGGAGCTTTGACAGAATCTGACAAGAGGGAAGGATGGTGGAGCAACCCAGAGAGAGAGCAGTCTCATCATCCAGTCTCTAAGGTCTGCCCACAGATGGTGGTACATTGAGACAAGGTCCTGAGAATCTCCTCTCTTAGCATGGTCTGAGGCTCCTGTAACCTAACCCGTGAGAACCTAACTCACCCTGGAGTCGGCCTTCCCACCTGGTGGTCCTGCCTGACTTCCCAGTTCAGGCAAGTTGCTGAATGTGATGAACAAGATGCCAGACAGATGTTGGAAGTGTAAAAAACATGAAGGTTCTTTCTACCATATGTGGTGGACTTGTGAAAGAGCAACAAAGTATTGGCCGATGATTCAACAAGAAATTTCTAGGATCTTGGGATATGAATTTAAGAAAGTTGCAGAGACTTTTCTGTTGGTATTACAAATGGAAAAATTTCCAAAAAGAAGATAGAACTATAATTTGGTACTTGCTTTCAGCTGCTAGGACATTATATGTGCAGTTGTGGAAGCAAGAAAAAATACCAGAGAAATGGGATTGGATTATAAAAGTTATGACATGGAGTGAAATGGACAAATTCACAAGAATATTAAGAGGCTATGATTTAGAAGTTTTTTAAGACGGAGTGGAAAAAGTTTAGAAGATATGTAGAAAAAGAGTGGAAAATAAAAGGACATTGAACAGTTTTTGATAATGATTAAGTTTTTTAAAAGAAGAAGAATATAATTTTTTTTTAATAGTTAAGGGTACCTTTAAATATTTGCATTATAAGTAAATAACGCCGGCAGGGGTCAAGTAACAGGGGAAGGGGTGGGTAGAAAGTAAGATATGGGGTAGATAAAAGAAGTTTTTAAAGATGTAAGAAATAGATTTATTACTATATGTTACTAATAAAATTGTTTTAACCAGGCAAGTTGCTGAATGTAATAATCTGCTGTATTTCAACCAACTTCCTCAGACTAACAGGAAAACAAAAGGAGAGCAGTCTAGAGGGTGGAATTTTCCTCCATCCCATGATCAACTCCTAGTTAACTCCATTTGACTATGCCAACAACTTCTGAAAAGAATGAGAAAAAAAAGCCAAATGGAGGGACTGTGCACTCGTACTTTCTCACAGCTTCACACACTCACCAGGAAGAGCCATGTGGCTCTGCCTGCTTGGCTTGGCCCGCCCCCATCCAGCTTCCCTCCTACTGAGATTCAGAGGCATGCACACATTCCAAACACAGTTTCCAGGCTTCTTCTAAGCCTGTCAAGATTTAAAGGCACATGGTAGCTGTTGGGGTGGGACTTCCCTCCACTGACCAGCCGGCTGGTGGGAGGGAGGAGCCGGCAAGACTGGGGGATCCCTCACTGGGACCTGAGGGCTGGCAAACCTATCCCCAGCTCCAGGTTGGGATATTCCTGGAGATCTGGGGGTGGAACCTGGGGAAGGTGGAGCTTGGGGAACTGAGGACCTCAATGGGCTATAATGCCTTAGCATGAAACCCACCTACCCCAGCAACCGTTTTCACCCGAGGAGCTGATCTCTGTAGCCTGGAGATCAGTTGTAATCCCAAAAGATCTCCATGCCCCACATGGATGTTTATTTATTTATTACGTTCGACTTATATCCCGCCCTCCCCGCAAGCGGACTCAGGGCGGCTCACAGCATCATGTCAATACAGTTAAACCAATAAAACATATAAAACCATAATTTACATATTTCAATTTTTTTAAAACATGTTACAATTATTAAAACCATGCTATAGTGCTGCATCCGTACAATATAGGCGGCGTTGAATTTCCGAACAGCGATCACCGGCATTCTATGCGATGACCGGTGGCAGCCCTCTTTCCGTCAAGCATCGAAGGCCTGCTTGAACAATTCGGTCTTACAGGCCCTGCGGAACGCAGACAGATCCCGCAGGGCCCTTATGGCTTCCGGAAGGGTATTCCAGAGTTCTGGTGCTGCCACCGAAAAAGCCCTAGATCTTGTCACACATAACCTGGCTTCTTTTGGTCCGGGGGCGGACAGTAAGTTTTTTGCCCCTGAACGCAGTGCTCTCTGGGGAGTATATGGAGAAAGGCAGTCCCGTAGATATTTATTTATAAGCATGTATTAGCTGCCTTTCTTCCTTATAGGAATGTAAGTAAGGTGGCTTGTAATAAGGTTGTCACGGGCCTGAGAAATTTCTGAAGATTCAGGGTAGGATCTGGGGAAGGACATTGATTTCTCTTACGATCTGCGGTTTATCTTAGAGCGCACCCTCCAAAGGTACCATTCGCAACAGGGAAGCTGATCTCTGTGATATGGGGATTGGTTGTAATTCTGGGAGAGCTCTGTCCCCCACCTGGAGACTGGCAACCCTCATTTTCAATGCTGTCAGCCCTCTCAGTGCTTTGGGCTATCCTTGTGGGTAGGGTTGCCAGCTCCAGCTTGGGAAATTCCTGGATATGGGGCTGGAGCCAGAGTAGGGTGGTTTTTGGGGAGGGAAGGGTCATCAGTGGGGTGCAGTGCCATAGAGTTCACATTCGAAAGTGGCCCTTTTCTCCAGGGATACTGATCTCTGTCACCTGGAGATTCGTTCTGATGCCAGGATATCTGCAGCCGCCACCTGGAGATTTGGCAACCAGAGCTAGTCACATGGAAAAGGTAGAAACAAAGGGGCAAAGCCATCATGCTCTGTGTCATAGACACTACACAAAAATAGCACAAAATACTCACAATCGTTTATCAAAAGTAGACATTTCTGAAATGTTCATAATCAAACGCAATCTTATACACAAACAGAACAGGAAAGGGCGAAGTTAAAGTTAAAAGCTTTGAAAAAGCCTATATCGTGAAAATGACGCTTAAGGTTTCTAGAAATGCCCGTTTGTGCCTTTGAAACACGACAAGAATTGATTACACATCAGAGAATCTTCAGACTGAAGTTCGCAAAATGGCACAGCGGATGGAGGTCTGGTCTGTTTGTCTATTACATGGGAGAGTTGGGATAAACACAAAGGAGAGAAGGAAGAGAATGGAAAGCCGTGTGCTCGGCTCTTTAAGGACTAAAATCCAAGACTGTTTCCCCTTCTCTTGTGTATAAGATTGTGTTTGGTTATGAACATTTAAGAAATGTCTACTTTTGCCCCTTTGTTTCTACCACCTGGAGATTGGCAACCCTACTTGTGGCACTCTTTACCTGGAGATTGGCAACCCTACTTGTGGCACTCTTTACCTAGTAGAAATTTATATCGTGGGACATCCTCTTCCATTATATCTTAGTACATTCTATTTAGGTTTGTTTCCTTTAATTCCGCAGAAAGGCAGGAGAGAAATATTTTAAATAAATATGAAGCAAATATTTGTGATTTGTGTTTTCAGCCTCCCCCTCCCCCCCAAAAAAGTTCTATGCTCAGAGCGGTGGACAAATGTTCTGAATATAGCAACAGTTCTCCAAACAGCTTTCATAGACTGGTTGGAGAGAGGAGTGGAGAAAGTAAGACACGTAGCACTTTTCATGGAGAACTCGATGAGAGCAACGACCTCCTAGCTTTGGCAGTGAAGCCAAAAAAAGAATAAAAGCACATAGCTACTAGCTCATTTCTAAAGTAAAAACGACACATAACTAAGGGTTTTTTTTTTTTTTTAAGGCCTGTGCACAGGAACACATGGATTCTAACTGGATGTGCAAAACACCAGCAGTTTGGAAATGTTGTGAAATTTATTTATTCGTTTATTTAAAACATTTATTTTTTTTAGTTTGTAATTGTTATTGATTATTTTTATGGATTATTGATTAAAAAGCCAAACAAATAACAAATGACAAACATTTGTGAAATTTATTTATTCATTTATTTAAAATATTTATCAGCCACCTTTCTACTGTGTGTAACTCAAGCTGCCTTGCAATAGAAATGGGGATTGTCAGACACCAGTAGAAGCAGGGGTCCCCCCCACACACACCAGACCCCACCCCCACCCTTACCTGGAGAAGGCCTAGGTTTTCTGGCCAGCTTTGCACAGAAAGTGATGTCATTACATCAACAACATCTGGGCAATGCTTTGATTTTTTTTTGGGGGGGGGGAATCTATGGTAGAAGATGGCGTTACCATAGAGCTTTTGCCCAAATATCAGGATTATTACCTAGACATCACTAGCACGATGACGTCACTTCTTGTACAACACTGGCCATGAAGCCTAGGCTTTTCTCTTTCTCCTTGCAAGTCCCCCCATTCCTGCACAATAAAAGCAATAATTATAAAATCCACAAACAGGCATACTTTAAAGACTCCAATTAGAACAGCCAGCAAATAAAAAAAACAAATCAGTCAGATGCACCACTAAATAAAACGGTCTTCAGTTGCCTTTTGAAGATGGACTGAGAGGCATCCAGGCACAACTCCCTGGGCGGTTTCTCCCATAATAGTGGGGCTGCCACTGAAAAGGCCCTCTCTCGTGTACCCATCAAAGAACCTCTTTACTTGGCGGGACAGTTAGAGGGGCCTCTCCATGCAATCTTCATTCCTGGCAGGAACATATGAGAGAAGATAGTCCTTCAGATACCCTGGTCCCAAGTCACTATGATCACTTAACAACACTTAAGAATCTCTGTAGTTTTACCATATAGTCGTAGCATTGCTAATGATGGCCTGCCCACCTAGCAACCATGGATCAAGAAGTAGATTTCCAGATGGGAAACTGCCGCTGGTCCTCCCCATCTACTGCAGATCCCAGACTTGCATCCTATGTCCTTCCTGGAAATCCTCTGTCCCTACAGCGCCCAGCACTTCTTCAGAAAGTGCCAGCAGATATGGGGGATAAAGTGCCTGTGGAAGGTAACATTTGAAGTGGATGTGATATCACTTCCTGATGATGCCCTTTGGCACCTCCCCAGTCTCTATGGTTATTAGCAGGCCTCGGGTTTAGTGGGAGCTCACAGGAGCACAGCTCCTGAACCTTTCTGAGAGTTCCACCTCCTTGTCCATTGAATAGTATGCGCACCTGCATAACAATCCCTGGATGAGCTCCACCATTTATTTTTCTACAAAACAACACTTGGTTATTACCATAGAAATTAGGGGAAGTTCCTAGAACATCACTATGTAGGGCCATTTTTTTTTCTCCTGCTCCTCAGTTCCTCAGGGTTGAGAACTTGGGACTGGAGTAATGGGGGAGGTGGGCTATCTGTCCCCACAGAAGCAGCATTTTGGGGAGTGTTTCCCCAAAATGCATACTGACAGAAAAGATAAGGAAATCTCGTTTCTCTGATGGAAATCCCTTCAGTCATCAGAAATGACAGAAGTATGGTATGGCAAGATGTTCTTAAAGCCGTTCTACCAGCTAGTGTAGATTGATCCGAGCGGGCAGCCGTGTTGGTCTGAAGCAGTAGGACAAAGTAGGAGTCAAGTGGCACCTTCAAGACCAACCAAGTTTTATTCAGCATGTAAGCTTTCGTATGCATGCAGACTTCTTAAGCCAAGGGAACAGGGTACAGTGGGGTGAAATACGCGTAGTTGGTGGGTTAAATACATGCATTTCAGCCCACCGTACGCTATCTCCTCGTCTGAAGAAGTCTGCATGCATACGAAAGCTAACATTCTGAATAAAACTCGGTTGGTCTTAGAGGTCCCACTTGACTCCTACTTTGTTCTGCTACCAGCAAGTGAATATCCACTGAACTTCCACTGCGATGCCGGGTCGCATGACAGCTAGAAAGTGCAGCAATCCAGGGACTGAGATGCCTCTTTAAAGTCCATACAGCGCATTGTTCATGTGTCTTCATTCATCATAAGACATTAAGGGTTGGCCAGGCTTCAGCTCCAGCTCTCTCGATGCTTTCATATATAAATATAAATGTCCTGCTTTTGACCCAGAGAGTCCAAAGTGTATCCTTGCGGGGCACAGAGGTGTAAGCACAGCTGACTCCCCCTCACTAATAAAGGTGATGGATGATCTGCCGTAAAGGAAGCAGATGGTGAGAGGACCACTGTGCTCCATCAGTGATTCCGGCCCCACAGCGTGGGGCTGCTTCCAATGCCATTAATAAGGAGAGGTGATGGTGGGTGATGAGCTGCTGAAGTGAGGGGGGGGGGATTCTTTCCTCTGGAAAATCGGAGGATGAGCTGTGTCTCTGTCGATTCCCTGTAGCAAGTCGGCAAGAGGAAAAAATACATGCTGAACCGCCTTAGAGATCAAGGGTGGTTTCTCACAGGAGATATGGCCCGACCTAACCCCGCCTCCCATTCGGATTAAAAGTGCACGATCACACGAGCTGCACCTGTTTTCACCCTGTCTCCAGACGCCGCCTATCCAGATCAAAAAGCTACCTTGATTTTCTGGGTAGCAGCCCCCTGAATTGGATGTGGGTCACACGATCGGAAGGCGGCCCCGTGGCGCAGAGTGGTAAAGCAGCAGTACTGTGATCTGAACTCTCTGCTCACGACCTGAGTTCTATCCCAGTGAAAGCCGGATTCAGGTCACTGGCCCCAGGTTGACTCAGCCTTCCATCCTTCCGAGGTCGGTCAAATGAGTCCCCAGCTTGCCGGGGGGGGGAGAAGGGGGGGGGAGAAGCGTAGATGATTGGGGAAGGCAATGGCAAACCACCCTGTAAAAAGTCTGCCATGAAAACGTTGTGAAAGCAACGTCACCCCAGAGTTGGCAACAACTGGTGCTTGCACAGGGGACCTTTCCTTTCCTTGCTTGCTGGGGGGAAAGCGTAGACGACTGGGGAAGGCAATGGCAAACCACTCCGTAAAAAGTCTGCCGTGAAAACGTTGTGAAAGCAGAGTTGGAAACAACTGGTGCTTGCACAGGGGACCTTTCCTTTCCTTTCCTTTCCTTTCCTTTCCTTTCCTTTCCTTTCCTTTCCTTTCCTTTCCTTTCCTTTCCTTTCCTTTCCTTTCCACATAATTGGCTGCGGTCTGATAGCCCAGAAATTGTTCAAACTGAAGCGGATTTTTTTCCGCAAGGGGATAAAATCGTGTCATTTTTACAGTGCGAAAGCGCCCCAAGACTGGCAGACGCAGAGAGTCACTGTTTCCTCTGGTATATATACATTTAGCTGTTCTTTGTATGCCCAGTCTTTTCATGTTCTTTGTAACTTTTTATCGAATCCATTTTTTGCAGGCTTTTGAAGTAGTCCACAACCTGTCAGGATGAAGAGGTGGATTGTGGGAAGGGGGAGAATTGAGGGCCCACACTATGAGGCACAGCGAGGCGAGCATCTCCCTTCTAACTGATTTTTACAGTGCGGGCAACAGTTTGCTTCATTAGATGTAGCAAGCAGGCTTCAAAAGGTTTTGGCCGTAAAATGTATTTATACGCCTCGATCTGTGTGGACGACGCATCGTAAACTGTACGCATGGCTTGAGGTTCAGCAGCACATATATCACATTACTGAGATAAATACGAATAATAACAAAAACTGGGGGTGAGCTGAACTGAAAAGCCGGCTTGCAATATTTTATATAGTCTGTTCTCAACCTCTCTCAGGAGCGTGAACATTTGGTAGCTTCAGTGCCAAATGGGCACAGTACTTTGGGGAACAGAGAGAACCATTCAGTATCCCCTCCCCCCAAAAAAACAAATCTGGAAATAGATCCCAGTTCTTCACCCTCTGGTGAGAACCAGAGAGGATTGTGAGGCACTCCAAAGGGATCTGTTGAGGCTGGGTGAGTGGGCGTCAACGTGGCAGATGAGGTTCAATGTGGCCAAGTGCAAAGTAATGCACATTGGGGCCAAGAATCCCAGCTACAAATACAAGTTGATGGGGTGTGAACTGGCAGAGACTGACCAAGAGAGAGATCTTGGGGTCGTGGTAGATAACTCACTGGAAATGTCGAGACAGTGTGCGATTTCAATAAAAAAGGCCAACGCCATGCTGGGAATATTAGGAAGGGAATTGAAAACAAATCAGCCAGTATCATAATGCCCCTGTATAAATCGATGGTGCGGTCTCATTTGGAGTACTGTGTGCAATTCTGGTCACAGCACCTCAAAAAGGATATTATAGCATTGGAAAAAGTGCAGAAAAGGGCAACTAGAATGATTAAAGGGTTGAAACACTTTCCCTATGGTTGAAACGCTTGGGGCTCTTTAGCTTGGAGAAACGTCGACTGCGGGATGACATGATAGAGGTTGACAAGATGATGCATGGAATGGAGAAAGTAGAGAAAGAAGTCCTCTTCTCTATTTCTCACAATACAAGAACTCGTGGGCATTCGATGAAATTGCTGAGCAGTCGGGTTAAAACGGATAAAAGGAAGTACTTCTCCACCCAAAGGGTGATTAACATGTGGAATTCACTGCCACAGGAGGTGGTGGCAGCTACAAGCATAGCCAGCTTCAAGAGGGGGTTATATAAAAATATGGAGCAGAAGTCCATCAGTGGCTATTAGCCACAGTATGTATATGTATATGTGTGTTTGTGTGTATAATTTTTTTGGCCACTGTGTGTCACAGAGGGTTGGACTGGATGGGCCACTGGCCTGATCCAACATGGCTTCTCTTATGTTCTTATGTGACACAGAGTGTTGGACTGGATGGGCCATTGGCCTGATCCAACATGGCTCCTCTTATGTTCTTATGTGACACAGAGTGTTGGACTGGATGGGCCATTGGCCTGATCCAACATGGCTTCTCTTATGTTTCCAACTGTAATTTTATTTTTTAAAGCAATCACTCAATCAATTGTGGAGTGACTTAGGTTAGAAAGGAAATGCCTGGGCAGATGGCGGCATTCTGTCTGGTTCTTTTAACTGGAGATGCCGGGGACTGAACTTGGGGCCTTCTGCAGGCCAAGCAGAGGCTCTACCACTGAGCCACAGCCCCTCCCATGAGCCTCATACCCAATGCTTCCTCTAAGCCATGAGTCTTGTGAACAAAAATCCTTCTTTGTGAGCTACTGGCATTAAAGTTGTGAGCTACTGCATTAATTAGCTTGCTCCAGGACCATTTTTCCTGAGCTAAGCTAAAAATGTGTGAGCTGGAGGCTAAAAAAACTGAGCTAGCTCACACTAACTCAGCTTAGAGAGAACACTGTGGCATCATGGCTCACTACGGTCTTGGCAGCCCTTCCTAGCTGGGACTGCTCAAATGGAGCTGGGGGTGGTTGACAGGCTACGCTTGGCATGACAGCCAGTGTGGTGTACTCATCAGAGCATCAGGCTAGGTATGATCTGGAAGAATCAGATCTGAATCCCCACTCCGCCATGGAAGCTGGCTGGCGGACCTTGGGCCAGCCACTCTCTCTCTCTCAGCCTAACCTACCTCATGGGATTGTTGGGAGGATAAAACAGAGGAGAGGAGAATCATGTATGCCACCTTGAGTTCCAGTTGGGGAGAAAGGTGAATATAAATGCAGTGAATAATAAACAAATGGTGAGTCACAGCTTACTCAGTACTGTGGCAGAGTAAAGTAAGAATTTCCTGAAACGTTTCACCAGGAGGAGAGGGAAAGGAGAACAAACTTGCTCTAGAGTAGGGGTGTCAAATGTGCCGCCTGAGGGCCAGATCAGGCCCCTGGAGGGCTCCTATCAGGCGTACAAGCACCTCACCATCATCTGCTTCCTTCTCCCTCTCTCTTGCTTCCTTCTGCATCACTGCTTGCTTTGCCAGGCTTCCTCAATCGCACAGGAGCGACAGAGCAAAACCTCTGTTTTCTCCATTGGCTGAGCAGCACATAGGGTTGCCAAGTCCAATTCAAGAAATATCTGGGGACTTTGGGGGTGGAGCCAGGAGACTTTGGGGGTGGAACCAGGAGACATCAGGGCAGAGCCAGGAACAAGGGTGTGACAAGCATAATTGAACTCCAAGGGAGTTCTGGACATCACATTTAAAGGGACCGCACACCTTTTTAAATGTCTTCCTTCCATAGGAAATAATGAAGGATAGGGGCACCTTCTTTGGGGGCTCATAGAATTGGACTCCATTGTCCAATCGTTTTGAAACTTGGGGGAAACTTTGGGGAGAGTCACTAGATACTATACTGAAAATCTGATGCCTCTACCTCAAAAAACAGTGCCCCCAGAGCCCCCGAAACCTCCAGATCAATCTCCATTATACCCTATGAGAATCGATCTCCACATAGAGAATAATGAAGTGCTCAGACTCCCCCCTCCATTTCTGGCAACACTGAAGGGGGATTGGCCTCTTTACACACGAGTTGCTGCCAACTTCTTCAAAGTAACACAGACACACCATCCCAAGAGGAAGCCTTTCAATCAGCGACTGAAGCCTCCGGAGGTAGAAACACACATGGTCCTCTGGGGGCGGAGCTCCCCCCCCCTCTGCTGGCCAGACTCCCCAAGGAGATGTCTGTGGCAGCTGGAGAGGACTCAAGGACTACGAGTCCCAGCATGCACCTCGCGAAGGGAGGCCGGACTGGAGCGAATAGCAGGCCAGCGGTGGGCGGGTCTTTGTGACCCTGAGGAAGGGAGAAGCCTGAAGCCTGCGAGGGAGGCAGATAGGGAAAGAGACACGGCACCGTTTCCCCACTGCCCACCCCACCCCCACCCTCACCCCGCTTCCAGATTTTTGGAGAGCAGGGGAGGAGGCTGCTAATACAGGGGTCCCTCGGCAGGGCGGGGGGGGGGGGGTTGGGAAGCCTACCAGCACATGAGGCAACTTTTGTACAAAAGCTTTCAATGCCCAGTCTTTTCATGTTTTGTCTTGGGTCTTAGGCTCAAAGCACTGGCCATGAGATTTCTGTAATGAATGTCAATAAATCAAAAATAGATTTGAAAACAAAACATTGCAAGTGTGCTAATCTTTTAAGTATATTTTATTCAATTGTTTTTTAAAAGTCTTTAATTGTGTTTATCTGTGTCATTTATAAAGTTTATACATCTACTACCTTGCATTACATTTTATAACACTCATGGCCTAGCCCAACAAGGACTCATTTATGCCAAATGCAGCCCTCATAACAAATGAGTTTGACACCCCTGTTCTAGAGGAAGTTAACAATAGGATGGAATTAGGGTTGCCAGGTTCTCTGTGGCCACCAGCAGGGGATGGAGGGGTACATTTGCCAGATCCAGGTTGGAAAAGTCCCGGAGACTTGGGGATGGTGCCTGGTGAGGACACAGATCTCAGTCGGATACAATGCCATAGACTCCACCCTCCAAACCAGCCATTTTCTCCAAGGAAACTGATCTCCGTAGGTTGAAGATGAGGTGTAATTCTGGGGGAGTCCTACTGGGGGAACCTAGGATGAAATTCTGGGGGAGCCTAGGATGAAATGAAAGAAAGTATGATTTCTGTGTGGTAAAATGTCAAAAATGCATTACGGACATCCTTATGAACTAGTCTTCACCTGACAGTATCCATTCAGTCTTTTTATGCCTCATGTTTTTTTTAAATTTGTATGACTAGCACCTTTGGTGACTGAGGCCTTCCTCTTCCTCTGACTCATCTTCTTAGAAAACCAAAACAAAATAAAGAAACTTTTCTTTTTTTAAAAAAACCATGCAACTCATTCGTTTTGCCTTCTGAGTCGGAGTCCAGGAAGCAAACAAACATCTTAATCACTGATGCTGATTTTAAGTTGCCGGTTTTTAAATGCCATTGTACGAAGCCGAGGAAAGGCGAGAAAGAGGGAAGATGACTGCTTTAAAATAACAAGCATAAATCAATGCCGTACATACAGCAAAATAAGCAGGCACATGTTTTCAAAAGATCTATTTTCTCTTAAGCAGAGTTATTTCAAAGGGAGGCCAATTAACACAGCGGATCAAATGCTGTTCATTCCATTTGATTTATAGCCCATTGTATCCCTGGGCTTGGGGCGGATAGCCAAGAAAACATCAGCCAAAGCCAACTCTGTGGCATTAATTGAAATGTCTGCATTCTCTTACCTGCAAACACTGAAGACCAGCCCAGACATCCCATCCTGAAGGGGCTTCAATCCTTGCAGAAAATGAAAAATGCAGTTCCCCAACAATATGATCTTTGTTTGGCACGAAGTGATCCTACTGCACATTAATTGATGGACAGCAAGATCCTTTCTCACATGAGCACAACATAGCAGAATCACCATAGGGGACAATAGCCCTTGCCTTCCTTCCCCCTCTTGACATGACTACATGGGTATACATGTAGTCAGCGTGCCACACTTTTTTGGCAACAGGAAAGCATTGCACATGGCCTATTCTATAAGGGGCCATGGCTCAATTAGCTGTCACCACAGGAAGGGTCTTCTCAGTCGTGGCCCCAACCTTATGAAATGCACTCTCAGATGATACCCATCCCCCTGCCATTCATGTTTAGCTTCTTCAGGGCACAGAAAGCTGATTTGTTTAGATTGGTCTTTGGAGGATAATCACATGTTTGGGCAGTTTTTATTAACTGTATGGTGATAGACACATATTTTAATATTTTATATCTGATATTTGTATGGTTTTTTTTCACATTAGTTTTAATGTTGTAAGTCAGCATGAGACCCTTTAGGTGAGCAGTGTCTTAAAAACACACACACACACACACACATATATATGTGTGTGTGTGTGTGTTTATATATATATATATATATAGGCTTAGAAACATATATACCTACTTTGTAGAGTGTTTCTACACATATACAGGTTTCTGTGTGCATGTTCAGTGTATATCTAGGAGTCTAAGAGCATTTATTTACTTATCTAAAACATTTTATTCGCCATCTTTTTTTTCTTTATGGACCTCAAGGTGGTTTACAATATAAATAAAAGACATAAAAGACGTTACCCCATTTCCCCACCCCCAGGCAAATTATGTCTTATTTTATAGACATAAAAATAAAGGTGCCCTGTGCAAGCACCAGTCATTTCCGATCCGGGTGATGTCCAGTGTTCCTTCTAAGCTGAGTTAGTGTGGGTTAGCTCACAGTTTTTTAGCCTCCAGCTCACGCATTTTTGTCTCAGCTCAGGAAAAATGGCCCCAGAGCAAACTGATTTATGCAGCAGCTCACAATTTTAATGCCAGTAGCTCGGAGCTTTTATGTCAGTAGCTCACAAAGTAGAATTTTTTTGCTCACAAGACTCCACGGTTTAGAGGGAACATTGGTAATGTCACATCATGACGTTTTCTTGGCAGACTTTTTTATGGGGTGGCTGGCCATTGCCTTCCCCAGTCATCTACACTTTCCCCCCAGCAAGCTGGGCACTCATTTTACTGACTTTAGAAGGATGGAAGGCTGAGTCAACCTTGAGCCGGCTACCTGAACCCATATCAAATTTAAAGCCACAATTTAGGACAGCTTTAGTCAAACACCCTCCTAAATAAAACTGTCCTCAGCTGCAAAGCAGTAGACAAGCGCACCCTTAAGACCAACTAAGTTTCACTTCGAATGTAAGCTTTCGCATGCTCTTAAGCAGTCTTCAGCAGTCTTCAGCTGCCTCCAAGATGTCAAAAGTGAGGAAAGTTGCTCCATAATCATAAGGCTGTAGGGTTGCTAGGTCTTACCTGGCTGCCAGCAAGGGATGTCACCTGGAAGTGATGTCATCATGCCAGGAATGTTGCATGGGGGATGCTAGCATTCGGGCAAAAAACCCATGGAGCCATAGAGTTTTTTGCCCAGATGCTAGCGTGCCCCCCCATGCATGATGAAGTCACTTCCGGGTGATGTCATTATGCTGGGTATGCCAGGTGCACTGGGCAACACTGGAGCTCTTTGGGGGTGCCCCCCAGCCATCTCCTTGTCAGTGGGTTGGAGGCCTCAAAATCAGGGGAACCTCTGCCTGGGGGTGGGGAAATGGGAACCCTAGGGGGCTGCCACTGAAAAGACCCTTCCGTGTGTGTGCGCCAAATCAATATCTCTCCCTGTGATCTTAATTTTTTGGGCTGGGATATGTACAATATCTATAGCCCACCTTTCTCGCTTGGATTCGAGGTGGATTACACAGAAGAAGGCAACACAATCAGCGGAGTGGGACATCCAATAGGCAAAGCACCAGGATTGACTGGAGCCAACCAAAGGTGAACCAAAGCAGAAATATTTACACAGCGCATTAAACAATGCAAAAATTACATAGCAGGAGCCTGCTTACAGCGACAGATCGTACAGATTATATATAGTCGTAGCGTCTACAGTTCATAATAACCCTTAACCCCAAGCTTCTTTCTGAACCACGTTGTTACAGCGCAGTCTGATTTCCTGTGCAAAAGGCCCTATTGAATAACCCACTTAGGTTGCAAAAATGCAGGAGAGTGGAAGTTCATGAGTCCGTCTCCTATTGGAGCCAATGGGGACATTCCTTTCCATTATGATGGTGATGGGAGTAGGGTTGCCGGGTCCCCATGGCCACTCTCCAGGAATAGGGTGGTAAGACTGAATAAAGGTTGAAGGAGCTGGGCATGTTTAGCCTGGAGAGGAGGCAGCTGAGAGGTGATATGATCCCCATCTTCAAGGACTTGAAGGGCTGTCGTCTAGAGGATGGTGTGGAATTGTCTTCTGTGGCCCCAGAAGGATATAGACAAGCTGGAACGGGTCCAGAGGAGGGTGACGAAGATGGTGAGGGGTCTGGAGACCAAGTCCTATGAGGAAAGGTTGAAGAAGCTGGGGATGCTTAGCCTGGAGAGGAGGTGGCTGAGAGGTGATAGGATCACCATCTTCAAGTACTTGAAGGGCTGTCATCTAGAGGATGGTGTGGAATTGTTTTCTGTGGCCCCAGAAGGTAGGACCAGAACCAAGGGGTCGAAATTAAATCAAAAGAGTTTCCAGCTCAACATTAGGAAGAACTTCCTGACAGTCAGAGCGGTTCCTCAGTGGAACAGGCTTCCTCAGGAGGTGGTGGGCTCTCCTTCCTTGGAGGTTTTAAACAGAGGCTAGATGGCTATCTGATAGCAATGAGGATCCTGTGAATTTAGGGGGAGGTATCTGTGGATTTCCTGCATTGTGCAGGGGATTGGACTAGATGACCCTGGTGGTCCCTTCTAACTCTATGATTCTAACTCACTCAAGGAAGGTGGTTAACGAAAGGACATTTTGGAGAACGTTTCTTCCTGAGGTCGCCATAAGTCAAAAGTAACTGGACGCACACATGTATTAAACTGTCTTCTAATTCTTTTAATGATATGTATTTTGGGGAGGGTTGACTTTAATGCATTTAAAATGTGATTTTTATCATGTTTGCTTTAAATTGTTAGCCGCCATGTGGCCCCTGTAAGGTCAGGAAGGGAGGAGTCAAATTTTGTACCTATGTAAAATAAATAAAGTTGTCCCCTTTCTACAACTCTGACTTGGCATAAGGCAACTTCATAGAGTTCTGCTCAAATCCACCTGGCTGCAGCATTAGTGTTTCCGTCTGTAACAGCCGACGATTTCCTAGCAGAGGATAAAGGCTACTTTTATTGTGATCAGAAATTCCTCACGAAGGCAGAGGCCATTCAGTACAGCCTGCGGAAGGCATCATTAGCGTCATTACAGCGAGGAAGCCAAAAGGGGACAAAGAACATGATTGTCTGAAATTTCATCCAGCTTCTGAGGTGAATAGAGTGCCATATGTCATCAAGAAAGCATAAAAAAGAATGCGTTGCTAAAGGAGGTCTGCCTAATTTAACTTTTCATTTTCAGCTAGATGCTCAGAACACGATGTGTAGTCAATAGCCATTGCTTCTTTGAGCATTGTGTGGTCATCTGATAAGTCCAGTTCTTTTTGAATAAAAGCCTTGCCAACCTCCAGGTAGTGGCTGGAAATCTCCTGGAATTACAGCCAATCTCTAGATGACAGAGGTGCTGGATAGGTCCCCTGGAAGACCTATCCACTGGAGGAAATGGCTGCTTGGAAGGTGCAATCTATGGCATTATGCCCCATTATATACCCCTGCCCTATCCAGGCTCCACTCCCAAAATCTCCAGAAAGTTCCCAACCCAGAGCTGGCAACCATAAATATTGGAGCTCTGTCAGCGTGACAGTTATAAGGAGCTGGCATTCTGATTGGTCTTTCTGTTGGCAGCTGGGCATGTGAACCCTTGCATTAGCTAGAGGAGGTGGGATATGCATTTGGGTGTGTTGTGTCAATAACAGCACTCGACAACATCCAAGTTTGGAAACACAGTCCCGTGTGCATCTGATTGATGCCTAAAGTGCCCCAAAAGGAATATATTCAAATCATCTGGAGATTCCAAAACTCAACCTCTTTGAGCCTGCAAGCACCTTTTGAATTCAAACACAGGGTAAACACAAGAACACAAAAAGATCCCTGCTGGATCAGACCAGTAGCCCATTTAGTCCAGCATCCTGTCTCACACAGTGGCCAACCAGTTCCTCTGGAGGGCCAACAACAGGGCAGAGAGGTTGAGACCTTCCCCTGATAAGAATATCAGAACAGCCCTGCAGGATCAGACCAGTGGTCCATCTAGTCCATTCAATCAAATACAGTGGCCAACCAGTTCCTCTGAAGGGCCAACAACAGGGCAGAGAGGCTGAGGCCTTCATAAGAACATCAGAAGAGCCCTGCTGGATCAGACCAGTGAGGGTCCATCTAGTCCAGCCTCCTGTCTCACACAGTGGCCAACCAGTTCTTCTGGAGGGCCAACAACAGGGCAGAGAGGTTGAGGCCTTCCCCTGATAAGAACATCAGAAGAGCCCTGCTGGATCAGACCAGGGAAGGTCCATCTAGTCCAGCATCTGATCTCATACAGTGGCCAACCAGTTCCTCTGGAGGGCCAACAACAGGGCAGAGAGGATGAGGCCTTCCCCTGAGAAGAGCATCAGAAGAGCCCTGCTGGATCAGACCAGTGAGGGTCCATCAAGTCCAGCCTCCTGTCTCACACAGTGGCCACCCAGTTCCTCTGGAGGGCTGACAACAAGGCAGAGAGGCTGAGGCCTTCCCCTAAAAAGAGCATCAGAAGAGCCCTGCTGGATCAGACCAGTGAGGGTCCATCTAGTCCAGCCTCCTGTCTCACACAGTGGCCACCCAGTTCCTCTGGAGGGCCAACAACAGGGCATTCCCAGTGTTGCCTCCCGGCTCTGGGATTCCAAGCTGACTCCGTCTGAATGTAGAAGTTGTCTCTAGTCACTATGACTAGTAGTCACTGATAGACCTATCCAGCACAAATTTATCTAATCCCCTTGGTGGTGGACACAATCATAAAATGGCTACCATAGGAGCTGAAGCCAGGGCTTTTGGGGGAGAAAAAGCCCAGCAGGAACTCATTTGCATACTAGGCCACACCCCTTGATGTCACCATTGTTTCACATAGGGCTTTTTCGTAGGGGAAAAAACAGCAAAAATAATTAGCCTATTAGGCTACACCCCCTGACACCAAGCCAGCTGGAATTGCATTCCTGTGCGTTCCTTCTAAAAATAAATAAATAAATAGGAGCCCTGGCTGAATCCAACTACAAAATGCCATGAGGAACAGTTATATAAAACTCTAACGGTAACTCTTTGGTATTTCAAGCATTTCTGGTGAAGAGGGTGCCTTTTAACCTCTGCAGTCAATTGGAAACCCTGTTGAGCAAACACCCCCACCTATCCCCTCTCACTCTGTAAAAGCACTTGGTGGGCACTGGGCAAGATTTGGTGGGCATCAGGACTCCCACAGGGACTGCACTGGGTGGGGACCACATCACAGACACCTTTGGCAAGAAATCTGCAGAAATGACGGAACAAATGTTGCACATTCCCACCCAATATGTTTCTCTGCCTCTGGACGTGATGATTACCTGAGGTGGTAAGAGTCATTGACTGGCTATCTTTCATGAGGCTCTTGTGTTTCACAAGTAGGGGATGGTGGTGTTCTTCAGATACCTTAAGGGCGAATATGTATTTCTCTGTATTCAAATCCAATGTGATAGATAGATAGATAGATAGATAGATAGATAGATAGATAGATAGATAGATAGATAGATAGATAGATAGATAGATAGATAGATAGATAGATAGATGTATACATACACACACATATATATTCTTCCTCGTGTTGGGCCAGAAACACTTTTGAATGAGTAAGCCACTTTTGGTCCCCAGTTGGTGAAAATCCTTTACCAGCCTCTTCCTCACCATCATGTGATAATAACCATGATCATGGAATCCTAAATTAGGCTGGTGCCTAACAGGCCATCTTGGCCAATCTGGGTCGTCAGTGCGTGAAATCCAAAGCTAGAGCATTCTGAACAATGCTTGACAATCTCAAGCAAAAGAGCACTCCCCCCCCCCAACCCCAGTAATTGGTTCTTTTATCAAATGGCTCTTACTCCTAGAATCATAGAGTTGGAAGGGACCTCCAGGGTCATCTAGTCCAACCCCCTGCAGAGTGCAGGAAACTCACAAACACCTCCCCCTAAATTCACAGGATCCTCATTGCTGTCAGATGGCCATCTAGCCTCTGTTGAAATACCTCCAAGGAAGGAGAGCCCACCACCTCCCGAGGAAGCCTCTTCCACTGAGGAATCGCTCTAACGGTCAGGAAGTTCTTCTTAATGTTGAGCCAGAAACTCTTTTGAATGAGCCACTTTTGGTCCCCAGTTGGTGAAAGTCAGGGTACAAATGGAGTATATTTTGGGGGGGGCGGCAGTTTATTCTAAGTTGGGACTATTTCCCCCTATTCTGTGTCATCTGGTGAGACTGCAGAAGAAAGAATTGCCCTAATTGGGAGGACGGCCTCTGAGAACCCCTGTGTTGATGCCCTTACTGCTTGAACCTGACTCAGACAATGACAATACCACTCAGAAAGAGAGCTGCAGCAATTTGTGAATACTAATGATAAAAAAAAAAGAGTGGAAACTTTCAAACAGTACAAGGGTCCTTATTTCACACGACAATGTGATAAAATGGAATCAGATCACCAGCGGAGAGACCGTGCAATTAGAATAACAAAAAAATTACAGAGCATCAACCGTAGGAAAGGATAAGACCACTCAAATATTATTCTTCTTGCTCTGTCCCCAAACAAGTGCACATTATAAGGCATACTTAGCAATCAGTACATTCCTGAGCTTGTAGGGGAGTGCAATCAAATTTCGACTCATCGCAAACTAAGCCAAGCCACAACTCACTGAGAAATGTAATGAGGGCACCTTGTCTGGTTTTAGTTCCCCTTGCAGCAGGGGGACCGGCGAGGAAACGGAATGAGCATCTCTGCGTGCAACAGACACATCTGCCAAACAGAGCAGTTCATCCGCCTTCCCACCCAACTAGTTCGCCTGCCGATCCTTGCACCACTTCACCGGCTTTGGGAAGGCTTTGGCATCTATATAAGGACATATCCTCTTTGAGTGAGCAGTTATTTTGTCTTGGGCCAGGCGGGGAAAGGCTTATTTGTGCCAGTTGGGGGGGTAAAAGTAGCGCATGGTAGGTAGAAGGGATCAGGGGTGGAATGCTAGCAGGAGCTCCTTTGCATATTAGGCCACACCCCTTTGATGTAGCCAATCCTCCAAGAGCTTGCAAAGCTCTTTTTTTGTAAGCTCTTGGAGGATTGGCGACATCAGAGGTGTGTGGCCTAAAATGCAAAGGAGCGCCTGCTAGAATGCCACCCCTGAAAGGGACAGAGACAGAAGCTACGTTTTGCTTCCCCTGCCTTCTGCTAATTGACGGGCAGTGCCAGTCAGTCCTCAGGAAGCAAAGGGAAATGGAAGGGACAAAGTCAGTATCTGACAATTCCTCAGGAAGCAAAGGGCCAGACCAATGGCCCATCTAGTTCAGCCTCCTGCCTCACACAGTGGTCAACCAGTCCCTCTGGGCAGCCAATAAGAGGGCATGGATGCTGAGGCCTTCCCCCTGATGTTGCCTCCTGGCTCTGGGATCCAGAGGATTAATGCCTCTGGGTGTGAGGGTTCCCCTCAGGCACCATGGCTAGTAAACTGCTCCTTCACTAATCTATCCAATCCCCTTTGAAAGTTGTGGAGGAAAATATTAGAAACGTTTGTCAAATCATACGAGTTCAGCAAAATGCTCACCAGGGATTTGAACAATGGAGCCCAAAAGCAAGTATTGGGAGGGTGGGGGAGAAAGAAAGAGCACAATGAAATCTAGAGGCCTGAAGGTGACACTTTCATTCAGCTATGGGGAGGGATGGTGGCTCAGTGGTAGAGCATCCGCTTGGTAAGCAGAAGGTCCCGGGTTCAATCCCCGACATCTCCAGGCAAGTAGATGTGAAAAACCTCAGCTCGAGACCCTGGAGAGCCGCTGCCAGTCTGAGTAGACAAGACTGACTTTGATGGACCGAGAGCCTGATTCAGTAGAAGGCAGCTTCATATTTGGGGAGGGACAGTGGCTCAGTGGTAGAGCATCTGCTTGGTAAGCAGAAGGTCCCAGCTTCAATCCCTGGCATCTCCAAATAAAAAAGGTCCAGGCAAGTAGGCGTTCAAAACCTCAGCTTGAGACCCTGGAAAGCCGCTGCCAGTCTGAGTAGACAATACTGACTTTGATGGACCGAGGGTCTGATTCAGTAGAAGGCAGCTTCATATGTTCATATATGTTCATATCCATACTTTATTTGTACTGGCTGGCAGGCAGAACTGAAACGAGCCCACCTTTGCAACAGGCAGCTGCTTGCCCAGCAGTCAGATAAATGGTTTATTATTGGGACAAAATATCCCAGCTTCAAGTATAGGCTGGGTGGGTCTGAACGTTTTGAGACTGAGAGGGGAAAAGATCTTGGGGTCATAGTGGACAGCTCAATGAAAGTGTCAACTTTAAAAAAAAATGAAAGTGCATCTTTAAAAAAAAAACGCACACCTGCATGGCAGTATGTGCATGCGAATAAAGCTGTCTGAGAAATTCTGGAAACGAAAAACAGGAAGAATGGTTGTTAATACATTATTGCCACCTCAGAACCAAGACTGAGTAATTGAAGACCTCGGAACCAAGACAGACATTTGGATTGACAGAATTTTGGCAGCATCCCTAATTTCTGGAGATCAAACACTTAGATCTCACTGAGCTGTTGAAGATGTGTCACTTCTGACAGCTGGGGAGGGGGGAACTCATATGATTGAGTCCATACAAAACTAGCAAGTCAGAAAGAGGCACTGCTCGCACTCTTCTCCCTGACTTTCTGTTTTTCCATGTGCAGGGAAGAAGGAGGAGGAGGAAATTGGATTTATACGCCACCCTTCACTGGGAACCTCAGAGTAGCTTACAATCTCCTTTCCCTTCCCCTCAACAGAAACACTGTGAGGTAGGTGGGGGAAAGGAAGCTCTTTTGAGAACTTCTCTTGAGAGAACAGCTCTGACAGAGTTATGACTGACCCAAGGTCACACCAGCAGCTGCACGTGCAGGAGTGGGCAATGAAACTTGGTTCTGCCAGTTTAGAGTCTGCACTTTTAACCACTACACCAAACTGGCTCTCAACACATGAACACATGAGGCTGATGTAATACTGAATCAGACCCTGGGTCCATCGAAGTCAATATTGTCTACTCAAACTGGCAGGAAGAGACCTTTCCTCATCACCTTCTACCTGGTCCTTCCAGCTGGAGATGCCGGGGATTGAACCTGGGACTTTTTTGCATGTGAAGCATCCGCTTTACCACTGAGCCAGAGACCCTCCCAATACAACCCAGTGAAAGGTTTCTCAACTCTGAGAGGGAGGCTCATTTGAGATTAAATCCACAAGGGATTTAAGGACCCAAGGGATTTAAGGACAATGAGTTTGATCTGAAATTCCCTGAAGTCCAGAATAGCTCTTATATTGACTTATTTATTGACTCCAGATGCAGCCCTACAGAAAAAAAAAAAAACATTTAGTGTAATTCAGCTTTGTCCTACTGAGAAAGATTTGCAGTGAAAAGAGGAGCGCATTTGGGGACATCGATCACAACTAAAGCCATCTTGTACCCTACAATCATCCAGAAAAAAAATTTGGTACTCATTATTATTTTTTTTAAAAAAAATATTATGTAACGGGAAAAGTAACATAAAGGATCATCATGCCTTTGAGCACTAAATATCAAATCAAGGGAACCTTCACGTTGCAGGATTCAGACTGATAAGATTGCAGCTTTTTTCCAGGGTTGCCAGTCTCCAGGTAGTGCCTTCAGCTCTCCCAGGTTTACAGCTTTGGAGAGCGAGGTCTCTGACATTATTCCCCTGTAAAAGTTCCTCCCTTCTCTCCAAGCCCTGGGCTCTATTGCCAAATCTCCAAGAATTTCCCAAGTTGGGAACCCTACTTTCCTCCCACACAGACATGATTCCTTCCCTAACAGGGCCATTCTGTGCAGAGTAAATACGCACAGGGCTGCTTGAACAGTGTACCTACGTACTTCTTTGGCATAACAGCCAGTTAGAGCCATTGCCTTCCTCTGTATAGTGACCCTGGACTTCCCTGTCGAAATACTAACCATCACCAACCCTCCTTGGCTTCTATAATCTGATGAGATGAGGCTAGCTGGGGCCATCCAGGTGAGGACAGGAGAGGTGACATGGAGCCATCTCAGAAGCTACAATATTATTTTGCCTTCTCATGAAGTTCCTTAGATACTTTGTCAGCACAGGAACGTCCACCTTTACTTCACATTTTGATTCAAGTGAACTGTCAGCTGCAATTCTATCTGAGCCAGCACCCATCTCCAAGGGAACTGAACTCTGTTGCCTGGAGGTCAGTTGTGATCCTGGGAGATCTCCAGACCACACCTGGAGGCTGAAAGCCATACCTGGGGATCTGCTGTAGAGTGGCTGTCTTACTTCCCATGGGCTTCTAATGTCCTGGCCCCACTGATGGACCTCCTGATGGCACCTGGTTTTTTGGCCGCTGTGTGACACAGAGTGTTTGACTGGAGGGGCCATTGGCCTGATCCAACATGGCTTCTCTTATGTTCTTCTGTGACACAGAGTGTTGGACTGGATGGGCCATTGGCCTGATCCAACATGGCTTCTTTTATGTTCTTATGTGACACAGAGGGCGTTTTCGCACTTACCTTTTACTGGCTCGACCACCCTCCTCACGCCGGCGGATCTGCAGGGATTTCGCACCAGAAGCGCCGGCGCAGCCGAAAGAGCCGGCAACTTCCGTCGCGGAGCCAGCTCAAACGGAAACCGCCAAGAAGCAGGAAAACGTTTGAGCTGGCTCCGCGACGGAAGTTGCCGGCTCTTTTGGCTGCGCCGGCGCTTCTGGTGCGAAATCCCTGCAGATCCGCCGGCGTGAGGAGGGTGGTCGAGCCAGTAAAAGGTAAGTGCGAAAATGCCCAGAGTGTTGGACTGGCCATCGGCCTGATCCAACATGGCTTCTCTTATGTTCTTGTGTTCTTATGAGCCTACACTTGTTTGTTTGTCTGTTTATTTATTAATTTGATTTTTAGCCCACCCTTCCCATTGAACAGGCTCAGGGCAGTTTACTTCTGCTTGGGGAGGGTAGGTCTGGTGCTCATTAACTGTTTGATGATTTCTGGGAACTGCAAAGAACAGTGCTTCTAACACAGTCTGATTGATTGATTTACTTTCTTTCTCCACAACGGGGGCTCGTGACTCCCATAGTTCTTCTCTCCTCCAGTTTACCCTTCCAACAACAGCCCTGTGAGGTAGGTTAGGCTGAGTTCAGTTTATTGTTACAGTCATTGACCAGAACATTTTAGTCATCTGAAACATCCTTAAAAGTACCCTGTAAAGAATCTGCATGTTAAAATGTGATGATTTGAGGGTTATGTTTTTTTTTTTAAAAAAAGAATTTAAAAGATTATTATTTAACCCTTTAAACCATTTTTAAAAAGTCATTTTCAAATTTGTTAAAAGATTTACAGTTTGACCTATTTGTCTCGCTTTTTGCGTTCTTTATAAACCTGGGAACAGAACCTAGCCACCTGTCTTGCTGTTTGGTGGTTCCTATCTGACAGAAAATAATCTAATTTGAGTTTATTTGATCTGTCAGGGAACCTTTCCAACAGCGGGCTGACAATTTCCCTTTGGCTCGCCTTATGAAAAGGCTGATAGTGTCTGACTGGCCCAAGGGTTACCCAGCAAACTACCATGGGTGATGGGTAGGGTTGCCGAGTCCAATTCAAGAAATATCTGGGGACTTTGGGGGTGGGGCCAGGAGACTTTGGGGGTGGAGCCAGGAGACATCGGGGCAGAGCCAGGAGCAAGGGTGTGACAAGCATAACTGAACCCCAGGGAGTTCTGGCCATCACATTTAAAGGGACAGCACACCTTTTAAAATGCCTTCCTTCCATAGAAAATAATGAAGGATAGGGGCACCTTCTTTTGGGGCTCGTAGAATTGGACCCCCTTGTCCAATACTTTTGAAACTTGGGGGGCATTATGGGAAGAGGCACTAGATGCTATACTGAAAATATGGCACCTCTACCTCAAAAAACAGCCCCCCCAGAGCCCCCAATACCCGCAGTTCAATTCCCCATCATTCCCTATGGGAATTGTTCATGGAGGTGCATAATGGCTGTGGGGGTGGGGCTCCCAGATCCTTGTCCAACACTATAACCACTACACCACTCTGAATGCTCCTACCCCACACAACTCTTTACATGGGCAGGATTTTGAACCCAGGCCCTCTTAATCCAAATCTCAAGCCACCGCACCACAGGTAGTCAATTTAATATCTCAGTAGGGAACTCAGAGCAGAAAGAGCCGTCAGAGAACATAAGTATCTCCCGCTTCTTCAGGCCAAAATCTATAAAAGTTCTTCACAGCCTGTCTCTGTGCGATGAGTCCCCACAGAGCCATGCTGGCTTTTCACAGCAAATGTGTGCAGCTGTTCATGAGGCGCACAAATTGTAGCCTTTCTTTTGTGAAGCTGGCGTGGCTGAGGAGAAGGCAGCTCACAGCACACTAAAAGGCCAGTCCTTTTGTGCTTGTCAATCAGGGACTGGAATGGGTAACAAGGTTGTTGAATGTTGGGTTGGGAAATTCCTGGAGATTTGGGGGTACAGCCTGAGGGAGGCTGGGGTTTGGAGAAGGGGGAGGAAGGACTGCAGTGAAGTATAAATACCAGCTAGTCCTCCCTCCAAAGCAGCCACGTTCTCCTGTAGTCCAGAGATGAGTTGTTCTTCTGGGAGATCTCCAGGCCACACTGAGGGTTAGTTGTCTCAGAGCTCTCTCTGCTCCACCAGCCTCACAGGGTGTCTGTTGTGGGGAGAGGAAGGGATGGAAATTGTAAGCCATCCTGAGACTCCAAGTAAAAGGTGAGGTACGAATCCAACTCTTCGTCTTCTCCACCCCCTCAAAGCCTTTCGTGGACTTGGCACATCCCGTCTTCTTTTCTCACCGTGCTCACTTAAGCAAAACATCCCTCAGGTGCCATGCTTCGAACAGGTAAAATCACAGCTCCCGCGCACCGACATTTCCCCCGGTGGTCCTCACCTTGTGGAATGGCCTGCCTAAGGAAGGTTCCCCCCACTTCTTTCATTCTCCAAATTTTGTAAAGCAGAATTGTACAGGCGGGCATTTTATAAGGAAGGGAATAGGGAATAATATAATGAAATAGTTCAGGAAGGCACTTCTTTAATGCAAACAGAGCCCCATATTTATTCATGTGTCGGTCCTGGTTTTGTTTGCAGTTCCTGTTTCACAGAAAAAAAGGTTCTATGTGAGTTCACTGTATCACGTGGACAGGGTTCCTAAAAACACATTGTCACATAGGACTGCCAGCTCTGAGTGGGAAAATACCAGGTGATTTTGGGGGGTGGAGCCTGGAGAGGTCAGGGGATGGGGATGGGAGAGGCTTCCAAAGGGGACAATGTCATAGAGGCCACCCTCCAAAGCAACTATGTTCTCAAGGAGAACTGATTTCTATTGGCTAGAAATCAATTGCAATCTGTCCTGGGACCTGTTTTGGATGAAGGCATAGGGAAAGGAAAGGTCTCCTGTGCAAGCACCAGTCGTTTCCGACTCTGGGGTGACGTGGCTTTCACAACGTTTTCACGGCAGCAAATTTTTTACGGGGTGGTTTGCCATTGCCTTCCCCGGTCATTTACACTTTCCCCCCAGCAAGCTGGGTACTCGTTTTACCGACCTGGGAAGGTTGGAAGGCTGAGTCAACCTCGAGCCGGCTACCTGAAAACCCAGCTACCGCCGGGGATCGAACTCAGGTCGTGAACAGAGCTTAGGACTCCGGTACTGCAGCTTTAACACTCTGCGCCACGAGGGAATGCTTATTACATTTGCAGATGATCCTAAACTGGGAGGGGTTGCAAACACAGAAGAAGACAGAAACAGGATACAGGATGACCTTGACAGGCTGAAAACTGGGCTAAAACCAGTAAAATGAATTTTAACAGGGATAAATGTAAAGTTCTGCATTTAGGTAGGAAAAATCCAATGCATGGTTATAGGATGGGGGAGACTTGTCTTAGCAGTAGTATGTGTGAAAAGGATCTAGGTGTCTTAGTGGATCATAAGCTGAACATGAGTCAGCAGTGTGATGCGGTGGCTAAAAAGGCAAATGCAATTTTGGGTTGTATCAACAGAAGTAAAGTGTTCAGATCAGTTCAGTAAAGTGATGTGATGGTATCACTTTACTCTTCTCTGGTAAGACCTCACCTAGAGTTTTGTGTTCAGTTTGGGGCACCACATTTTAAGAAGGATATGGACAAGCTGGAACGGGTCCAGAGGAGGGCGACGAAGATGGTGAGGGGTCTGGAGACCCAAGTCCTATGAGGAAAGGTTGAAGGAGCTGGGGATGTTTAGCCTGTAGAGGAGGCAGCTGAGAGGTGATAGGATCACCATCTTCAAGTCCTCGAAGGGCTGTAATCTAGAGGATGGTGCGGAATTGTTTTCTGTGGCTCCAGAAGGTCAGACCAGAACCAATGGGTTGAAATTAAATCAAAAGAGTCTCCGGCTCAATTACCTAATTCGCCTAGTGGAAAGACCAGCCCTGTCTTCACCGTGAGCTTGCAGAATCTGAATGTTCCATTTACTCGCTTATGTTGAAGGCCAATATATGGAAGATCATCAAGTAATACAAATGAGACTCTTTCTTTAGAGAGTTGAATATACAGAGAGAAGAAGAAGAGCCCTGCTGTGCTGCACAGATCTCCAAGTGTTGGTGAGCATCTGCGGCCATTCACTGTTACTGAATCCTGGCCAGGAAATATATATATATATTGGTTTTTGAAGCTGGGCTGCATAAAAAAGAAAATGAGTAGAAATCAGTCACCTTTATGAAAATGTTTAGATAAACCAAAAATTGCTCCTGTCTATGCAGTTCTGAAAGACAAAGGGATCTCAAAGCCTGGAGTGATTACTTGCTTTGGCTCAGTGGTGGAGCATCTGCTTGGCATGCAGAAGCTCCCAGGTTCAATCCCCAGCATCTCCAGTTAAAGGATGTGGGAGGCCTGCACCTGAGACCCTGGAGAATTACTGACTTCAATGGACCTGCACAAAAATGCAAAGATAACTTTGAAGGGAAAGGAGAACGTAAGCTGCTCTGAGACTCCTTCAGGTAGTGAAGGGCAAGGTATACATTCAATCTCTTCTTCTTAGAATCATAGAATCCTAGAGTTGGAAGGGACCTTCAGGTTCATCCAGTCCAACTCCCTGCACAACGCAGGAAACTCACCAATATCACCACACACATACATCCCCAGTGACCCTGCTCCATGCCTAGAGGATGGCAAAAATGTCCAGGACCCCTGGCCTAGAGAAGAATTCTTGACTGACCCCAAAGTGGGAATCAGCCTTTCCCTGAACATGTAAGAACAAGAACTAGGCACTGATGCAACCCTTCCCACACTCCTTCTCATGATCGGCTAATTCACAGAAGCCTCAGCTTAAAAACTTCCAAGGAAGAAGAGCGCACCGCCTCCCAAGGAAACCTGTTTCACCGAGGAACTGATCTAACTGTCTAACCAATCTAACTTTCAGGACGTTCTTCCTAATGTTGAGCTGGAAAATCTTTTGATTTAATTTCAACCTGTTGGTTCTGGGCTGACCTTCTGGGGCCACAGAAAACAATCATCTCTGCATATGACAGCCCTTCAAGTACTTGCGGGGTGACATGATAGAGGTTTACAAGATTATGCATGGGATGGAGAAGGTAGAGAAAGAAGTCCTTTTCTCCCTTTCTCACAATACAAGAACTTGTGGGCATCCAATGAAATTGCTGAGCAGTTAGGTCAGAATGGATAAAAGGAGGTACTTCTTCACCCAAAGGGTGATTAACATGTGGAATTCACTGCCACAGGAGGTGGTGGCGACTACAAGCATAGCCAGCTTCAAGAGGGGGTTAGATAAAAATATGGAGCAGAGGTCCATCAGTGGCTATTAGCCACAGTGTGTGTATATATGTAAATTTTTGGCCACTGTGTGTTGGACTGGATGGGCCATTGGCCTGATCCAACATGGCTTCTCTTATGTTCTTATGTTGAAGGTGGTGATCATATCACCTCTAAGTCATCTCCTCTCCAGGCTAAACATACCCAGCTCCTTCAACCTTTCCTTGTAAGACTTGGTCTCCAGACCACTCACCATCTTCATTGCCCTCCTCTGGACACATTCCAGTTTGTCTATATCCTTAAACTGTGGTGTCCAAAACTGAACACAGACTCTTTTCTGGGAGAAACGGGTTTGATTCCCTACTCCTCCACTTGCAGCTGCTGGATGACCTTGGGTCAACCATAGCTCTCGCAGAGCTGTCCTTGAAAGGGTTTAAACCCCTGCCTTTTGCTTGCCACTAACTCACAAACCTCCATGAACTGCCTTAAAAGTTTATGGAAGTTAATGGCCAGGCTGTAGTCCACGAACTTCAGTTTGAAAACCATGAATGAACCAAAATTCATCATGAACAAAGGCTTCTGAACTAGTTCACACCCATTAGAACATAAGAGAAGCCATGTTGGATCAGGCCAATGGCCCATCCAGTCCAACACTCTGTGTCACACAGTGGCCAATATATGTGTGTGTGTATACACACACACACATATATACTGTGGCTAATAGCCACTGATGGGCCTCTGCTCCATATTTTTATCCAATCCCCTCTGAAAGCTGGCTATGCTTGTAGCCACCACCACCTCCTGTGGCAGTGAATTCCACATGTTAATCACCCTTTGGGTGAAGAAGGACTTCCTTTTATAATCTTTCTTAGTGATTATACTGCCACAACTTACAGAGTTATCGTAAGGACTCATGAAATACTAGATATAAAGTGCTCTGATATTTGAATACTAAACTGTGCTAATTGCCTTACAAGATGAAGAAGAAGAAGACTGCAAATTTATACCCTGCCCTTCTCTCTGAATCAGAGACTCAGAGCAACTTAAAATCTCCTATATATTCTCCCCCCACAACAGATACCTTGTGAGGTGGGTGGGGCTGAGAGGGCTCTCGCAGCAGCTGCCCTTTCAAGGACAGAGTCTCAGAGCGGCTCACAATCTCCTTTCCCTTCCTCCCCCACAACAGCCACCCTGTGAGGTGGGTGGGGCTGGAGAGGGCTCTCCCAGCAGCTGCCCTTTCAAGGACAACCTCTGCCAGAGCGATGGCTGACCCAAGGCCATGCCAGCAGCTGTAAGTGGAGGAGTGTGGAATCAAACCCGGTTCTCCCAGATAAGAGTCCGCGCGCTTAACCTCTGCACCAAACCGGCTCTGGTGCTAGCAACAAGATTTAAGGTTTGTCAGTACTAGCTCACTTACTTTGTGGGAGAGTAATGCTGTTCTGCCTCTGTCTCCGCTTGGGTGCTCCAATTCTTGATTTCTTCTTTCAAAAGGAGCATTTGTCTCCTACTGGACACTTGGGGGGGGGGGGAATAGGATGCCCCTCCTCTCTGACATTATGACAGGCTTCCTGTACTAGCTTATTAACCAAGAGGTTTCAATATGTAGCAACAGCAGCTGCATCTCTATCTAATTCACAAAGGAATCTCAAGGCGAAACGAAAATAAAACAAGCTTCTCATTAACCATGAAAGGCTTTTGAGTTAGATGGGTGCAGTTACGATACTCGTGTCTTATTAGCAAACGTTGATAACTTTAGGCATTTACTTGAACAGTGAGCTGTCTTTAATAAACAAGCTAGTACTGAAGGCCAGAATTTGAACCTTTCTTTCTCTTCTTTTTTGTCTTCCTTCCGTTGCTTTATGTAGATTAAAGATACATAGATTTGGTTTTCTATGATCGCAGATATGTTAGATAAGAATTTGGAATCTGCCACTAAGTAGCTGGCAAAACAGGAGGATTTGACAGTAATATCAAAAGATCATAAAATATTTGTAGACTTTAAAGGTAATGTCTATGTATTAATTTTGAGTACTTGCAGGTAGAATGAATTATATATTTTCTTTTGTTTTTCTTGACGTAGTAATAACTAAAAACATAAGAGAAGCCATGTTGGATCAGGCCAATGGCCCATCCAGTCCAACACTCTGTGTCACACAGTGGCCAAAAAATTATGCACACACACACATACACACACACTGGCTAATAGCCACTGATGGACCTCTGCTCCATATTTTTATCTAACCCCCTCTTGAAGCTGGCTATGCTTCTAGCTGCCGCCACCTCCTGTGGCAGTGAATTCCACATGTTAATCACCTATTCTTTTATTTTCTGTATGCTATCCCTGATCCTTCCCCCAATTCCCTAATTTTCCCTATTAAATTTAATAAAATCTGTTATCTAGAACAAGTTTTACATGCAGAGCCATGCTACCCTTAGTCACGTAGGCTGGGTCCAGACGGGTGGTTTAAGCCACCCTGGGGATGGCAGGCAAGTGGATCTAAAAAGCACATCCAAATGCACATATCTGCCTGCCATCTCCATCCTGTACTCATCCCGTTCTGGCCTGAAGGAAAGCTGCCTCAGAAAGGTCCCACTTCCAAAGCGGTACCTAATTTCTGAGGTGCCTTTCCGGCCATCCGGACAGCCAGAAAGCACCTGGGGAGTGTCCAATGAAGTGGCAGACAGGTGCATGAGTATTCTGGACGCTCCTCCAGAGTGCATGCAGCCCGTCCCTGTTCTGGGGGCGGGCTGCATGCCGTCTGAACACTGCTGGGTGCTCCTATTTCTGCCGGTTCACTTTCACGTCGGCTTGCTGCTGCCCTAAGCTGGTGGTGTGGACCCAACCAATGTGGTTCCTCATCAAAATGGCAAAAGTCTTGAGCAGGGGTTAACGAGGGCTGCTGGGGGCATGGCGAAGCCCCTGGTAGCTGGCTGGCTGGCTGCTCGCTCTCCTAATCCAGGGATTGTTATGCAGCTGCACCTACTATTCAATGGACAAGGTAGGTGGGGAGGATGAGGGGGAACCCTCAGAAAGGTTCAGGAGCTGCTCTCCTGTGAGCTCCTGCTGAATCTGAGGCCTGTATCAAATCGACTCTCTAAGGAGATGTACAGGAGACTCCTGAGGCCTGGTCATGAGTAGTACATCATTATCATGATCTGCAAAGATTCTAAAGTCTGTACAGTTTAGAACTATAACTTGTATTTCCAAACTAAAGCCTTGGCCCTAAGAGACTGACGTTGAGTTGAAAAGTTCTCCTGCTCTGCAGTTGGTTAGCTAATCCTACAAGTATGTTTATGAGTCAGAAAGGAAGAGATTTATTTCATCTTTTTGTCATAATTGATGATGAGAAATGCGACCTCTGGCTTTTGATGACTATCCTAGAAAACCATGATGGTTGTTGATAAATGATAACTTGACAACGAATCTGAAGGTCTGCACAAGGGTGAAGGATGATTCCCGCAGACGCCAAGAGTCATTATTCGTTAGAGAAGGTTCGATGCTTTTGGCTTCAGTTCAGGCAATGGTGAGACCTCTGTTGAACAAGTCCTCTTTGGCTGCAACTCTGTCAAATAACTATTGGCTTGTGTCTAATTTGCCTTTTGAAGGCAACATTCCCAAAAGGTTGATGGTTTCACAAGTTCAGATACTTTTAGATGAGACCCATTTATCTTGATTTTTTTTTTCTATCTTCATAGGGGGTGTGGTCCTGAAACCTCCTTGATCACTCTGATAGATGACCTGTGTCAGCCAACTGACATAGGAAGTATGCTCGCGTTGGCTCTGATGCCTCGGTAGCTTTTCATATCATGGTATCCTCCTGAGTTGACTGATGAGGCTGGATCCTGGAGAAACTGCCTTGTGCTCTTGTCCTTCCTGGAGGGCAGATCACATTTGGGAACTTCTGCTCTGCTTCCTATCCAGTCCGTCTTCTTTCCAGTACTGTTAATATCTACATGAATATGTGGGAGACAATATTTGAAGATTGTGAATGAAGAAGATGGGGAATGGAGAAAATACATCACAAAGCCAATCACCCCACACTTACAGAGGAGGAGGAAGATATTGTATTTATACCCTTGCCTTTCATTCTGAATCTCAGAGCGGCTCACAATCTCCTTTATCTTCCTCTCCCACAACAGACACCCTGTGAGGTAGGTGGGGCTAAGAGGGCTCTCACAGCAGCTGCCCTTTCGAGGACAACCTCTGCCAGAGCGATGGCTGACCCAAGGCCAGTTCAGCAGCTGCAAGTGGAGGAGTGGGGAATCAAACCCGGTTCTCCCAGAGAAGAGTCCACACACTTCACCACTACACCAAACTGGCTCTTACAGGATGCTGTAAGGTCAGCTCCACGCTTGAGAGGAGATGGAGGAAGCATGATGGCAGGGTCTCAGTTAATTATTCTAGGCATTTCACATCTGCCCATCGCTCTGATTTTGATATACCGTATTTGCCGGCGTATAAGACGACTGGGCGTATAAGATGACCCCCCAACATTTCCACTCAAAATATAGAGTTTGTTATATACTCGCCGTATAAGACTACCCCCTCTTCCGCACACCTTCCACACACCAAATAAAAGGTAAAAGAACATCCGGCCCGCCCCTGCATCTCCCTGTGACCGGCACTAGTGCGCAAGTGCGCATGTGCGAGCTCTGCGTAGACAAGGGGCGGGCCGGAGCGCCGCTGCTTCCCGCCGAGCAGAACGGGCCGGTCACACCGAAAAGGCTGGCACCCCTGTCTCACTGCTGATGCTCGCCACAGCCACGCTGATGACCCGCCGCAGGCGCGCTGGATACCGCGCAATACTGGACGGTCTGTAGAATGAGGTGGGCGGGCAACGGGAGGCCACTATGGGCACCGGGCGAGCATCGGAAGGCCACTATGGGCAGCTGTGTCTATCCCAACTGAAGTGCACCCGGCGTATAAGACGACCCCCCCACTTAGAGGCATGTTTTTCAGGGCAAAAAAGTAGTCTTATATGCCAGCAAATACTGTATTCATTTCCTTCACTATGTTTTCACCTGTAGTTAAATCCAAACAAATGGTGACCATATAAACTGTAAAGGAACTGCCGGGCTATGCCAGCCCAACCATATAAACCATGCTTGTAATTCCTGTGAAACATCTTCCTTATGTTGTATGCTAACTTGCTGCTCCCCCTCTACCTATATGTATGGACCGGAAACTTCCATTTCAACGTGTCTTGGCAACGTTCAGGTGTTTCCAAGTCACTTCCAGCATGTGGAGACACTATGAATGGATGATGTCCCAAAACATCCTGTCATTAACATCCTGTCAGGTCTTGAAAAATGCCATGGATTCCTTGGTTGAGTCAATCCATCTCATAGCGGGTCTTCCTCTTTTTCTGCTTTATGTTGCCTTTGGCAAGTTTGAATGGAAGGGTAACTCAGGTTTTTTTCTAAATAAGTATTAACCCTGCCTTTCCAAAGTGGACAGAGATGAAATTACATTAAAAGGTAAAGGTAGTCCAGGGTGACTTAGCCTTCCATCCTTCCGAGGTCAGTAAAAAAGGGGGAGGGATGGTGGCTCAGTGGGAGAGCATCTGCTTGGGAAGCAGAAGGTCCCAGGTTCAATCCCTGGCATCTCCAAAAAAGGGTCCAGGCAAATTGGTGTGAAAAACCTCAGCTTGAGACCCTGGAGAGCCGCTGCCAGTCTGAGAAGACAATACTGACTTTGATGGACCAAGGGTCTGATTCAGTATAAGGCAACTTCATATGTTCAATGAGTCCCCAGCTTGCTGGGGGGGGGGGGGAAGTGTAGATGACTGGGGAAGGCAATGGCAAACCACCCAATTAAAAAGTCTGCCATGAAAACATTGCGTGTGATGTCATTTCAGAGTCGGAAATGATTGGTGCTTGCACAGGGGACTACCTTTACCTTTAAGTCCCCTGTGCAAGCACCAGTCATTTCGTGATGTCACATCACAATGTTTTCACGGCAGAATTTTTAATGGGGTGGTTTGCCATTGCCTTCCCCAGTCATCTACACTTCCCCCCCCCAGCAAGCTGGGTACTCATTTGACCGACCTCGGAAGGATGGAAGGCTGAGTCAACCTTGAGCCAGCTACCTGAACCCAGCTTCCACCGGGATCAAACTCAGGTTGTGAGCAGAGAGCTCAGACTGCGGTACTGCAGCTTTACCACTCTGCACCACGGGGCTCCCTACTGAAATCGCATAGCACCCCACAAAACCAAATCCACAAAATTAGGTTTGCACTAGCTAATTGAGACCCAGTGTAGTGTAATGGTTAAAGGAGTTGGGCTAGTATCTGGAAGACCCTGCTTGAAATCTCCCGCATGTGCCATGGAAGCTCCCAGGGTGCCCTTTGGCTGGTTAGGCTCTCACAGTCTGACCTACCTTACAGGGTTGTTGAAGATAAAATGGAGCAGAGGAGAATGATGTAATTCGCTTTGGGTTTGCATTGGGGATATAAATTAATTAAGAAACTAATAAATCGTCTTCAGGGGCAGCAAGGGTAGTACGGATACAACTACATGTAGAGTATGTGGCCAATGTGATTGAATGCTGTACGAGGCAACCTTTAAAAGCAAGCTATGTGATCAATACCTGTTACATATAAACTCATTGGTGTATTATGAATATCAGTCTGTCTGTCAACGTACCGGGCTGTGTGGATTCAATGTTATAATAACACTTAGCTGATCAAGATATGGTTCACAACTTAATAAAACTGCACCCTAAAAATGGGGTAAATGGTGCCCTTAACATACCACAGAAAGCTAAACGTTTCTGCTTTTTAAATATTTATTGATACAAGCATATGTGAATTCCGGGCATGCCCAATCAAAGGACTCATGTAGCTTTGGAAGCATGCTTATAGAGAAAGTGTAAGTTGCTGTCTCTGATTCCAGAAGATATTTGTGTGTTTGTGAAAGCAACGCAAATAAAGCAACACATCTTAAAACTTTAAGTAACAATATTTTCTGTTCCTTAATAATGCTTTATTTGTATCAACCCCAGGATAAGCAATAACTGAAAACATACCTCTTCTTTCAGCCGTATGTATCAATGTGAATATTTTCCTCGGTGCTGGAGTTACTTGCAGCTTTCAAACTGAATTTCACAGTAGTATAAATTATTTATTCACATTGTCTAAAATTAGTCTATATTTATGGAGTAGATGTATTTTATTCTTCTTGGTCCTTTGTCTTGGTTAACAGCAGTCAAGATATATACCTAACACATCTGCATTCCAGATTTCCTGGTAGCATGATACATCACTGATTGCTTTGGGACCATCAGATGGAGAATTTATCAGAATTTACTTCTGTTGTCTAAAACTTCACTCTGTTCCATGAATGAAATATTAATACCCACGATGCACTTAGATCAAATTTGCAAATAAATAGTTTCCCCAAGATCTGTCAAAGAATGGATAGTTCTTATAATAATACCTAGTACGCTTGTGTGAAGATAGAATTTGCACCCATAGACATAATCGTGTACTGATTGCTGAAGAATTCCAAATATATATATATATATATATATATATATATATATATATATATATATATATATATATATATATATATATATATATATATATTAAAGTAAAATTCATAGAGGCAAATACAGGACTCCAAAAGAAGCTTGTCTATCAGAAAAGACAATGCACGGATGTTGATGGTTTTCCTCCTGATGTCACGTCAGGTCTATAGCTGTTGGGTTTATTTAATGGACATTTTAGTCGCATGCAATATTTAGCTTGCTTTGCAAGACTCAGTTCTCAGCTGCTGTGAGAGCCCTCTCAGCCCCATCCACCTCACAGGATGTCTGTTGTGGGGGGAGAAGATACAGGAGATTGTAAGCCGCTCTGAGTCTCTGATTCAGAGAGAAGGGCGGGGTATAAATCTGCAATTCTTCTTCTTCTTCTTCTTCCTTGGGTGATGGAAAGAAGACACGTGTGCTACCTCTTGGGGAGGAATTAAAAGGGGGTTAGACAAATTCCTGAAGGACAAGTCTATTAATGGCTACTAGCCATGGTATGATGATCTGGAGAGAAGGAGGCTGAGAGGTGATATGATCACCATCTTCAAGTACTGGAAGGGCTGTCATCTAGAGGATGGCGTGGAATTGTTTTCTGCGGCCCCAGAAGGTAGGACCAGAACCAAGGGGTTGAAATTAAATCAAAAGAGTTTCTGGCTGAACATTAGGAAGAGCTTCCTGACCGTCAGAGCAGTTCCTCAGTGGAACAGGCTTCTTTAGGAGGTGGTGGGCTCTCCTTCCTTGGAGGTTTTTAAACAGAGGCTAGATGGCAATCTGATAGCAATGAAGATCCTGTGAATTTAGAGAGAGGTATTTGTGAGTTCCCCGTATTGTGCAGGGGGTTGGACTAGAACTAGATGACCCTGGAGGTCCCTTTCAGCTCTATGATTCTATGACCCCCTGTCCCTTTTTCTCCCTCAGAGGTAGGATTTTTCCTCTGTTTTTCATTCTCTTTATTGACTGAGCCACCCAAGTGATGTGTTTTCTTTCTTGCTGAATTATTTTGCCTGTTCCACCCTGTCACAGTATAATTTTTAGGCTGTTGGCTCAGCCCTGAGAGAAGGATCAGGAGCAGGGCCTTTTTTGTAGCAGAAACTCCTTTTCATATTAGGCCACACAGTCCTGATGTAGCCGATCCTCCAAGAGCTTTCAGGGTTCTTCGTACAGGGCCTGCTGTAAACTCCAGAAGGACTGGCTACATCAGGGAGTTATGGCCTAATATGCAAATGCGTTCCTGCTACAGAAAAGGCCCTGAATGGGAGCCTCCTTTAATTTAAATGGCACTTGAGAAGTTCTTTATATTCCAAATAATCAAAATATTTTATTCAACTTAGTCTTGAAAAAAAAAAATTGGTTTTCTAGAAAATTAAAGGAAACGGGTAAAGGGGAAATAGAAAATTGGAGTTACAAATATCAGTGCTATAATATTCTAATCTGCATGTAGTATACGGTACTTTCTTATAGGGTTGCCACGTCCAATTAAAGAAAAATCTGGGGACTTTGGGGGCGGAGCCAGGAGACTTTGGGGGTGGAGCCAGGAGACATTGGGGGTGGAGCCAGGAACAAGGATGTGACAAGCATAATTGAACTCCAAAGGAGTTCTGGCCATCACATTTAAAGGGACGTCACACCTTTTCAATGCTTTCCTTCCATAGGAAATAATGAAGGATAGGGGCACCATCTTTTGGGGCTCATAGAATTGGACCTCCTGGTCCAATCTTCTTGAAACTTGGGGGGTATTTTGGGGAGAGGCACTAGATGCTATACTAAAAATTTGGTGCCTCTATCTCAAAAAATAGCCCCCCCCAATACCCACGAATCAATTCCCTATTATTCCCTATGGGAATCGTTCTCCATAGGGAATAATAGAGTGCCCAGTAGACATTTCCCTCCCCCCCACTCTTTCTAAAGGGGGGGAGGGCCTCCAAACCAGGGAATCCCCTACCCCCTCCCTCTCACACACACAAATACTTACCAGATTGGAGAACTCTACTTGCTGAGAAAACGAAAGGAAAAAAAAGGGAGGGGCTGTTCTCCGAAGCTCTTCCTGCTTCCTGCCCAGCCTTAAAGGGGCCACACATTTTACAAACGGCTCAGGATCTCAACAATATGAAGCCTGCAGGTATGTTCTCCCCCCCCTCCACCCCCCCACCCCCCACCCCCGCTTCCCGATTTCTGGGGGGCGGGAGATTAGGCTGCGAACCCAGAAGTCCCCCGCCAGAGCGGGGGGGTTGGGAAGCCTACTTTCTTAAGATCCAAATATTATCACATGTTATTATCTCTTTACATTAAATTGTCAGCATCTAAGTAGTATGTTTTAGTGATTGTAAGTCTTCTTATTGAAATGTCTATTTAAACTTTCGTTTCCAATATAAATGATACTATAATATAAAATACAGGAGAAAGGAGATCGAAATTCACACCATAGAATCTTAAGAGTCTTGGGCGTCTAGCCAAACATATAGTTTTGCCCAATGTTTTCTTGCTTCTTCCTTAGATTTCCCAGCCAACAACTGGGATAAATAGTCCAACTCAGCCGTTTCCAGAATTTTCCCCACCAAGTCCAATCTCGTGAGGATATCCTGGAGCTTCCATCTCTGTGCCAAAAGAATCCTGGCTGCTGTGTTAATTTTATTCAACTTAGAGGGGAAAGGTCAGCTGAAATCAGGAGATAAAATTGCTGAGGTAATATAAGTAAAACCAGTACATGCACAGAATGTAATTCTTACATTTCAGGCTAACAAGAGCTATTCACAGTTACTAAAAATATTTATGTTTAGAGGTTTTTGTTCCAGTGTTTTCCCAAAAGAAGTATTCTCTGACTCCTTTGGTTTCGAGTAGGCCAGTGCACTCTTTCCCATACCCGGACATCTTGTCTTGAAACACCAGTACTTGTCTTGAGTTTTTCACTGACTCTTAAGGTCTCCAAAGGCAGTTTCTAACCACATCAGGCCAGGGATCTCTGCACTCCTCAGAGCTAACTCCCTGTTTCACTGAGTAGGGCATTTTTTCTCTCTCTAGAAAAGAATTTTCTTCATTCTCTCGTACTTCCCTTTTTTTTTAACCTGCATGGGAGTCTTTGCCTACTTCCCAAAGTTCCTTACCAACTTTCCCCAAGTTCTCCATCAGTTCTCCATCCATTAACTGCTCTCAGCTAAGGCTGAAATCCAAAACTGTCAGTACTCAACTCTTCTCAGCTAGGACTGAAATCAGACTAAATTTCTCCTCAGCATCCAGTTCAGAAGTCTTTCTCTACTCAGTGATGCTAACCAATTGGGTATCTTGGAGCAGCCTGTCACTCAAGGCTCTCTGGCTCTGTGAAGAATTAACCCTTCACAGTCCTTTAGCTATTTGTACAGCACTTCCGAGCTTTTTAAAAGTGCAGTCATCACACATGGTGACTGAGTGGAACCTCCACATTCAAAGGCACTAATTCTCTGAATCAGAGAACGGCTTCCTTCTCTGTGCCCTGTTGTTGGCCCTCCAGAGGAACTGGCTGGCCATTGTGTGAGACAGGAAGCTGGACTATTGGTCAGAGCCAGCAGGGTTCTTCTTATGTTTTTAATGGGTAATGGAAAGAAGATACATATGCTCTACCTCTTGGGGAGGAATTAGATGTAACACAGACCTGCTGCTGAAAACAGTTGCCTCCTTTTATAGGATGCAATGAGATACAATGTACACTGCATTGGTCAGGCTGGTAAACTGCATTGGTCAGTCCTTCAGCTGCAGAACGAATGAAGTGGGTGCAGAGGAGGGTGAAGATTATCAGGGGCCTAGAGACCAAGGCACTATGAGGAAAGACCAAGGGACTTAGGCAGGGTTTTTTTTAAAAAAAAAAAAAACAGGAACTCATAGAAACACAATTCCAGCTGGCTTGGCATCAGGGGTGTGGCCTAGTATGCAAATGAGTTCCTGCTGGGGGTTTTCTACCAAAAAAGCCCTGTGAGAAACAATGGTGACATCAGGGGTGTGGCCTAATATGCAAATGAGTTCTTGCTTGGCTCTTTCTACAAAGCCCTGGACTTAGGGATTGTTCAGTCAGTAGAAGAGGAGGGTGAGAAGGAACATAATCACTCTTTTAAGCATTTGAAAGGCTGTCACATAGAGGAACTGCTCCTGTTGGCACCATAGGATAGGACTCACAATAATGGGCTTAAATCGCAGACAGAATGGTAACGGCTGGATATTAGGAAAAAAATATTTTTACAGTACAAGTAGTGCAACAGTAATGTCTCTCCTGCATTACTGCATCCGTAGCAACACCTTCTCGCTGCCCCCCCCCCCCGTTTTTCACAGAGTTTGCTACGTCATGGTGCGACCGAATTGTCCGGCGGTATAACCGGATGGGCAGGCTGGGCCCACCAACCTCGCCAGCCTAAGAGAAGGAAAACTCTAACATCAAACCCGGGCAGATAGAGCTCGTTAATGTAACACCTACCACCTGGAGGACTCGCTGCCGGCATCCCGGCTTACTGGGCCATGGCAGATGACCCCCAGGTGAAAGGGTGGAGCCAGTACCGCGCACACTGCGCTTCACCTAAAAAATTCCTCTGCGCAGGCCTGAAGGGCATATCCACATCACCCTTCTTAAATCTTCGTTCGCAAAGCCAAGCCGAGAGAGTGCAACAGTGGAATTGGCTGGATAAGGAGGTGTTGAGCCTCCCCCTTATAGGCAGCCTTCAGGCAGTTCTGCACAAACACTTGTGAGGGATGCTCTAGGCTGATATTGCATTGAGCAGGGAGTTGGTCTAAATAGCCTTTGTGGCCCCTTCCAACACTATGATTCTGTTTCCCTTAGGTCCTTGAATCGTTATGTTGTGCATTTCCACACACCTCCCAGCCGTGACTTGTGATACGGCGCATCAGGAGAAACGGCCAATGGGATGACGTCAAGGAAGATACGACACAACGATGCCATTTTCAGCAGCAAATGGTGTAGAGCTGGTTTTTATGCTTGCCTTTTCTCTTCCCTAAGGAGTCTCAAGGTGGCTTACAATCACTTCCCCTTCATCTCCCTCAAACAGTCACCTTGCGAGGCAGGTTCTGAGAGAGTTCTGACAACTGAGACTGGCCCACGGTCACACAGCAGGCTTCATGTGGAGAGGTGGGGGAATTAAACCCAGTTCTCCAGGTTAGAGAGCACCCCTCAACCACTAAAGCACACTGGCTCACTTGCTGGTAAAAGGCACCAACAGAGGGAGCTGTGTTAATTTTGCCATCGCCTGCTAACCCATAAAGCTAAACTCATTTCAAATGTATGGGTGAGCTTGTCAGTTTGCCAGGGAAAATGGTATGGTCAGGCGGAACAGTCATAAAAATCTTTTTTTCAGGTCCAAAGTGGCCCACCAGGAGAAGAGCAGAGCTGAAAATCAGTTGGTCTGGCCAGTGATGTCGTTCCAGAACGACTAGAGCCCAGGATTACTCGAAAAGACCGACAAGTTTTTCAGAGTATACGTTTTCGAAAGTCAAAGTTCCCTTCCTCAGATACTATGGCCGTTTTCCCACTGACCTTACTCCGGAGCGACGTCCCTCTTCACCGCGCAGCGTCTGCGCGGATTTCCCACCAACTGCTGCGCACAACCAGGAAGAGCCGCGGCTTTTGCGTCGCAGATGTAAACTGGGGTTTAGCGGTTTACATCTGCGACGCAAAAGCCGCGGCACTTCCTGGTTGTGCGCAGCAGTTGGTGGGAAATCCGAGCAGACGCTGCGTGGTGAAGAGGGACGTCGCTCCGGAGTAAGGTCAGTGGGAAAATGGCCTATGTAATCAATATATATATGCAGTAATCACACACACACACACAATAATGCACTTTGAATCCACTTTCAATGCACTTTCCAACTGAGTGTTGCCAGTCCAGACAGTAAAATCCAGTTGAAAAGTGCATTGAAAGTGGATTCAAAGTACATTATTTTGTGTGTGCAATCACAGCCATAGAGATCCAATGAGAGGAAAACGGTCTGTCCCCCCCACCCCCAGCCATTTCAGCTCAAGAAAGTGGCAAAATAGGAAAGGCTGTAGCCCCTGTGCCACACTCACAAACAGAAACTCCCCCCCCCACAGAGCCTAGGAATGAGAGTTCTCCCCCCTCCTTCACACAACAGACATTCTGTGAGGTGAGGCTGAGAGAGCTCTCCCAGAAGCTGCCCTTTCAAGGACAACTCCTGCCAGAGCTATGGCTGACCCAAGGCCATTCCAGCAGCTGCAAGTGGAGGAGTCAATACTGCAAGAGTCAATACTGGTAACAATGTTAACCACTGATGCCCCCTCCCCAGACACATATCTGTAAAACGGCACCAATTCCCAGCCGTCCTTTCCCTTTCTTCAAACTGAAATTGATCACTTGAAAGATGATGCGGAAATATATTTATTTCAGATCGCATTTCCCTGACACGCACGTATTTTGCAAATGTCTGACAAATGCACCTCAGAATCAACCTCAGATGTCTTTTTAAAGGTGCTGGAGAGACACGATATCAAAGAGTTGGGTGCCGTCTTTGCAATCTGCCACATCTCATTCAGACAGTTGCTTTCTTTCATTCTTCACATTGAGTGATGTGCAGGAAGAAAAAGGGGGAAAAAAGAAAGAAACCCGCTTCTATGAGCTGGTCAAAACAAAAGCATCATCGGGAGACAGGTAAAATGAGTTGCTTTAAAGTCAACCTAACCCGTCTTGTTTCTGCACAATGTTAACATGACATCTGTAAAACCAGGCGGAGGGGGGCAGAGAATGGAAACCAATGTTTTTCTTTTTGTCTTACTGTCACAAAAGACGCAGCTTCTCCCAGGCTTTCTGTTGTTGTGATGGGATGCGATCCAGCTGCTTAACCTTTATACAGGCGTTCCTCTCCCTCTTTTTCTTTCTCCCTTTTTTCGAAGGAACTGCAAAGGAAGGGAGGAAAGAAATGTTGCACTTAAAGGTCGCCTGTGCATGGGTGACGGAGCTGTCTGTTTAGATAGACATCCCCGCTTAAAATTGTGGAGACGTAAGCAAAGAACTTTGGGAATGAATGGAAGGAAATTATATATCCTTTGGAATGCAGCCCTCTTACCCCCATCACCATTGAAGAAGAAGAAGAAGATATTGGATTTATATCCTGCCCTCCACTCCGAAGAGTCTCAGAGCAGCTCACAATCTCCTTTACCTTCCTCCCCCACAACAGACACCCTTTGAGGTGGGTGGGGCTGGAGAGGGCTCTCCCAGCAGCTGCCCTTTCAAGGACAGAGTCTCAGAGCGGCTCACAATCTCCTTTCCCTTCCTCCCCCACAACAGATACCCTGTGAGGTAGATGAAGATATTGGATTTATATCCCGCCCTCCACTCCGAAGAGTCTCAGAGCGGCTCACAATCTCCTTTACCTTCCTCCCCCACAACAGACACCCTTTGAGGTGGGTGGGGCTGGAGAGGGCTCTCCCAGCAGCTGCCCTTTCAAGGACAGAGTCTCAGAGCGGCTCACAATCTCCTTTCCCTTCCTCCCCCACAAAAGACACCCTGTGAGGTAGATGAAGATATTGGATTTATATCCCGCCCTCCACTCCGAAGAGTCTCAGAGCGGCTCACAATCTCCTTTACCTTCCTCCCCCACAACAGACACCCTGTGAGATAGATGAAGATATTGGATTTATATCCCGCCCTCCACTCCGAAGAGTCTCAGAGCGGCTCACAATCTCCTTTCCCTTCCTCCCCCAAAACAGACACCCTGTGAGATAGATGAAGATATTGGCTTTATATCCCGCCCTCCACTCCGAAGAGTCTCAGAGTGGCTCACAATCTCCTTTCTCTTCCTCCCCCACAACAGACACCCTGTGAGATAGATGAAGATATTGGATTTATATCCCGCCCTCCACTCCGAAGAGTCTCAGAGCGGCTCACAATCTCCTTTCCCTTCCTCCCCCACAACTGACACCCTGTGAGATAGATGAAGATATTGGATTTATATCCCGCCCTCCACTCCGAAGAGTCTCAGAGCGGCTCACAATCTCCTTTACCTCCCCCTCCCACAACAGACACCCTGTGAGGCAGATGAAGATATTGGATTTATATCCCACCCTCCACTCCGAAGAGTCTCAGAGCGGCTCACAATCTCCTTTCCCTTCCTCCCCCCCAACAAAACCCTGTGAGGTGGGTGGGGCTGGAGAGGGCTCTCCCAGCAGCTGCCCTTTCAAGGACAACCTCTGCCAGAGCTATGGCTGACCCTAGGCCATGCTAGCAGGTGCAAGTGGAGGAGTGGGGGAATAAGACCCGGTTCTCCCAGATGAAAGTCCGCACACTTAACCACTACACCGAACTGGCTCTCTGACCTAGATGGTGCAGGCTAACCAGATCTCAGTAGATCTTGGAAGCTCACCAGGGGCAGCCCTGCCAAGTATTTGGGTGGAATTTGGGTCACTATGAGGAAGACCAGGGTCACAACGCAGAGGCAGGCAATGGCAACGGCATGGACAGATCACAGTCCAAAGAGCTTCCACCGCTCCGGTCTCCTCGCTAGGCTCTCCTGCTCCTCAGAAGCACCACCGAGGGCACTTTCACACAGCCTTAATAAATAACAACAACAACAACAACAATAATATTCCCCACCCTCCCCACCGAGGCAGGCTCAGGGCGGCTCACAATCAACAAAATTACAAGAAAACAATTCAACAGCGGTAGTTCCAAATAGACAATCCGTCGGTTCAACAGTGAATCAAAACCACAAGACCGTTAAATCAATCAAGACAACGTGGTGCTGGTATTAGTTGATGTCATTTCGTTCCCGATGGCGTCCCGTACGTATTGCTAGGTGTCCTTTTTGCTACTCGATCGGCAGATCCAGTATCAGTCATAGGCAGGCCTTGGATTCAGTGGGAGCTCACGGGAGCGCAGCTCCTGACCCTTTCTGAGGGTTCCCCCTCCTCCTCCCCATCTTGTCCTTTGAATAGCAGATACAGCCGCATAACAATCCCTGAATGAGCTCCACCGCCTATTTTTCTACGAAGCGACCCCTGGTTAAAGACTAGCCGAAATAGCATTGTCTCGCGGGCCTTGTGGAACTGGGCGAGGTCTCACAAGGCCCTAACCTCCTCCAGCAGTTGATTCCACCAATTGTTGTTGTTCAGTTGCACAGTCGAGTCCGACTCTTTGTGACTCCGTGGACAAAGTCACTCCAGGCCCTCCTGTCTTCCACCATCCTCCTCCAAAGTCTGCTCAAATTCATGTTTGTTACATCAGTAATGCTGTCCAGCCATCTCATCTTTTGCCGTCCCCTTCTTCTTTTGCCTTCTGTCTTTCCCAGCATCAGGGTCTTCTCCAGGGAGGGCTCCCTTCTCATTTGGTGGCCAAAGTATCTGAGCTTCAGCTTTAACATTTGACTTTCCAGTGAACAACCCAGTCTGGGTTGATATCCCTTAGGACTGACTGATTTCAGTCTTCTCCAGCACCACATCTCAAAAGTATCTATTCTTCTGCGCTTGGCCTTCCTTATGGTCCAGCTCTCACATTACTACTGGGAATGCCATCGCTTTGACTACGTGGACTTTAGTTGGCAGGGTGATGTCTCTACTTTTTATTATACTGCCCAGGGTCGCCATAGCTGTCCTTCCAAAGAGCAACGTCTTTTAATTTCATGGCTGCAGTCACTATCTGCAGTGATCTTGGATCCCAGGAATGTGAAGTCTGTCATGACTTCCATGTCTTCCCCTTCTATTTGCCAAGGTGTGATGGGGCTGGATGCCATAATCTTAGTTGGTTTTTTTTTATGTTGAGTTTCAAGCCTACTTTTGTGCTCTCCTCTTTCACCCTCAACAAGAGGTTCTTTAGGTCCTCCTCACTTTCTGCCATTAGAGTAGTGTCATCTGCATATCTGAGGTTGTTGATGTTTTTCCCAGCAATATTAATTCCGGCTTCTGTGTCATCAAGGTCAGCATTCTGCATGATGTACTCTGCATATAAATTAAATAAGCAGGGTGACAATATACATCCTTGTCGAACTCCTTTTCCTATTCTAAACCAATCAGTTGTTCCATATCCCATTCTGACAGTTGCTTCTTGACCCTTATACAGGTTTCTCAGGAGACATGCGAGGTGGTCTGGTACTCCCATCTCTTTAAGAACTTGCTGCAGTTTGTTGTGATCCACACAATCAAAGGCTTTAGCAGAGTCAATGAAGCAGAAATAGACGTTTTTCTGATACTCCCGTGCTTTCTCCGTAATCCATCGAATGTTCCACCAACGGGGGGCAGGAATTGAGAACGCTAGTTCTCTGGTGGATTTCAATCTTGCCTCCCTTGGCCACAGATCAATAAGTAAGTACCCTCTGGGGAACATGTGGGGAGAGACGGTCCCTAAGGTAGGCAGGTCCTCGGACATATAGGGCTTTAAAGATAATGACCAGCACCTTACAGTAAAGCTCTCCAATAATTTCTCCAATAATGCACTTACAGCAATTTCTCCAATAATGCACTTTCAATCCACTTTCATGCACTTTGCATTGCGCATCACACAGGGATGAGCTTTTGTGAGTCTGAAGAAGTGAGCAGTGACTCCCAAAAGCTCCTCCTAGCTTGCCACAGATTTTGTTAGTCTCTAAGGCTCTACCAGAACCTGCTCTTTTCTACTGCTACAGACCAACGAAGAAGATGGCTGCCCAGCTTAAACAGGCATGCAGAAGCTTCCAGTGCATGAAGCTGCCATGCAAACCTGTCCAGCTGCAATACTTTCCGGGTCCCAAGCCTTTGCCTTATACACACAGAGTTGGGGCTCTCTAGACTTGGCCTTCCCCCTAAATCTTTGCATATCAAACCAGAGGTCATTTTGTAGAAAAATAGGTGGCAGAGCTCATTAGCATAACTCATTAGCATATGCTGTCCCTCCCACCAGCCGAAAGCAATCCAACGCAAGAAAGGAGAGCCCCTGGTGAGCGAGGCCTGCTTGGGCTGGCTAGAGATCCAGCAGGCCTCACTCACCTGGGGCTCTCCTTTGCCACCGCCCATAGTCAAAAAGCTAGTAAACCACCTGCCACCTAAAATCACATAAGTGGAGAAAGAGTGGTGTGGGCGTCTCCAGGGGTTAATAAGGTTTCTCCCTTTCTCACAATACAAGAACTCATGGGCATTCAATGAAATTGCTGAGCAGTCAGGTTAAAATGGATAAAAGGAAGTACTTCTTCAACCGAAGGGTGATTGACATGTGGAATTCACTGCCACAGGAGGTGGCGGCGGCCACAAGCATAGCCACCTTCAAGAGGGGATTGGATAAAAATATGGAGCAGAGGTCCATCAGTGGCTATTAGCTGCAGTATATATATATGTGTGTGTGTGTGTGTGTCTCTGTGTATGTATGTATGTGTGTGTGTGTATATATATATATATACACACACATATATTGGTCACTGTGTGACACAGAGTGTTGGACTGGATGGGCCATTGGCCTGATCCAACATGACTTCTCTTATGTTCTTATGAGGGCAAAGCTCTTGGTAGCTGGCTGACTGCCTGCTCTCCTAATTCAGGGATTGTTATGCAGCTGCACCTACTATTCAATCGACAAGGTAGGTGGGGAGGAAGAGGGGGAACCCTCAGAAAGGATCAGGAGCTGTGCTCCTGTGAGCTCCTGCTGAATCTGAGGCCTGTATCAAACAGACTCTCTAAAGAGATGTACAGGTGACTCCTGGGAAACTTCTTCGCCTTATGACAACCTTTGGGACTTCACTCAGAATTCTTAAGAATGTTTATTTGAGAAGGAACCATCCATTTCACCTCACGGGTCTCAAACCTTTCTGATCCTACAGGCATGTATGGAATTCTGACACAACACGATGGGCACAAGAACAAAGTAGCTCCCCCCCCCCCCAGCCACAAAATGGCTGCTCCTTCAGTCACACCCACTGAAGATCCTTGTGCTGTGGGGGCAGCTGCTGCCAAAGTAACACTTAAAAAAATCTGCACAGCCAATCAAGTCTCTAGTGGCCAATCACAAGCCCTGCTGGGCAAAAACTCCACCTGGTCCCACCCACTTCTTGAAAATACTTGGCAGGCAGCACGGTATCCAGGGACGCCATGTTGGGGACCCCACCTTACCTTTTGCTGAGGACAGAATTCAGGGGTAACTGACGGGTATGCAGTGCTGCTGTAAGCCATTGGGGGGGGGGGATAGTAGGGGTATAAATAAACAATCGGAATGATCTGAAGGTCTCTTTTCTTGTTCTTTCTCCAAACCAATTTGTATGGATAAATAGGTTATAAAAATAAATGACAGCGCACAAAGATGCTATTTTCAGGGGAAAGCCATCCATTTTAATGCTCAAAATTTACATATTTTCTGTGCTTTCTTCAGAGGAAAGAAAGGTATTACAATACATTTCCTTAATACAAATACTATTTAATAAAAGCAAAAAAAAAAAAAAAAAGATTCGGATGGTCTCATCCTTGATTGGTGTAAGGGCTGATGGCTCTTTGTACTCATTTGTATCTGGCAAAGTGAGCTTTGACTCGTGAAATCTTATACCCTGGACAATTTTGCTGGTCCGATAAGGCGCCCTGAGACTCAGACCGATTCCTAGGGTTGCCAATCCCCAGGTGGGGGCAGGGGATCCCCTGACTTGCAAACCCTCCCCCTGCTTCAGGGTCATCAGAAAGCGGGGGGAGGGGAGGGAAATGTCTGCTGGGAACTCTGTTATTCCCTATGGAGATTTAGAAAATCATGGAGAATTTATGGAGAATGGAGAATTTATCTGCGGGTATCTGAGGCTCTGGGGGGGCCTGGTTTTTGGGGTAGAGGCACCAAATTTTCAGTATAGCATCTAGTGCCTCTCCCCAAAATAACCTCCAAGTTTCAAAAATGTGGACCGGGGGGTCCAATTCTACAAGCCCCAAAATAAGGTGCCCCTACATTATTTCCCGTGGAAGGAAGGCATTTTAAAAAGTGTGTGGTCTCTTTAAATGTGATGACCAGAACTCCGTTGGAGTTCAATGATGCTTGTCACACCCTTGCTCTTGGCTTCACCCCCAATGTCTCCTGGCTCCACCCCCAAAGTCCCCAGATATTTCTTGAATTGCACTTGGCAACCCTAATTCCTACCCGGTTAAGTCCAATGCATTTTGTTCTTTTCATTTGAATTTTTAACTAATGTATCCATTGCCATTTCTGCTATGCCTGGGGAAAGTGATTGGAAAACCCTTCTTGAATAGAGCAAATTAACAAGGATCTGTCATAGCAGGCTTCTCAGTAGCAGCAACTCAGGATTATAGAAAGAAGGGGTGCATATAGACTGAAACTTCAGATCCCGCAAGCATCAGAGAAAGGCTGCAAAGAAGGCTTGGGAATCCTCTTATGGGGAAGACTTACAAGGGAGATCCCTCCAACCCTAGACTAAGACATAAAATTGCCCTCAAATGCAACATAGTATATTTATAGTAGTTAAAAGTATGTGTCAAGAGTCACTCCATCTTGTTCCTCTTGTCATGTGTATTCAATTGTACAATGCTAGATTGTGCTTTAATGCTATACTGTGCTTGCTATGCCTTTGATATAACTGTAATTTGTTGCCTATCTGGAGGGAGGATGGCTTGTCGGGGAATTGACTAGCTGCTAGGTAACCAAGGGCAAGAGCTGGAGGAGATGTGAACCATGAACTGATAGTGAGTACCTGCAGTGATGAGAGCTTTGCAAAAACCCCGCGCAAAACCCCCACTTTTGCTGGGCACGCTTTGACTTGAGTTATAACGGTCAGGGCAAAGGTTTATAAGTTGGGGGAACTGACAGAGAGGTCAGTTCCGACAACGCGTGTGTATGCCCATGAAGCTGGAATAAAGATCTTGAACTTCAGCTGTCTTTTCCTTGACTCTGGGTCTGACAGAATGCAGTGCTCTCTTAGCAGCTTGAAATTCTTACAGTTGTTTTCAAGATTCGTTATTAACTTGCTTAGAGACCAAAAAGTTGGTATGCCATTAGAGCAACTGCTTTCATTTGTTCCCAGAGCTGAACAGAAATTAGAGGCCCACAAAAAACTTGAAGCAAATAGGGGCACACTCATTCATTGGGGCACACTCTCAATCAAAAAGAGGTTCTTGGTAGCACTGGCCATTGAATTTCCCGCTGATTGAACAAGTCCCCCCCACCTTTGTATTAAAAGGTCAAGGTAGCCCCCTGTGCAAGCACCAGTCGTTTCCGACTCTGGGGTGACGTTGCTTTCACAATGTTTTCACGGCAGACTTTTTTACAGGGTGGTTTGCCATTGCCTTCCCCAGTCATCTACATTCTCCCCACAACAAGCTGGGTACTCATTTTACTGACCTTGGAAGGATGGGTGGCTGAGTCAACCTGGAGCCGGCTGCCTTTGTACTACAGCTTTCAATTACAGAAAAGTGACCACAAAGCAACTGTTGATATTGCAGCAAGACATCATTTTGCACAAGAGTGTCCGGGCTCAATCAACAGAGAGCAGCAGGAGCAGTCTATCCCAGCAGCAAAAATGTGGAGTTCTCTCAGGAGTATTTTCCAGCAAACAAAGATTATTGACCCATTTAGTCTTGACATATTCTGTGCCTATAAGCTGCTACATCAGGTCCACTCTCCTTTGGTAGTGTGCGATCATGGCAGGTGCTTCTAACTAGTGAAATTTGAACTCCGTTATAAGAAAAGGGAAGCCTGCAATTTTAGCTAATAATGGTTTTCCATAAGTTGCTTGAGTGATATTGTCACTGACCCAATCAGGAAAGTATAATTACTGGCTTGTTTCTTCTTTACAGGGAGAATTAGTAATCTAGTAGCCGTTAGATGGAGGAAGCAACACAACGATTGGGAGTGGCTTTATTGACATGTTCCAATATGAACATAGACATGATCAATATTGTTGAATGGCAGAATCACATCTCTCTCTCTCTCTCCGCTCCGTCCCTTTCTGCAGCCTTTCCCAGTGTAAAAGCAATGTTATGACATTTGGGTAGTTAAAAATACTCATTTCGTGTCCCCTGTCTCCATTTTAAAAATGAAAGAACTCATTAGTTTTATCTTCTTCTTCTTCTTTTTAATACTAAAGCAATTACTGTGGTTGTTATTCTTACAAAATAAATTACCTGTCAAATTTCATTTCAAAAATAAAACACCATATTTAATTAATGCTATCATTAATAAAGAATGTTTTAAACTAATTTGAATCCTTTGAACTTGTTTTTAATTCCAGACTGGCAAAATGCCTATCATCGAGACAGGCAGTACACTGGTGGATAGGAGGAATGGGTTTGGGAAGGATTCTCCTGGGGTTCGGTGTGTCTCTGAACGCTCTGCTCAGAGACTTCTTTTATCATCCTGTAGAATTCTGGGCCACCCAATGCTAGTAATGGAGACCAGGTTTTGTAGCACAGGGTTACTCATAAAAGTAAACAGCGCTCTTGGAACCAACCCTGGATTCATCTCCTTCCATTTTTGATTCCAACATCAGATAGCGTCTGCATCAGAATGTTGGAAGCCAGAATTCCAGGAACTTCCCAGTTCAATGCTGCCAATTCTAAAAGCTCAGAGGAAAGGAAAGGTCCCCTGCGCAAGCACCAGCCGTTTCCGACGCTGGGGTGACGTTGCTTTCACAACGTTTTCACAAACACTAAGATGTCCTCTAGCTACCATGATTAACAACTGCTGGTAGGCCTCTCCCATCATGAATGTATCTAGACTGCCCCCCCCCCCATCTATTTAAACGAGTAGAGCCAGTTTGGTGTCGTGGTTAAGTGTGCAGACTCCTATCTGAGAGAACCGGGTTTGATTCCCCACTCCTCCACTTGCACCTGCTGGAGTGGCCTTGGGTCAGCCATAGCTCTCACAAGAGTTGTCCTTGAAAGGGCAGCTTCTGGGAGAGCTCTCTCAGCCCCACCTACCTCACAGGGTGTCTGTTGTTGGGGGGGGGGGTAAGGTAAAGGAGATTGTGTCTGCTCTGAGATTCAGAGTATAGGGTGGAATATAAATCCAATAAATATCCGGTGAAAGCAAATCCCATAAATTAATTCTGTGCTGCGTGAAGCACTTTCATTTGCCTGTTCCGTATCTGTGCTCTCATTTGCTGACCCCAAGTTCTAATGTTGCGAGAGATTGAGTTAATGCTCTCTTTATTCACTTTCTCTACACCACACATAATTGTATTAAACTTCCTATCACCCCTCCACACAGTCTAAACCAGGGGTGGCCAAACGGCAGCTCGAGAGCCACATGTGGCTCTTTCACACATATTGTGTGGCTCTAGAAGCCCCCAGCACCCCGTTGGCCAGCTTGGAAAAGGCATTTCTCTCTTTAAACCAAGCCAGCCAGCAGCTTGGAGAATAAATTTAAAGTTGCTTTCTTTCTACCTCTCCATCCCTCCCCCTATCTATTTGCCTGCTTGTCTGCCTTCCTTCTTGCAACTCTCAAACATCTGATGTTCATGTCTTATGGCTCTCAAACATCTGACATTTATTCTATGTGGCTATTATATTAAGCAATAATTGGCCACCCCTGGTCTAAACTAAGAATATGATTCTCTATGATTCTATGAATATAGTCATGTTAGTTGTGTGTGTGTGTGTGTGTATATATATATATATTTAATGTTCCAGTTCTTTGATAATTTTGGTAACTTTTCTAGTTCTAGAATAACCAAGGCTTTTTTTTTAGCAGGAATGCACAGGAATGCAATTCCGGCTAGCTTGGCATCAGGGGGTGTGGTCTAATATGCAAATAAGTTTCTGATGGTTTTTTTTTGTGTAGAAAAAGCCCTGATAATAAACGAAGAAGAAGAAGATATTGGATTTATATTGAATCTCAGAGAGTCTCAAAACAGCTTACCTTCTCCTTTACCTCCCTCCCCTACAACAGACAACTTGTGAGGTAGATGGAGCTTGAGAAGCTGCACTTTCAAGGACATCTCACAGAAACCTATGGCTGACTCAGGGCCATTCCAGCAGCTGCAAGTGGAGGAGAGGGGAATCAAACCCGTTCTCCCAGATAAGAATCTGTACTTAACCACCACACCAAACATACTAGAATCATAGAGTTGGAAGGTACCTCCAGTGTCATCTAGTCCAACCCCCTGCACAATGCAGGAAATCCACAAATACCTACCACAAATTCACAGGATCTTCATCACTGTCAGATGACCATCTAGCCTCTGTTTAAAAACCTCCAGGGAAGGAGAGCTCACCACCTCCCGAGGAAGCCTGTTCCACTGAGGAATCGCTCTAGTGGTCAGGAAGTTCTTCCTAATGTTGTTTTAAACAATTTTATAGATAACATATGGTAACAATTTCCGTTAATAACTTCTTTTCATCTATCCCATATGCTTCTTTCTAATCACCTCTCCCCTCGTTACTTGACCCCCGCCAGTGTTATTTACTTAAAATACTAACATTAAAAGGTACCGTTAATTACTAAGAACTAAAATTAATATTCTTCTTTCTTCTAAAGTTTAATCATTATCAAAAATTGTCCAAAGTCCTTTTACTTTCCACTTGTCTTCTACATAACTTCTACCTTTTTTCCACTCCCTTTTAAAATCTTCTAAATCATGGTCTCTTAAAGTTCTTGTTAATTTGTCCATCTCACTCCATGTCATAACTTTTACAATCCAATCCCATTTTTCTGGTATTTTTTCTTGCTTCCATAACTGCTGATATAGTGTCCTAGCAGCTGAAAGCAAGTACCAAATTATAGTTCTATCTTCTTTTGGAAATTTTTCCATTTGTAATCCCAACAGAAAAGTCTCTGCAGCTTTCTTGAATTCATATCCCAAGATACTAGAAATTTCTTGTTGGATCATCTGCTAATACTTTTTCGCTCTTTCACAAGTCCACCACATATGATAGAAAGAACATGTTTTTTGCATTTCCAACATCTATCTGGCATCTTGTTATTCATCTTTGCCAATTTTTTAGGAGTCATATACCATCTGTACATCATTTTAAAACCGTTCTCTTTAATACTCTGACATGTTGAAAGTTTCATAGAGTTTTTCCATAAATATTCCCATGTATCCATCTGTATTTCTTTATTTACATTTATTGCCCATTTAATCATTTGAGATTTCACTACTTCATCTTCTGTAGACCATTTTAAAAGTAACTTATAAGTTTTTGAAATTAATTTTTCATTATCTCCAAGCAGAACTTTTTCCATTTCTGTTTGCTCTCATCTTATTCCTTCAGTTTTAATATCATTTCCCACCAAACTCTTTATTTGTTGCATTTGAAACCAATCGTATTTGTTATTCAACTCCACAGCAGTTTTCAATTCTATTTTGCCACTTTGTATTTTTAATAGTTGATTGTATGACAGCCATTTTTCCTCACCTGCCTCAGCTGTTATTTTTATCACTTCTGCTGGCACTATCCATAATGGTTTTCTTACATCACTATATTTCTTATATTTCATCCAGGTATTCAAAACTATTCATCTTCTTCTTCCCATAATACATATAAGCATGCCAGCCGAATTTATTTCCATGACCTTCCAACACTAAAAGTTTTTTATTCAACAGCGTCACCCAACCTTTTATCCACACTAAACAAACTGCTTCATGATATAATCTTAAATCTGGTAATTGGAATCCTCCTCTTTCTTTAGCATCTATTAAAACTTTCATTTTAATCCTTGGTTTCTTCCCAGCCCATACAAATTCTGCAATCTTACTTTGCCATTTGTTAAATTGTTTACTGTCTTTCACAATAGGAATAGTTTGAAACAAATACATTATTCTCGGCAAAATATTAATCTTAATTGCAGCTATTCTTCCAAGCAATGACAAGTTAAGCTTATTCCATTTTATCATATCTTCATCCATTTTACGCCATAGCTTTTCATAGTTATTTTTGAACAGGTCAATATTCTTCATTGTTATTTCCACACCCAAATATTTTACTTTAGAGGTAACTTCACATCCTGTTAGTCTCTGCAACTCCTTTTGTTTATTTACTTGCATATTTTTACACAAAAATGTTGATTTTTCATTAACATAAAATCCCGCCAGTTCTCCATATTCTTGTATTTACTTGTGTAGGATTTTCATTTATAAACATTATATCATCTGCAATGCTCTATATTTGTAAATAAATCCTTTAACTCTCAACCCTTCTATTTCTTTATCATCTTGTATTTGCATCAATTTGCATAAAGAGTCATTATAAACAACAAAGGTGAAAGCGGACAACCTTGTCTTGTATCTTTGCTGATTATCATTTCTTCTGTAAGATCTGCATTTATACATAACCTTGCACGTTGTTCAGTATGTATTGCCTTTATCATTCTAATAAAGTTTTCCCCCAACTCTATTTTCTCCATTACTGCAAACATAAAGTCTCAGTTCAAATTGTCAAAAGCTTTCTCTGCATTCGCAAAGAATAATGCAACTTCCTTCTCTGGATGTCTTTCATAATATTCTACAATATTTACAACAGTTCTAATATTGTCTCTTATTTGCCTTTTAGGGAGAAATCCCGCTTGGTCTTCCTTTATGAAATTTATCAAATATTGTTTAAGTCGTTCTGCCAAATTTTTGTATATATCTTATAGTCATTATTCAGTAATGAAATTGGTCTATAGTTCTTTACATTCGTGACATTTCTATCTTCCTTAGGAATCAAAGAAATTACAGCTTCTTTCCATGTATTTGGTATTTTCCCTTTTATTCTTATCATATTCATCAATTTTTGAAGTTTCGGTACTAATTCGTCTTTAAATTTTTTTAAAAAAATTTGTCGTATATCCATCTGGCCCAAGAGCTTTTCCAATTTTCATTGCATTAATCGCTGCTTCAATTTTTCAATTGGATCATTCAATTTTTTTTTCATATATTCAGTTAAGGGTGCTATTTTAATCTTTTGCAAATATGCTTCCATCCTTTTCTTCTTTACTTTAACACCTTTAAATAATTTAGCACAGTACTTGAAAAAATTTCTCTTTATTCCTTCTTGATCTACCATCTCTCTTCCATCAACCCCAATTTTATTAATAATTTTACTTCCTCTCTTTTTCTTCAGTTGCCAGGCCAAATACTTTCCAGGTTTATTCGCTCCCTCAAAGGACTTCTGTTGTAATTTTTTTTCAAATTCCATTCCAATTCCTTATTTAACAAATGTCTCATTTGTGCTTGTAGTATTGTAATCTCGTACTTCAGGATTAAATTTTCTCCATATGTCTTCCAAGTTTTCTTGTTTAACCAGTTCAATGAAGGATTTTGGCAATTTTCCTTCTTTATTGTTATTCCCCCCCCCAAAAAAAAAATCTGTCCAATGTATTCTGAATTGTTCCATTAAAGTCTCCCATAATCATGACCTGGTCGTATGTCACTTCATCAAGTTGTTTTATAATGTCTTTTAAAAAAGCATCTTTTGCACCATTTGGTGCATACAGTTCCAATAATAAGGCTTTTTCACATTTATTATTACTTTCACTGCCACAAATCTCCCATCTTTATCTTTAAATATTATTTTTTGGTCCAATTCTTGTTTAATATAAAAAATCACACCCCTTTTCTTCTGTTCAGCCAATGAAAAAAATTCCAGTCCCAATTGTTTATTCCATAAAAAATTATAATCCCTTTGTTTAATATGAACTTCTTGTAAGCAAATCATATTACTGTTTTGTTTTTTAATCCAATAAATATTGCCTTTCTTTTTTGTGGTGAATTTAGTCCATTTACATTCCAAGATAATAATTTATAATCCATCATTGTGCAAATTATTTATTCTCTTCATAAAATTTATGCAGCTCCTGTGTATTTGTAATTGTAATCCTTCTTCCTTGTAGCTCAAAGCTCAAACCTTCAAGTATTATCCATCTATACCTCAATCCATTGTCACGTAGTTTTTCTGTTAATTTCTTATATGTTCTCCTGTCATTTATCACTTGTCTTGGCAATTCTTTCATTATTCTTACTCTGCTTCCTCCCACTATCAATGTCTTTTCAAAATTTGTATTCAAGATTTTCCCCACCATTCCTTTTGTCATATATCTTATAACCACATCTCTTGGTAAGTTATTTTTCTTGGCATATGATGAATTCACTCTATACATATAATACATATTTCTAGTCCCTTCAGTATCTTCCTCCAAGAAATCAGCAATTTCTTTTAAATCTTTTAAGTCTGTTCTTCTTCTTCAGGTACTCCTCTCAGACGTATTTGTGTCTCCATCAATTTACAGTCATTGATTGTTATTTTCTCTTGCATTTTTAATAAGGTGGAATCCTGGAGTTTAACTTTCCCTTCTATCTCCTGCACTTTTTTTTGACACCACCACTGTTTCATTTCTAAGCTCTTCCATTTCTTTTTTAAGTCCTCAATATCTTTTCAAAGTTCTTTTTTGCAAGCATTTATAATCTTTTCCACCCCTCTCATCATCCTAGCTTCCATTGCTTCCAACTGATCTTGCATCTTCTCCAATGAGGCAGCCCTTGCATGGGTTACCTTTGACTCTGACATTAAAAAAACAGCAAAAAAATTGATATCACCAAATTAAATTGAACTATCAGGTTTGATAGATTAGAACTTGCCCTTTCAAATGAGCCTAATTTCGCCATCCTCCGACCTTCCCAGGCTCAGATATTAATTTGTTTAAAAATTTAGCCTCTTAGTAATGGCCACCGATGTTTTTCTATGGTAGAACAATCCTAGAGTAGGTCCACTTCTTCAATAGTTACTTCCTGCTTTGCTTGCCCCAAGTCACATTCTCACTGGTAACAAAGTCTCATGATACTTGATGTATTTCCTGTGTTGACTGTAAAAACTGCAGATTTCTGACAATGGTGCTTTCACTCCATGACTGCAGGTAGACAAAACAATAAATTCCTTTCCAATTTTTAACACTGTCCTTAATTTAACAAAGTCCAAAATTCACCCCTTCTCCTCTTCTTCTTCCAAGCTTTCAAACTTTCTCTTTCCCACCTTCTAATATTATTTTGTTTGCTTTAAAATAGTCCCGGAATGGTTAATAGCAATCAGTACCTTTTTCTAAGGTTATCCAAAGCAACACTGGTCTCGTACAGCATCAGATGTTTAGCAGTCTCAAAGAAGATTAGGATCTTGTCAAGCTTATGTCAAATAAATGACTCTGTAAGCTTCTGCAGATGATGAATATGCAACTCTTCTCCGGGGATCCCTCAAAGGAGCCCCCCCCCCCCCCGGGACTCCCTTTTAGCCAAGGTAAATCACCTCAAAGTTTCCTGTGCATATCTTGGACTAATCTCTCACTGAGAAAAGTAGGCAGAAGGCAAAAATTTGCCCTTTACTACCTCGAACTGAAGCTCCAGTCTGCCCCCCTTAGAGAGGCAGGTCAGCTCAGAATTCTCCAAATCCCAGAAGTCCAGAAGTTCTTCCTAATGTTGAGACGGAAACTCTTTTGATTTTATTTCAACCCACTGATTTTGGTTCTACCTTCTGGGTCCACAGAAAACAATTCAATACCATCCTCTATATAACAGCCCTTCAAGTACTTGAAGATAGTAATCATATCACCTCTCAGCCGCCTCCTCTCCAGGCTAAACATCCCCACTCCTTCAACCTTTCCTCACAGGACGTGGTCTCCAGACACCTCACCATCTTCGTCACCCTCCTCTAGACCCGTTCCAGCTTGTCCATATCTTTCTTAAAATGTGGTGCCCAGAACTGAACACAATACTCCAGATGAGGTCTTACCAGAGTAAAGTGATACCATCACATCACGTGATCCGGACACTATACTTCTGTTGATACAGCCCAAAATTGCATTTGCCTTTTTAGCCGCTGCATCACACTGTTGACTCATGTTCAGCATATGATCCACTAAGACCCCTAGATCCTTTTCACACATACTACTGCTAAGACAAGTCTCTCCCATCCTATAACCATGCGTGGGATTTTTCCTACCAAATTGCAGAACTTTACATTTATCCCTGTTAAAATTCATTTTATTGATTTTAGCCCAGTTTTCCAGTCTGTCAAGGTCATCCTGTATCCTGTTTCTGTCTTCTACTAACCAAAGTCAATTTTATTTACTTGGGAACAAAGAATCAAAGTTTGGAGAAACCAATATGGATTCCACTGTGTGAGTACATTTAACTTCTAGACTATAAACACTCTTATTTACCCAACATTTATTCAACTATGCTGCCCTAAGCAGAGTTGCATCCTTCTATTGAAAGTAGCGCTATGCATAGAAAGGTGAAGCTATTTAATACCGTATTGTTAGCCAATCAGTATAAATAGGAGATACTGAGCCCCGTGCACAGAGTGGTAAAGCTGCAGTACTGCAGTCAAACTCTCTGCTCATAACCTGAGTTCGATCCCGACAGAAACTGGGTTCAGATAGCTGTCTCCAGGTTGACTCAGCCTTCCATCCTTCTGAGGTCGGTAAAATGAGTACCCAGCTTGCTGGAGGTAAAGTGTGGATGACTGGGGAAGGCAATGGCAAACCACCTCATAAAAAGTCTGCCGTGAAAACGTCATGAAAGCAACGTCACCCCAGAGCTGGAAATGACTGGTGCTTGCACACGGGACTACCTTTACCTTTTTTTTATAAATAGGAGTCCTCAGACTAAACCAATCTCTCAACTTCTTCCATACACTTTCAGTAATGTCCCCTACCCCAACATACAGGGATGGCCCTAGCTTATCTGATGCCTGTCAAGCATGAGATTTCAAAATAACCAGTCGTTGGGTTTTGAAACAAAGTATGGTTTATTGATAATCCATGTGGCTCAGCTGAGCTAGGTATTGGAACTGATACTTAGTAACAACAGAATACATGCTTTAAAATGGCACATCAAAGGTTCTATAAACAATTCTACATTCACGTGTGAAATTCAAACTCTAACTTCCTTATCTCTATTGCGGTTGGCGCATCCTGGGTCCAGACCTCGCCGGGCCTGGGAATGAGTCCCAGGAGGTCTTATCTTCAAAGAGGAAATCCCTGCATTTGTTAGTAAAAGCAAAAGAAGCAATGGAGGGGGTTTGCTACCTTGATGTGCCTGAATATAATTCATGGTTAGTAACAATTCTATGATCTGACAATTATAACCAACAGAAAATTCACAATGCTTGACAGTGCCATAGGCAAGCCTAGCTTCTGGCACCCCCTCCCCCCACACTGGTAACTCACCCCCCAAACTGAGCACTTCTCAAGTCATCATAGGAACACAGAATCACAGAGTTGGAAGGGACCTCCAAGGTAATGTAGTCCAACCATCTGCACAATGCAAGAAATTCACAAATACCTCCCTCTAAGTTGCACAGGATCAGGTGTGCCTATTTCTCTCCTGCATTGCCAAGCATCTCCGCAGAAGGGACCTCCAAGTTACTGTTTTCCAACCCCCAGCACAACGCAGGAACTTCATACCTCCCTCTGTGTTGCACAGGATCAGGTCTGCCTATCTCTCTCCCACCCTGCCAAACATCTCTGCAGCAGGGACCTCCAGGGTAAATCTAGTCCAGCACCAGGCAAGACAGAAAGGTGGCAGATGAGTGGAAAAGGTGACAAGTGAGGCAGAAAGGTGGTGGGCAAGCTGGCAGGCGAGCAGGAAGGTGGCAGGTGAGGCAGAAAGGCAGCAGGTAAGCAGGAAAGCTGGCAAGCAAGGGAGAAAGGTGGCAGGTGGGTGGGAAAGCCGGTGGGTGAGGCAGACAGTTGGCGGGTGAGTGAGAAAGCTGTTAGGAGAGCAGGGAAGGCCTCTGCAAGTCACACGGGTGTGCCCAGTTTGGCACTCTCCAGAGCTGGCACCCTAGGTGAATGCTTAATTTGCCTAGTGGAAGGGCCAGCCCTGCCAACATACAAATGGATAAAGTAGATTCCAATCTTGGACTATCAAGAGACAGCTATCTCCATGGCCTAAGTGGTATCTACCATTATTGAACACAGAGTGTCCTTCATCTGCATTGCCATTCACTCAGCCCTAGAGCCACAATTCCCTTTGCAGAACAAAGTTTGAGTCCAGTTGCACCTTTAAGACCAACAAAGAGGCTTCTAGCCAGCTGATGTCTCCAAATAAGCAGAGACGCATTGCAGTCAAGAACAATAGGAAGGAAGGAGATTCCAACCAGCAAAACCTTCCTAGTTCAAAGGGAGATCCTGAGATGAACCACTTGTACTCCCAAAGACTTTTTGTGAGTTAACTGCAGAGATGGAAGATTCTGCAGCCAACTCCTGAGTTTGAGCTCCCGAGTTAGAATGTACAGCTTTGCTTACAGTGACATAGCCTTTATATGGACTTTGGGACTAACCATCTCCATCTCTTAAAAGATTTATGGACACAATGCAGATAAAGAGAGGTTGGAGGTGGGCAAATGTTGTCCTTGAGAAAAAGGAGGATTCGGGTAACTACCATCTAGTCAGCTTCAGTCCTTGAGCATTTAGAAAGGACGGCTGCAATTGCTGAGTCAGCATGAGTTTCTCAAGAACAAGTCATGTCAGACTAATCCCGATCTCTTTTTTTGAGAAAGTTACTACCTTGCTGGATCAGGGGAATGTTGTAGATATAGTTTGTCTTGATTTCAGTAAGGTTTTTTGATAAGGTTCACATAATATTGTTGTTGACACATTGGCAAAATGTGGTTTGGATCCTATTACTGTTAGGTGGAACTCTGATCCCTGGCCGGGGGGGGGGGGGGGAGATGGGTCACTGCTTCCTTCCCTCAGTTATGAGAACTCAATTCTTCAACTGAACAAAGCTCCAAGAGCAAATTCTTACAACAAATTTTGATTCCTCAACAACCACCAAAGATGATACAGGGTAGAATATTTCTCGAAAAGCCTGTGCATTGCAAATCTGTTTGGATGCATGGCTGGTAAACACCAGAAGGTGTTCCTGATTCACCCCAGACACCATGATGGCAAACAGAGTGAAAACACAGCCCCTTTGGGTATATTCGGCACAAACCAGGTAGGGGTTTAGAGGTCATTATTGTTACTTAGATCTTAACCTAGAAAGGTGTAGAAGATGGATTGGAATAACCAGGAGCCATAAGTATTTAAGTAGAACCTAGCTGGCTCAAAAACAAGAGGTCTTTCTAGCCCAGATTTCTATTTCAGCAATAGCCAGCCAAATCAACCAGGCAGGGCAGATTCCCTATTATTATTATTGTTATGTTGTTATTGTTGTTGCTATTGTTGCTGCTATTGCTATTATTTCTGTTATTGTTTTTTTTTTTGGGGGGGGGACAAACAGCAAGATAGAGCTGTTGTATTTAACTTTATTTAAACATGGGAGCAATTGTGTGGTTCCTCCTAAGAACCTCCCAAGAACAAATCTAACCTCTCTCCCATGACCTAACCATTTATGTTAATTAAAGATTTCAGGTTTTCACGGCTGGTAACATCATTAAGGCTTTGTAGAATCTTTCGGGATCAAGTGCCGTGTTCTACTGGAGAAAGTTTTCCTTCCAGACGTTTCGTTCTCAGCTGCGGAGAACATCCACAGTGGCGTTGCAGCTGGAGCAGGCGCTCTGACCTTCTTGGCTGCTGTGCATTGAGTGGGATGCACAGTGGGATCCACTCAATGCACAGCAGCCAAGAAGGTCAGAGCGCCTGCTCCGGCTGCAACGCCACTGAGGATGTTCTCCGCAGCTGAGAACGAAACGTCTGGAAGGAAAACTTTCTCCAGTAGAACACGGCACTTGAGCCCGAAAGATTCTACAAAACCTAATTTATGTTAATTGTTTACAGGGCTCTTTTTGTAGCAGGAACTCCTTTGCATATTAGGCCACACACCCCTGATGTAGTCAATCCTCCAAGAGCTTACAGTAGGCCCTGTAAGAAGAGTCCTGTAAGCCCTTGGAAGATTGGCTACATCAGGACAGTGTGGTCTAATATGCAAAGGAGTTCCTGCTACAAAAAAAGCCCTGATTGTTTATAACCCATAATTCAATCAACCAGCTTAACGTGTACCAAAGCTCTGCGTGAAGAACTTTAAAGATGCAAAATCATTTTCGGACAGATGCCTTTCATTGCTCTTGGAGCAGACTTGGGTCAGTAGTACTTTTATGAGCTTCCTAATAACGGCACATTACCTGCTTAATGTATGGTTTTTATACTTCTGAACACAGAGCTTCAACATCTGCCCGTTTGATCCAGAGAGACTGGAGCCATCTGAACTCACCCACAGAGACTTTCAATTTCAGAAATATAGATCTCACTGGCCCACAGAGATGGGCTGCTTTAATGTGCTCACCAGTCAGTGTTCCCCCTTGGTTCAACGGACTCTTAACTTAAATTTATTTCCTAGCTAATATCACTTGACGGTATTCTCCACCTCCATCCTGTCAAGAAATGGCGTAATGATAAATCCTGGGGAGTAGCTTACATTCGGTCTCTCCCACACCTACTCCTTATTAACAAGCTGTATTAATAAGTTTGAATAATTTCCTTGGCACGTACGATTGCTTTGTGGAGGAAGCTTCCTTTGCCTGGAAGACGCAGGGTTGCCCTGATTAGTATATCCCTCTGCACAATTGTTCCAAGAAAAGGGAGGGCAAATGATGGGCTGTGGTGGACCTGCGGAAATCATTAAATCCAACAAACTCTAAGGCGGGGCTTTTTTGGTAGAAGAATCCCAGCAGCGATTCATTCGCATGTTAGGCCACACCCCCTGGTGTCACCATTGTTTTGTGCAGTGCTTTTTGAAGAAAAGGCCCGGTAGAAACTCATTGGCATATTAAGCCACACCCCCTGACACCAAGCCAGTCAGAACTGTGTTCCTGTGCGTTCCTGCTCAACCCCCCCCCCTGCCCTAAGGAATACCTTCTCCCATATGAACCTACCCAGGCCTCGAATTCAGTGGGAGCTCACAGGAGCGCAGCTCCTGAACCTTTCTGAGAGTTCCTCCTCCTCCTTCTGAGAGTTCCACCTCCTTGTCCATTGAATAGTATGTGCAGCTGCATTACAAGCCCTGGATGAGCTCCACCACCTATTTTTTGTACAAAAAGACCCCCGAACCTACCTATTAGCTTTGCCCATCTTTGGAGGCCCTGCTTCGGTTGCCACCACTATCTGAAGGTCTCTCTCTCTCTCGGCTTGGCTTCGTAAACGAAGATTTAAGAAGGGTGCAATAGTACACATCTGCTGCAGGCTCGCTGGTGGCTGACAAGACCAATGCGGGACAGGCAGGTCCGGCCACAGTGGCTGCAGGGAAAAGTCTGATTTAGGGTTGGTGCTGTAGCAGTACGATTCTTCCTCAATCTCCTTTTGTCCTCAAGACCAGCTATGCGTGCGTTCTCAAAGGAAGAGACAGCCTGGTGGATGGTGTGCCTCCATGCTTTGCGATCTGAGGCTAGGTCAGACCACTGGTGATGGTTGATGCGACAGGTGCCAAGGGATTTCTTCAAGGAGTCCTTGTACCTCTTCTTTGGTGCCCCTCTATTTCGATGGCCGGTGGAGAGTTCGCCATACAGGGCAATCTTGGGAAGGCGGTGGTTTTCCATCCTAGAAATATGCCCTGCCCAGCGCAGCAGTGCCTCGATGCTGGTAACCTCCGCCCGCTTGAGAACTTCAGTGTTGGTCACAAAGTCACTCCAGATGTTGAGGATGGTGCGAAGGCAGCGCTGATGAAAGCGCTCAAGGAGTCGCAGGTGATGACGGTATAAAACCCACGATTCGGAGCTGTAGATGAGGGTTGTCATCACAAACGCTTTGTAAACATTGATCTTTGTGCCTTTTTTCAGATGCTTGTTGCTCCACACTCTTTTGTGCAGTCGGCCAAAGGCACGGTTTGCCTTTGCCAGCCTGTTGTCAATCTCCTTGTCGATCTTAGCATCTGAGGAGATGATGCACCCCAGGTATCTGAAGGTAGATGGCTGGTAATCAATACTCCCTCTAAGCTGTGGAGTCTTGTGAGCAAAAATTCTACTTTGTGAACTACTGGAATTGAAGTTGTGAGCTACCACATAACTTAGTTTGCTCTGGGGCCATCTTCCCTGAGCTAAGGCAAAAATGTGCGGGCCGGAGGCTAAAAAACTGTGAGCTAGCTCACACTAACTCAGCTTAGAGGATACACTGCTGGTAACCTGAGATAGGGCCCTCTGAGTCATGGCACCAAAACTATGGCATTCCCTCCCCAGGGAAATCCATCTGCCTCTCTCTATTGGTGCCCTTCACCAGCAGATGAGTCAACATGGTGCAGTGCTTAAGGGTGGTAGACTCTAATCTGGGTTTAATTTCCCACCCCTCCACATGACTTTGGGCCACTCCTAGTTGTCAGAAGTCTCTCAGAACCTGCCTCACAAGGTGAATGTTGTAGGGAAAGGAAGGGAAAGTGATTGTGAGCCACCAGGGAAGAGAAAATGGGGGTATAAAAACCAACTCTCCTCTTCCTCCCTCCAGTGAAGACTTTTTTTTGTTTTGTCTGGCATACCCCCAATAACCGTTACTGGCTCTCCTACTAGTAATATTAACACCTATAGTTCAACCCTTAACTGTTCATTCCTTGAACAGCAATCAAGTCTTTGTGGGCAAGCACAGCAGCGTAGCCCTGGGAAACATGTTTTTTTTTTCAATATGAAGCACACCTAGACACCAGTCCAGTGCGTGTGTGTTCTCGACACCATACCTCACCCACCCACTTGGCCTCCTTCCATGTGAAACGCTGGTCATTTCGTTGCTGTTTCCAAGGTCCTCTACCTTCGAAACTGGCAATCGTATAACCTGCTCTAAAATGGCTTTCTTCTTCTCCTCCCATTTATGTTGTGTGTTTTTGTATTGTGTGTATTTTGCCCTTTTATACTTATTACATTAGAACTGTAACCAGTTCAACATCAGACTGGTTTATTTCAAGAGTTCTCTAAGGGAAAGAGCCCAGTGTACATTGGTGGAAATCCCAGTTACCCGCCTCTCACTCTGTCTCCATAAAGATGATTTCTTTCCCCTTTTGTCAATACATGCCTCTGTATCTACTGACTCAACATTCAATTTATGCATTTGATGAAGCAGGCCACCTACCTGGCCTACTTGGTAGTGCTGACCCAGTGTCTACGTCATTCTTAGGACCAGCATCAGCATACCCTGAGGTGGGGCAGTTGCCAGGGCCAAGGACTTCTGGTGGTGTCTGCCATCAGCATAGGACGGTGGCTCAGGGGCAGAGCATCTGTTTGGGAAGCAGAAGGTCCCAGGTTCAATCCCCAGCATCTCCAAAAAAGGGTCCAGGCAAATAGGTGTGAAAACCCTCAGCTTGAGACCCTGGAGAGCCACTAAAGGGGAGGGAAGGTGGCTCAGGGGCAGAGCATCTGCTTGAGAAGCAGAAGGTCCCAGGTTCAATCCCCAGCATCTCCAAAAAAGGTTCCAGGCAGATAGGTGTGAAAACCCTCAGCTTGAGACCCTGGAGAGCCACTAAAGGGGAGGGAAGGTGGTTCAGGGGCAGAGCATCTGCTTGGGAAGCAGAAGGTCCCAGGTTGACTCCCCAGCATCTCCAAAACAGGGTCCAGGCAAATAGGTGTGAAAAACCTCAGCTTGAGACCGTGGAGAGCCGCTGCCGGTCTGAGAAGACAATATTGACTTTGATGGACCAAGGGTCTGATTCAGTAGAAGGCAGCTTCATAGGTTCATATGTCACTGACCCCCATCCACCCATCTACCTCCCCTGTCTGCCAAGTCATTGTAGAAGGATATGTGAGTGGCACACAGCAATGGTACTCATTCTGGCAATTCCAACAGCACTCCCAGCTCCATATACTGGCCATTGCTGTTGGGGACAGGGTGTGCAGGTGGAACGAACAACTGAGCACAGTGGTGGGAGAGCTTGCAAGCAGAAGGACACATGGACAGGTGGGGATGGAGAGGAAGGTGGGGGGCTGGTGTTAGGCAGTCAGGGGTCCCTGGATGCTGTCGGTCCAGGGCCTCCCAGAACCACCCTTGATTTGGAGAATTTCTGCTAGCAAAATGCACAGAAGCGAGAACTTTAAGGGTAAAAATCATTTCAGGTTTCACGGCAAACCACCTTGAGCAGATTGGATGCAGCGAAATACCAATGTGTAAATAAGTAAAATAAATAAGAGGTGGCGACAGGCCAGGCTTGGCTTGGTCCTAACTATGGTAGATTTCATTCCAGCATTCTGCAGAACCCTGGGGGAGAAGATGATTAATACTTGTAGATGGGCTGCAGTCAGGCGAAAAGAGGAACTCCTGTGCACCGGAGTGAATGGACAGGAACTTTAAAAGTGATTGAGCTCCCTACATCAAAGGCCCCTCCAATTGCAGAAGCCGTGTGGATATTTCAAGCGGTAACATTGTGCAAGCAAGCAAATGTTTGGATTCAACTCAGATGACTCTCTCCCCCCCCCCCGCCACCCTCCAGTTAAGTGGGTCTTTCTTTCTTTCTTTCTTTCTTTCTTTCTTTTCTTTCTTTCTTTCTTTCTTTCTTTCTTTCTTTCTTTCTTTCTTTCTTTCTTTCTTTCTTTCTTTCTTTCTTTCTCCCCCCACCCTCCAGTTAAGTGGGTCTTTCTTTCTTTCTTTCTTTCTTTCTTTCTTTCTTTCTTTCTTTCTTTCTTTCTTTCTTTCTTTCTTTCTTTCTTTCTTTCTTTCTTTCTTTCTTTCTTTCTTTCTTTCTTTCTTTCTCCCCCCACCCTCCAGTTAAGTGGGTCTTTCTTTCTTTCTTTCTTTCTTTCTTTCTTTCTTTCTTTCTTTCTTTCTTTCTTTCTTTCTTTCTTTCTTTCTTTCTTTCTTTCTTTCTTTCTTTCTTTCTTTCTTTCTTTCTTTCTCCCCCCACCCTCCAGTTAAGTGGGTCTTTCTTTCTTTCTTTCTTTCTTTCTTTCTTTCTTTCTTTCTTTCTTTCTTTCTTTCTTTCTTTCTTTCTTTCTTTCTTTCTTTCTTTCTTTCTTTCTTTCTTTCGGTAAATTGTATCACGTAAGAGCGCAGATGCTTGTTTCTTGCAAAGCTGATGAAGTGGGAAAGGTGACGGGACGGAGACCTGATGGAAAAGCAAGACCGTTGCCTTCCATTACGCGGCTTCCAAATGCTTTGGTGGGTGGCCCAGCGCTGTGTATGGACTGAACCAAAACTACTTGTGACAAGAGGCTGAGGACGTGATGTAGGATACCTCTCTCCAAACAGGCTGAAAGAGTACAGAGGAGGTCTGTACCACTTTCTGAATTTCCAGTTGCTCTTTTGGCCTGCCTTCTGCATAAGAACCTTCTTTTTCACCATTTTGCATTAGATGATGGTTGCCAGATGTCCTCTTTCTAGAAGACATGTCTTCTCTATTTTTTTGGTGTGCATCCTCTTTTGGGTTCTTTAAAAAAAAACTGATGAAAACATCCTCTTTTCAGGTTGGGAGATTAGGGATATTGCTGGCTATTAGCAATCTAAGAGAAGGAGTCTCACAGCTGAAATAGGAGCTTAAAATGAGATTTGTCATAATGATCACGTGTTTGAAGTAGTCAGCTGGGAAATATGTCCTCTTTTTTGCTTTTCAAAGTATGGTAACCCTGTGTTAGATGCTTTTAATTTTTAATATTGAAGAAAATTATGTTTACATTTATGCAGTGTCAGATTAGTCAGAAATATGGAAGGGAAGGGAAGATCCCCTGTGCAAGCACCATTCGTTGCTTTCACAACGTTTTCACGGCAGACATTTTTACGGGGTGGTTTGTCATTGCCTTCCACAGTCATCTACATTTCCCCCCCAGCAAGCTAGGTACTCATTTTACCGACCTCGGAAGGTTGGAAGGCTGAGTCAACCTCAAGCCAGCTACCTGAACCAACTTCCACTGGAATTGAACTAAGGTCGTGAGCAGAGGGCTCTGACTGCAGTACTGCAGCTTTACCATATGAGATAGCCATAAATTTGTCTGCCCATCTCTCCCTTTATCCCTCCATCCCTCATCCCTCCATTTGTCTACCCATCCACCTCTACCTTCTTGTCTGCCTGCCTGCCAGTAATATGAACTACTAATTACCAAACACGTACAGTTGACACTTGGTGGTGGCTACAGAATTTTGGAATGGGCTACCATGGCAAACAAACCATGGAACGGGCTACCATGGCAAACGGGTCCAGAGGAGGGCGACGAAGATGGTGAGGGGTCTGGAGACCAAGTCCTGTGAGGAAAGGTTGAAAGAGCTGGGCATGTTTAGCCTGGAGAGGAGGCGGCTGAGAGGTGATATGATCACCATCTTCAAGTACTTGAAGGGCTGTCATCTAGAGGATGGTGTGCAATCGTTTTCTGTGGCCCTGGAAGGTAGGACCAGAACCAATGGGTTGAAATTAAATCAAAAGAGTTTCCAGCTCAACATTAGGAAGAACTTCCTGATCGTTAGCGTGATTCCTCAGTGGGACAGGCTTCCTCCTTGGGAGATGGTGGGCTCTCCTTCCTTGGAGGTTTTTAAACAGAGGCTAGATGGCCATCTGACAGCAATGAATATCCTGTGAATTTTGGGGGAGGTGTTTGTGAGTTTTCTGCATTTTGCAGGGGGTTGGACCAGATGACCCTGGAGGTCCCTTCCAACTCTATGTTTCTATGCTTAAGACAGCCCAGGGCTCTTTCTTTTTTGAGCTGGAACGCACAGGAACACAGTTTCAGCTGACTTGACATCAGAGGGTGTGTCCTAATATGCAAACGAATTCTTGCCTGCCTTGTCCTACAAAACTCCCCTGTGTGAAACAATGGTGGCATCAGGGGGTGTGGCCTAATATGCAAATGAGTTCCTGCTGGGCTTTTTTCTACCAACAGAAAGCCTTCAGGAGGGAGAAATGTGCATGTCCCAGTCCCTCAGGTTTGCTCCGCTCGTGATGCTTTGGAGCCTCTGAAAGCACTCAAATTTGATTTTAAGTATGTAGACCTTTGATATGAGGGCAGGGAAGTTATACCGAGGAACAAACGGAAGCAATATCTTGACCAGATAGGGAAATACATTTTTGACAGCGTTGGCATGCCTAGAGAGTACCTAATGGGATTTGAGCAATGCAAGCCAATGGCATTGTTCAACTGATGTAGAACATTTTTGGAAGAGATAATAAATACAAATCTAGGGCATTTTTTAACCCACTTGGGTTATGCACAGATTCCATTTAAACGTATGTTACTCTTGTTCAATTCATATCCATAGAAACCTAGAGCTGGAAGGGATCTCAAGGACCACCTAGTCTAACGCACAGCACAACGCAGGAAATTCGCAGCTACCCCCCCCCCCCCCTCACTCCCCCTGTTGTGACCCCTGCTTCATGCCCAGTGGAAGGCAGAAAACCTCTAGGATCCCTATGTCAATCTGGCCATTCTCAAAGTGGCAATAGAGGAAGAGAGAAGAGATTGGATTTATACTCCACCCTTCACTACCCAAAGGGAGTCTCAGAGCGGCTTACAATCTCCTTTCCCTTCCCCACAAGATACATTCTGTGAGGTGGGTGGGGCTGAGAGAGCTTTCCCAGAACTGCTCTTGAGCAGAATAGCTCTGTGAGAACTTGTGACTGACTGAAGGTCACGTCAGCAAGTGCATGTGGAGAAGCAGGGAATCAAACTCTGTTCTTTAGGATTTGTAGAATCTTTCGGGCTCAAGTGCCATGTTCTACTGGAGAAAGTTTTTCTTCCAGACGTTTCGTTCTCAGCTGCGGAGAACATCCCGAGGATGTTCTCCGCAGCTGAAAACGAAACGTCTGGAAGAAAAACTTTCTCCAGTAGAATACGGCACTTGAGCCCGAAAGATTCTACAAACCCTAATGATGTTACCAGCCATGAAAACCTGAAATCTTTGAAAACTCTGTTCTCCCAGATAAGAGTCCGCACACTTAACCAGTACACCAAACAGTACTCTCTGCATACAAGAAAGGGCCATGAGAACTGAGCACTGGCTCATCTCATCCTCTCCCTCCCTTTCACAATCTGCCTAAATTCCCAGAATCAGCATTGCTGCCAAATGGCCATTTAGTCTTGGCTTAAAAACCTACAGAGAAGAAGAGTCCATTGCAACGGGACCTGTGCATAACTTCTCGGTGGACTGTGTCCAGTCTTTGTAAATGCTACCTCTCTCAAAGCGCTACATCGTGTGGACTTACTGATTTGTATTTCCAAGAGCCGCTTGGGAAAGTACAGTTACAAGAGCCGCTGAAAAGAAAGCAACTCCTGTTAAAGCTTTCCGTGGTGCTTGTGCTCCTCTTAGGGTTGCAAAGTCCAATTTAAGAATTATTTGGAGACTCTGGGGGTGGAGCCAGGAGACATTAGGGGTGGAGCCAAGATCAAGGCCGTGACAAGCATCATTGAACTCCAAAGGGAGTTCTGACCATCGCATTTCAAGGGACGACACACCTTTTCAATGCCTTCCTTCCATAGGAAATAATGAAGGATAGGGGCACCTTCTTGGGCGGCTCATAGAATTGGACCCCCTGGTCCAATCTTTTTGAAACTTGGGGGATATTTTGGGGAGAGGCACTAGATGCTGTACTGAAAATTTGGTGCCTCTACCTCAAAAAAACAGCCCGCCCCCAGAGCCCCAGATACCCACAGATCAATTCTCCATGATTTTCTATAGGAATAAATCTCCATAGGGAATAACAGAGTGCCCAGCAGACATTTTCCTCCCCACTCCGCTTTCTGACGACCCTGAAGTGGGGGGAGGGCCTCCAAACCGGGGGATCCCCTGCCCACACCTGGGGATTGGCAACCCTAGCTCCTCTTCACATAGACTGGGAAGTCAGGTGATGCCTGGCCCTTGGGTACCTTAACATTGACCAGAACAAGGTCCTTTTCAATCATGGCCCCCAAGCTTGGTGGAAAGCTCTGACTGAAGAAACTCATGGAGTTATTCCTTCAGGCATTCCACTGAGACGATCTTACTGGGCGTCCTATCAGCTTCACTGATCACCATGCCAGAGCTCTGCTGGATTAAATTGTTTTATAGAATATTTGTATTTTTAATCATAATTTGTATTTACGTTGCTAACTGGCCTGACTCTCCATTGCTGAGAGAGGGCTGGGATAAAAAAAAAATCAAATTAAGGGAGAGGGAAAGGAATGACTAATTTTCACAACTCCTATTCATTTCGGTGCTCTTGGACAGAAGAAGATATTGGATTTCTATCCCACCCTACACTCTGAATCTCAGAGTCTCAGAGTGGTCGCAATCTCCTTTACCTCCCCCCACCCACAACAGACACCCTGTGAGGTAGGTGGGGCTAAGAGAGCTCTTACAGCAGCTGCCCTTTCAAGGACAACTCTTACGAGAGCTATGGCTGACCCAAGGCCATTCCAGCAACTGCAAGTTTGGTGTAGTGGTTAAGTGTGCAGACTCTTATCTGGGAGAACCGGGTTTGATTCCCCACTCCTCCACTTGCTCCTGCTGGAATGGCCTTGGGTCAGCTGTAGCTCTGGCAGAGGTTGTCCTTGAAAGGGCAGCTGCTGTGAGAGCCCTCTCCAGCCCCACCCACCTCACAGGGTGTCTGTTGTGGGGGAGGGAGATAAAGGAGATTGTGAGCCGTTCTGAGACTCTTGGGAGTGGAGGGTGGGATATAAATCCAATGTCTTCATCTACCTCACAGGGTGTCTGTTGTGGGGGAGGAAGGGAAAGGAGATTGTGAGCCGCTCTGAGACTCTTTGGAGTGGAGGGCGGGATATAAATCCAATGTCTTCATCTACCTCACAGGGTGTCTGTTGTGAGGGAGGAAGGGAAAGAAGATTGTGAGCCACTCTGAGACTCTTTGGAGTAGAGGGCAGGATATAAATCCAATATCTTCTTCTTCTTCTTTTCCCAGATAAGAGTTCGTGCACTTAACCACTACCCCAAACTGGCTCTCCAGATGAACTGGGTTGTTTCCCTCCCAGCAAGCTGCATACAATTATCCCAAACCTTTGTTCTTGTCAATATTCAAAATGAATAGTCCTTTCACAGTCCTCTTTTGGTCTTTTTCAAACTTCACCTAGTTTGATTTAAACTTAAATATCCCGAACCATTTTATTTTCTCTGAAAATCCAGCCTCTTTGTGGTCGAATCTCTTCTTCTGGTCTTTGAAAGTGTTGGGGAGGGCGGGAGGGAAACCAAGCTCTACCGCCGATAATTGGAGCACCCCACTGTTTACCCTTTGCGCCTGTGAGAACGGACTCTTCAGTCCCCATCTCATCTTTTCAGCTACTTTATAATCGATGGGAAGATCTTTCTGCTTATACTGATGATGGAGCATTTCAAGGGCCTTTGGTGGCAACCCAATCAGCCAGTGTAAACACTATTGACCAGTTCGCCCTTATCGTAGGTTTATCGGCAATCTCAAAGGGAAAAAAAATCCTGTAAGATTTGTCAAGCATGCTAACCCTTTATAAAATCCATACCAACTCTTCACTTACACACTACGTTTATCGATGTAGTTGACCGTTGTTGGGGGGTTTTTTTTGGTTTGTTTTTTTTAAACTGTAGTCTCTGACAATTTGCCCGGTTTGCCCACTTCACGGTCATTGCCCTGTGTTTTTCAGCACTCCCTCTGAAGCCTTCATAAAGATTGAGGCTAGATTAACTATCTTCTGCTCTGCTTTCTACAGGCCTGTCTCTGACTTCACAGTCCATCAGTGATGTCTCTTGATTAAACATATTCTTGCCTCGCGCTAGCAGATAGACTACGGCCGTGATCAGAGGAGCTATTTGATCTGATGTCATCGTTTCTTCCTAACAGATTTAACGTGTGTGTCCAGACAGAAACATTCTGTCTCTAGGGCTTTTTTTTGTAGCAGGAACTCCTTTCTGTAATAGGCCACACACCTCTGATGTAGCCAATCCTCCAAGAGCTTACAGGGCTCTTAGTACAGGGCCTACTGTAAGCTCCAGGAGGATTGGCTACACCAGAGGTGTGTGGCCTAATATGCAAAGGAGTTCCTGCTACAAAAAAAGCCCTGGATGTAGCCAATCCTCCAAGAGCTTACAGGGCTCTTAGTACAGGGCCTACTGTAAGCTCCAGGAGGATTGGCTACATCAGGGGTGTGTGGCCTAATATGCAAAGGAGGTCCTGTTAGAATTCCTTACAGGGCTCTTTGTACAGGGCCTGCTGTGAGCTCCAGGAGGATTGGCTACATCAGGGGTGTGTGGCTTAATAGGCAAAGGAGGTCCTGCTAGAATTCCTTACAGGGCTCTTAGTACAGGGCCTGCTGCAAGCTCCAGGAGGATTGGCTACATCAGGGGGGTGTGGCCTAATAGGCAAAGGAGGTCCTGCTAGAATTCCTTACAGGGCTCTTCGTACAGGGCCTGCTGCAAGCTCCAGGAGGATTGGCTACATTAGGAGTGTGTGGCTTAATAGGCAAAGGAGGTCCTGCTAGAATTCCTTACAGGGCTCTCAGTACAGGGCCTGCTGTAAGCTCCAGGAGGATTGGCTACATCAGGGGTGTGTGGCCTAATATGCAAAGGAGGCCCTGCTACCAAAAAAGCCCCGTCTGTCTCCTATTCCCCAGCTGTCAGCCCCTAATAATAATAATAATAATAATAAATTTTATTTATATCCCGCCCTCCCCACCTCGGCAGGCTCAGGGCGGCTAACAACATTTTATAAAAACATACAGTGATTAAAAGCCTTTAGACTTAACAATATAAAACATTAAACACTAAGCTTAACAACATTAAAACCAATCCCATGAGTACAGTTATTCAGCGGCATAGGTCTTCAAACCGCATTGGCGGATCCTTAATTACCGATCTTCTTAGCAGTCCAAGTGTGCAAGCTTAAAAAGGGCGGTCTTGCAGGCCCTGAGGAAATGACCCCCCACGTTCCTGACACAAGACAAAGTCCGGTATTTACAACTGAATTGTTCTCACTGCATATTTCCAGATGCCTGATCTCTCTGTTGCACTCTCAAGTCATTTCGGAGGTCTGAGACTCCTGATCCCTGATAAGGGGTTGAGTGCTTGAGCCAAGTATACTTTTGAAAAAGGAAGACGCCGCCCACCCACCCGCTCCTTGGTGACCACACAGCAGTAGTCTGATCTGTCGACCACAGAGTGAGGGGAAATTAGGGTGCTGTGCTGGGTCAAAACTCGCCAGAACAAATAGTTCTGGAGAAATTAGTTCTGCAGCCTACATCTCAACCCAAGGTGTGATCTCAGGGATGATGCTGAGATTTTTTTTGGAAAGGAGGCAACTGACATTCAGATCTATCTTGTTCTCGAGGGCCAGGATCCAGAAATGCGCCAGTGGAAATATTAAAAATAGCACTGCTCCGGTAACATCGACGGCTTCCCTCCCTATATATTGTGGTGACAGAAAGTGCCGTCAAGCCGCAGCTGACTTACAGCAACCCCTCAAAGAGTTTTTGAGGCATGAGACAGAGTTGCTTGGTCATTGCTTGCCTCTGTGTCGCAACTCTGTTCTTCCTTGCGGATAGGCTTCCCAATCCCCAGGTCCCAGCGGGGGATCCCCTGGTTTTACAGGCTTCCCCCCTCCCCCAGCCAGCTGGCCGGCGGGGGAAGCTCCACCCCCACAGCCATTATGCACCTCCAGGAACGATTCCCATAGGGAATGATGGGGAATTGATCCGCGGGTGTCAGGGGCTCTGGGGGGGCTGTTTTTTGAGGTAGAAACGCCAAATTTTCAGTATAGCATCTAGTGTCTCTCCCTAAAATACCTCCCAAGTTTCAAAAAGATTGGACCAGGGGGTCCAATTCTATGAGCCCCAAAAGAAGGTGCCCCTATCCTTCATTATTTTCTATGGAAGGAAGGCATTCTAAAAGGTGTGCTGTCCCTTTAAATGTGATGGCCAGAACTCCCTTGAAGTTCAATTAAGGTTGTCACACCCTTGCTCCTGGCTCCGCCCCCAGTGTCTCCTGGCTCCACCCCAAAAGTCTCCTGGCTCCACCCCCAAAGTCCCCAGATATTTCTTGAATTGGACTTGGCAACCCTACTTGCGGACCTCAAATGCAAATGCTGACCACGACTGACCCTACTTAGCTTCCAAGATCTAACAAGATCGGACTCATCTGGGTCATCCGGATCAGGGTCCCTATATATGATAGTGACCAGACGTTGGTTGCACAAGAGCTTGCACAACTGGAAGCTGCAAGTGGGGAGACAAGTTCGACTTAATGTGCTTAACTACAATGCTCTTTTTCTTGAGCAGAGATCTAATGCAAGTGGAAATTTCATAGGAGATTCAACCCGAAATCTATTGTAAGTCAAACACCACCTTTGACTACTTTGACAAGCTGCTCAACATTAGAAACAAGCAGCCTTTTTAATTGTCAGTCCGTTCATTGATTGTAATTAGCCATTGGCTGTTGCAAATCTACAAAAAATCTCAAGGAAAAGGAAAGTGAACTAGAAGTTAAAACATACAAAGTATCGTGGAAGGTATAACAAGGGTATAACAACAGATGCAATGGTATGGCAATAACAATAAAGATGTAGAGGTGAATCTAAAAGTTTTTCCCTTCACCTTGCCACCTTGGCACGTATTTTCTTTGCTGCAAGGGCAAAGACTGAAACTTTCTGGGGGATATAAGCATCAATTTCCAATAAGAGAAATACTATTTTTTTTCCTCAACTGAATAAGCACTTAGGCCTGACAGAATTCCATCTAAAAATTTAGCCCTTAGACTGGAATAGAGAGAACAGAAAAGTAAATAGTGAGGTAAATACTCAATTGCACAAGAAGAGCATATGCATAAACGTTGGGCCGCTGGAGTCTGGTTAAAACGACCTTCCACGGCTGCTGTCGGCATTGACTGGAATCGTACGGAGGTAAAGTTCGCTCTAAGAACATGATTAGAAATGTTAACTAAGTTTGGAGATCGTGTGTGTTCCAGTTTAATTAATTTGTACCACGGTGCTATTTTTGACTTTAATATTAAGGTATGATCTAGTCGGGCGTCAGAGTCAAATATCCATTTTCTAAGACGGGATTTGTCAGTTGTGGGACCCGAGAGGTCACCAGGGATAAGGTATCTTGAACGTATGCCATTAATAAACTCAAGGCACTGAGGATCTTTAGCTAACAGAAGATTGAAAGGCTGATGACTAAGCAAATTCGATCTTGAGTTTTCAACCCTTTTACAATATCTAATGATTATTAAGTGTGCCCGAGCCATAAAAGAAGGGATACCAGTTTCAGATCTCATCAAAGCAGCATGAGACCCCTTGGGAAGTGCTAAGATACGCCATAAAAATTGATTCTGAACTACTTCAAATTGGCATTATTCCATCCCCACACTTGAACTCCACGCAGAAGGTGGGGTATGACCTTACTGTTAGAAAAGTAAAAGCTTAGAATAGACCCAACCAATCTAAGTGCAGATGATTTAATGGATGCAACATGAGCGGACCAGTTAAGAGTCTCCTTAAATGTAATACTAAGATACTTAAATGAGTTACATTGTTTTATAGGATTGCCCAAAATGTTCCAGGTGGAAATTATGGCTTTTTTCCCCCCTGGAAACCATTACTTTGGTCTTGTCATAGTTGATAGAGAGAACTTCTTTGCAAAAAGTCCCTAGCTGATGCAATAATCTTTTCAGACCAATTTTTGTATTTCCAGGCAAATAAAAACAGCCACTCTAGGAGTCAGGCAGGACTCCGTTTATTTTGTGAGTGAAAGGCCTCAGCACTCCATTCTCAGAGTTCGTGCCAGGGTGGACCTACATCAGAGTCAGTGATTCCAGACGTGGCTTGAAATATAAATCAAATTTATTAACTTAAAGAGTGGGTGCTTCCGGGAGGCTGCCATAGCCAGAAACTGTTTTGGAGCTCAGAGGTTTTAAGGGTTTTTTTTTAAATCCTACTAATGGCCTTTTAATTAATGGAGAGCAGGTTTGGTGCAGTGGTTAAGTGTGCGTATTCTTATCTGGGAGAACCGGGTTTGATTCCCCACTCCTCCACTTGAACCTGCTGGAATGGTCTTGGGTCACCCTTAGCTCTGGCAGAGGTTGTTCTTGAAAGGGCAGCTGCTGTGAGAGCCCTCTCCAGCCCCACCCACATCACAGGGTGTCTGTTGTGAGGGAGGAAGGGAAAGGAGATTGTGAGCCGCTCTGAGACTCTTCAGAGTGGAGGGCGGGATATAAATCCAGTATCTTCATCTACCTCACAGGGTGTCTGTTGTGGGGGAGGGAGATAAAAGAGATTGTGAGCCACTCTGAGACTCTTGAGTGGAGGGCGGGATATAAATCCAATATCTTCGTCTTCTTCCATGTTTTCTTGTGAGTGGCTTTTAACCTCTTTCTTTCCATTTTTGTTCTATCCTTACAACAACCCATAGAGGTAGGCTAGGCTGAGTGAGAGAATGATTGGCCAAAGTCCACCAAGGAACTTTCATCTCTCTCTCTCTCTCTTTCTTTCTTATTCCGCCTTTTCCCATAAATGGGCTCAGGGCAGATCACAACATAAACTGACAACAATAAAAACCTACAATCCAGACCTAAAAACAATGCATTAAAACTGAACAAAATACGAACGATAGAACCAGGGCTTGTTTTGAGCAGGAATGCACAGGAATGCAATTCCAGCTGGCTTGGTGTCCGAGGTGTGGCCCAATGTGCAAATGAGTTCCTTCTGGGCTTTTTCTACTAAAGCTCCTTGTGTGAAACCATGGTGACATCAGGGTGTGTGGTCTAATATGCAAATGAGTTCCTGCTGGGCTTTTCCTAAAAAAAAAGTCCTGAATAGAGCAATGAATAAAGTGCATCGCAGGTGGGAAAGGCACATTTTACAGAATAAGCAGTTATCAGCCCAAAAATGAAATGATGGTGATAATAAATAAGATAGCGCCATAATATGTGTGATGTTGCAACAAGGGGGGCCAACTGATGGAATAGTAGCTGTAATAGGACTCCATAGGGAGCTGATTCCACCAGTGTTCCAGTACTGTAAAGACTACACAACACTGGTGGTATTAAGTGCTGTCAAGTCACAGCTGACTTCTGATCACCGAACAGGTTTCTCAAGGTAAGCAATGTTCACAGGTGGTTACTGTTGCCTTCCTCTGAGTCACGACCCTGGACTTCCTTGGTGGTCTATGGAGTTGCCTTATACTGAAGCAGACTCTCGATCCATCAAAGTCAGTATTCTCTGCTCAGACTGGCCGTGGCTCTCTGGGTCTCAAGCTGAGGTTTTTCACGCCTACTTGCCTGGACCCTTTTTAGTTGGAGATGCCGGGATTGAACCTGGGACCTTCTGCTTACCAAGCAGATGCTCTACCACTGAGACACCATCCTCACCGTCCCACTTGGTCTCCCGTAGAAGTGCTAACCATGGATGACCTTGCTTAGGCTTCTGAGATCTGATGCGACCAGGCTAGTCCCAGCCATCCACTGTGTGATGGGCTGGATGGGCCATTGGCCTGGTCCAACATGGCTTCTCTTATGTTCTTATGTGACACAGAGTGTTGGACTGGAGGGGCCACTGGCCTGATCCAAACAGGGCTTCTCTTATGCTCTTATGTGACACAGAGTGCTGGACTGGATGGGCCACTGGCCTGATCCAACAGGGCTCTGTTATGTTCTTATGTGACGCAGAGTGTTGACTGGATGGGCCATTGGCCTGATCCAACATGGCTTCTCTTATGTTCTTAAGTTAGGCTACACAACACAGGCTATTGTTAAAAATAAAATCATGAACATTGTTTTAACCTATACATTTGTTTGTTAAGAATCAATAGACATTTATGGATGTAAACGGTGTTTTCTTTCTCTTTTTAGACAGTTCTGCTGGAGTTTTTGCTAAAACATCACGGCAGCTCTGACATCAGCCAAGCTCTCTTGATATTTCCCTTCTATTTTATCAGTTGCCTCAGTTTCTGGGCACTCCTATTACTGAAGGGCCTTCTCTCAGGTAACAAAGGAATCATCAGAAATGCAGACTGACTGGCAGAAGTCAAGTACAGACAAGAGCACGCAGCAAATAAATGGAGAAAATTGAACAGCTGCTGAACTAGTAGCAACAAAGCCCTACTTTAAAGGATAAAAAGTTGATCTTCAGGAATATGAGACTATGCAATTGAGCACATCAGTTATAACGTAAAGACTGGATAATGTAATGATTTGCTGGCGGCTCTCGCTGCTGAAGACTCCCCCCCCCTTTAATAGGAATGGCATAAGATGTTAAAAAAACCCCAAAATACTCCCATTAATGTACCTAACTAGTAACTTCAGGGCTCTGGAACAAAAAGACCCAAGGAGAGAATATTAAAGAAAGATAAAAACTGAATATGATGCAAGAATCTCAGGGGGACAAACATGAAACTTCCATGTGCTAAAGCAATACATCTGCACATAACAAATGCTGAAGATAGGGTTTGTTCCCGTAGTGAACCTTAACTAGTATTGCCAACTGCGGGTTGGGGAATTTTTGGAGATTTGGGGAGGGGAGGAACTTCGGCAGGGTATAATTCCATAGAGCCCACCCTCCAAAACATGTTCTCCAGGGGAACTGATCTATATCATCTGGAGGCCAGTTGTAATTCCAGAAGATCTCCAGGCCCTACTTTGGGGTTGGCAGCCCCCAGGTTAGCTTTTAACAGTGACCATAGGAGTGAATGGCACCAATTTAATTATATGAAAGGAAGTAGAACAGGGACAGTGGGCATTGCTGGGAGTCCAAAATCTATATTTCTATCTTTCTGACTGTCTTTCTCTCTCTGATCCGATGGCCCAGGATAGCCTGATTCTCACCAGATCTTGGAAGCTAAGTGGGATCAACCCTGGGTAATATTTGAATGGGAGACCACCAAAGAAGTCCACAATCACCATGAATGTCTAGTTGGCAAAACTTGATTGCTCTATCTCTATCTATCTATCTATCTATCTATCTATCTGTCTGTCTGTCTGTCTGTCTGTCTGTCTGTCTGTCTGTCTGTCTGTCTGTCTGTCTGTCTATCTATCTATCTATCTCAGGGGTGGCCAACGGTAGCTTTCCAGATATTCTTTGCCTACAACTCCCATCAGCCCCAGCCAGCATGGCCAATGACTGGGGCTAATGGGAGTTGTAGGCAAAAACATCTGGGGAGCTACCGTTGGCCATCCCTGATCTATCTAGTTGTAGGTTGCCTCGAGCTCCTTAAGGAAGAAAGACAGTTTATACATTCTTTAAATTCCATCCATCCATCATCTATCTCTGTCACATGTTAATCTCACTCTCCCTCCAAGAAACTCAGGTTAGCTTACATGGTTCTCTTTTCCTCGTTTTATGCTCCCAGCCACCCTGTGAAGCTGCATGGGGAGGGGGGGGGGAGAGACTAGCTAATACAAGATCAGCTAGGGAGCTTGATGTCTGAGTGGGATTTGAACCCAAGTCTTCCATATTCTAGTCTGTCATTCTATCCACTATACCCCACTGTCTCCTATCTACATGGCCCCACTTTGACCATGATTTCATTTCATGACCCCTTACTGCGGCTGCCCCTTGTATAACATGAGAAGTTAACATAAGAACATAAGAGAAGCCATGTAAGATCAGGCAATGGCCCATGCAGTCCAACACTCTGTGTCACACAGTGGCCAAAAAAAATGTTATATATATATATATATATATATATACACACACACACACACACACACACACTGGCTAATAGCCACTGATGGACCTCTGCTTCATATTTTTATCTAAACCCCTCTTGAAGGTGGCTATGCTTGTGGCTGCCACCACCTCCTGTGGCAGTGAATTCCACATGTTAATCACTCTTTGGGTGAAGAAGTACTTCCTTTTATCCATTTTAACCTGTCTGCTCAGCAATTTCATTGAATGCCCGCGAGTTCTTGTATTGTGAGAAAGGGAGAAAAGTACTTCTTTCTCTATTTCTCCATCCCATGCATTATCTTGTAAATCTCTATCATGTCACCCCGCAGTCGACGTTTCTCCAAGCTAAAGAGTCCAAGCGTTTCAACCTTTCTTCATAGGGAAAGTGTTCCAGCCCTTTAATCATTCTAGTTGCCCTTTTCTGGACTTTCTCCAATGCTATAATATCCTTTTTGAGGTGCGGCGACCAGAACTGCACACAGTACTCCAAATGAGACCGCATCATCGATTTATACAGGGGCATTATGATACTGGCTGATTTGTTTTCAATTCCCTTCCTAATAATTCCCAGCATGGTGTTGGCCTTTTTTATTGCAAACGCACACTGTCTTGACATTTTCAGTGAGTTATCTTCCATGACCCCAAGATCTCTCTCTTGGTCAGTCTCTGGCCAGTTCACACCCCCATCAACTTGTATTTGTAGCTGGGATTCTTGGCCCCAATGTGCATTATTTTGCACTTGGCCACATTGAACTGCATCTGCCACGTTGACGCCCACTCAACCCAGCCTCAACAGATCCCTTTGGAGTTCCTCACAATCCTCTCTTGTTCTCACCACCCTGAACAATTTAGTGTCATCCGCAAACTTTGGCCACTTCACTGCTCACTCCCAACTCTAAATCATTTATGAACAAGTTAAAGAGCATGGGACCCAGTATCGAGCCCTGTGGCACCCCACTGCTTACCGTCCTCCACTGCGAAGACTGCCCATTTATACTCACTCTCTGCTTCCTATTACTCAGCCAGTTTTTGATCCACAAGAGGACCTGTCCTTTTACTCCTTGACTCTCAAGCTTTCTAAGGAGCCTTTGATGAGGAACTTTATCAAAAGCTTTCTGGAAGTCAGGTAAACAACATCTATCGGGTTCTCCTTTATCCACATGTTTGTTTCACCCCTCAAAGAAATGTAACGGGTTAGTGAGGGCAATATCTTCCCTTACAGAACCCATGCTGAGTCTTCCTCAATAACCCGGGTTCATCAATGTGCCTATACATTCTGTCCTTGATAATGCTTTCTACCAACTTTCCCAGTATTGAAGTCAGACTGACTGCCTGTAATTTCCCGGATCTCCTCTGGAACCCTTTTAAAGATGGAGTGACATTTGGGAGTTCCTCACGTTCCATTCCTCTCCACTCTGCCAGTTCTGTCATACTTGGTTGGGTGGTCTTATCTCTTCTTCCTGTCATCTCCCACCACCACTTTGGAAGTACTTCTTCAGAGAAGAGGAGGAGTCTCTAGATCAGGGCACCCTAAGCTTTCAGAGCATTTGGAATTCTGCTTGACAGAGCAACAAAATGTCTGAAGAGGAGGAGGAGGTGGAAGAGGAGATTGGATTTATACCCTGCCCTTCACTACCCGAAGGAATCTCAGAGTGGCTTACAACCTCCTTTCCCTTCCGTTTACCCACAACAGACACCCTGTGAGCAATATTTCCCGTAAGCTGCAAAGTCTTGTGAGCAAAAGTTCTACTTTGTAAGCTACTGGCATTAAAGTTGTGAGCTACTACAAACATTATTGTGCTCTTGGGGTCACCTTTCCTGATCAAAGAGGCTAAAAATCTGTGAGCTAGCTCACGCTAACTCATCTTGGAGGGAAAACTGTCTGTGAGGTAGGTGGGACTGAGAGAGCTCTGACAGAAACTGCTCTTGAGCGAAACAGCTTTGAGACAACCTGTGACTGACCCAAGGTCACATCAGCAGGTGCAGGTGAGGAGTGGGGAATCAAACTTGGTTCTTTGAGTTAAGAGCCATTTTGTGGCTGGCTACACCAAACAGCAGTGGAGCCAGCCACAAAATGGCTGCCACAGCTTACCTTCAGTTACCCATTGAAGCTCCTTGTGCTGCGGTGGCAGTTGTTGCCAAAGCAACTACCTGGCTCCATCCACTTCCTGAAAACAGTTGCTGGGCCTCAGAAAAGGGTGTGGCAGCTACCATGGGCACCATGCTGGGGAACCAGGCCTCAAGTATCTGCTTTTTTTTTTTGCATGGCTGCTCCATTTACCATTCTAACACTTGTTTTCCTAGCTAGGGGGCTGGGTAAAGAAAGGAAACGGCAGGCAACACTGGGGGATGATAGGAGGAAGGGGGAGGAACGGTGAGTCAGCCCCAGTCCCCCGGTAGCTTTGTCTATAGAGATCGATGTAGTCGTTAAGAGGGATCAAAATGGGGGGAATGGGATAAAGGAGAATGGAGTGAGCATGGTGGAACAAAAGGCTTCTTCCTGACCCCTTCCTCTCAGAGACATTTTCTCGCCCTTTACTCATTCTGCGTATTGAAGTGATGACTAAACCCAAACGGCGATTGTGCTTAAATGACACTAATATGTAATTTGAAACAATCTTGTTGGGATGCTTGTCATTCTGACCGACATTTACCTCAGAGCAGCTAATGACAGCCGTGGTCCAGAGTTCCCTGTATTTCTTGGCGCAGCCTTATTGTTGAAAGTTTCAGTTATACACAAAGGAAAGTGGCCTGCAGGCAGTGGTGGGGACTGGATCCTTCCTTACAGAAGCTCCACCAGGATACATCCAAGATGTTTTTGTCACTGTCTGCTTCAGTCGTAGCATTACGGATTTACCTCAGTTTCAGCCCAAGTAAAGAATTTGGCCCCGTGACTGTCCTGTACAAGAGATTAATGTGCTTATTTCAACTCTCTCCTTGAACCTTGCAATAAAAGCCTAATCTGAGAAAAACCCGAAAGGGAAAGATGAATTGTGTGTGAGAGAGGAAAAACACCAAAGGACAGAAAAGGAAAATTTGAAAGGAACAAATGGGGGAGATTCTCCCCTTTTGTACTTCAGTCACAAACTTAATTTTCTCCTAAGAGCCAGATTGCTTTTAACTTCCAGAAAGTCTCCCAAGATACCACAAAACTTTGTCATATTAGCATTGATATATTAGCTCCATGGAAGACAGGACTATCTTTACTGCTGTGTACGGAAACCAGTGTTTAATGATGAAGCAATGCAGTTTGTAGCACAGACTCAACAATGCTTTCTTCACACATGGGCGAGCACTGCCCTCGTGGAAATATTTCCACTCATTGGCAGGCAGTGGCCTACCCCTTCTTGGGAGTTGGCAAGACTGGTGATGAAGAGATCATTGACGCTAGAATGCTCTCACCTCATCTGTCATGGAGAAGAGGTATTTGAGAACAGAAGCGCATCAGAGCGACTTCCAGCCACCCGATTGGCTGCTCCAGTACGAAAGGTCAGATGGAGAATGAGACAACTTGATGCTTTGGGGGAGAAGAACCTGAAGTGAACAGGAAAGAAATCATAATATAGTGGGTTCAACGCATGGAGGAGACGAGGTTGCAATGATCATAGCTCTTTTATTAAGTCATAGCCAGGTAACCGCTGAACTAAAAGACTGCTAAACTGGGCCGACGGGGCCAACTGTATGTAGTCCTGAGTTCCTGCACTAGAATGCCATTGGATCGTTTGAACCAGCAGGGGGCTTCAGATTGGACCAGGACAGCAGGAATTTGGATCCTACTGCCCCTTGTTCTAGGGTCCCCAACTTCAGTTCTCCGGGTTCCAATGAGCCAGGCAGGAACACTAGTAAAGGAACATAAGCACGAGTCCACATACACAACAGAAATGGAAGAGGAGGAAATTACAGATTCTTTGAGCTGCGCTCCTTTGGTCTACCAATTAAGTCAACATTCCTTCTGTGAAGGCTGTGGAGGAGGGGACATGTTTCCTTCTGGAAAAGAAAACCTTTTATCCCTTAGCAAAGAGAAAGGGAAACCAATGTATCCAAACAAACTTGCAGACACCTCCGGTGCACACAGACAGGACTGACTTAGTATTTCCGCATCTCCAGAGTGTTAAAGCTGCAGTACTGCAGTCCTAAGCTCTGCTCACGACCTGAGTTCGATTCCCCAGTGGAAGCTGGGTTTTCAGGTAGCCGGCTCAAGGTTGACTGAGCCTTCCATCCTTCTGAGGTCGGTAAAATGAGGACCTAGCATGCTGGGGGGGAAGTGTAGATGACTGGGGGAGGCAATGGCAAACCATCTCGTCAAAAGTCTGCTGTGAAAACGTTGTGAAAGCAATGTCACCCCAGAGTCGGAAACGACTGGTGCTTGCACAGGGGACCTTTCCTTTCCTTTCCTTTCCTTTCCTTTCCTTTCCTTTCCTTTCCTTTCCTTTCCTTTCCTTTCCTTTCCTTTCCTTTCCTTTCCTTTCCTTTCCTTTCCTTTCCTTTCCTTTCCTTTCCTTTCCTTTCCTTTGTCCTCAGCCAACTATGTGATTAGCATGAGATTAGATGGTGCCAGCCCTGGAGAGGGCCTTCTCAGTCTGGAACTTTCTCTCTCAGGGGTCATTTTCGCACTCACCTCCAGCCAGCACGACCCCCCTCTTCACCGCGCAGGATCTGCGCGGATTTCGCACTAAATGCCACGGAGCAGCCTTTTGCGCCGGAAACTCCCGTCGCAAAAGCCGCTCAAACGTAAATTGCCAAAAAGCAGTTTGTCGTTTGCGCGGCTTTTGCGACGGGAGTTTCTGGCGCAAAAGGCTGCTCCGCGGCATTTAGTGCGAAATCCGCGCAGATCCTGCGTGGTGAAGAGGGGGGTCGCGCCGGCTGGAGGTGAGTGCGAAAATGACCAGGGAGATTCATACGTCCCTTCCTGTTGCCATCTTCCATCAGTGCGAAAAGACTTTTTTTTTTAGTGACTCCTCCATCCTAACCAACGTTTTAATTGCTGCTTTTATGTATTCTGTGTCACTTATTAATTGTTTTATTGATGTGCATCAGGTCTTTTTTTGTAGAAAAGTCCGGAAGGAACTAATTTGCATGTTAGGCCACACCCCCTGATGCCAAGCCAGCCAGAACTGAGTTCCTGTGCGTTCCTACACACACACAAAAAAACCAGCCCTGATGTGCTGGTTTGGCAGGGGAGTTGAAGGTTAAACCAATGGATTGAAATTAAATCAAAGTTATGTTTATAATGAGGTGCTCCAGCGACCATTCACCTCATTATAAGCATAACTTTCATTGCATCATTGCATTTGAAGGATTGATTTCCATTATCAACTTTGTAATCATTTGCATTAAGCCTGTGGAAGCTTCAGAGAAGAAGAAGAAGAAGATATTGGATTTATATCCCGCCCTCCACTCCGAAGAGTCTCAGAGCAGCTCACAATCTCCTTTACCTTCCTCCCCCACAACAGACACCCTGTGAGGTAGATGAAGATATTGGATTTATATCCCACTCTCCACTCCGAAGAGTCTCAGAGCGGCTCACAATCTCCGTTACCTTCCTCCCCCACAACAGACACCCTGTGAGGTAGATGAAGATATTGGATTTATATCTCGCCCTGCACTCCAAAGAGTCTCAGAGCGGCTCACAATCTCCTTTCCCTTCCTCCCCCACAACAGACACCCTGTGAGGTAGATGAAGATATTGGATTTATATCTCGCCCTCCACTCCGAAGAGTCTCAGAGCGGCGCACAATCTCTTTTCCCTTCCTCCCCCACAACAGACACCCTGTGAGGTGCATGGGGCTGGAGAGGGCTCTCCCAGCAGCTGCCCTTTCAAGGACAGAGTCTCAGAGCGGCTCACAATCTCCTTTACCTTCCTCCCCCACAACAGACATCCTGTGAGGTAGATGAAGATATTGGATTTATATCCCACCCTCCACTCCGAAGAGTCTCAGAACGGCTCACAATCTCCTTTCCCTTCCTCCCCCACAACAGACACCCTGTGAGGTGGGTGGGGCTGGAGAGGGCTCTCACAGCAGCTGCCCTTTCAAGGACAACCTCTGCCAGAGTTATGGCTGACCCAAGGCCATCCCAGCAGGTGCAAGTGGAGGAGTGGGGGATCAAACCCGGTTCTCCCAGATAAGAGTCCACACACTTAACCACTACACCAAACTGGCTCTCCTTTAGAAACGGAGGCAGAGAGGCACCGCCTTCGTAGCTGTCTGCTACTGTTGGCTTTTTTCTACAGCAGTTTGACTTGTGAAGAAGACTCTACTTTGCCGGTCCTTGGCTGAAACTATTTGGAGGCCTATTGGTCCCAAGAAAGACTGTGCATATTATAATACCTCACCTTATTTTGTCCTTATAAAGGACTGAGCATAGTGTATGTTTTCACCTTATGTACAATTCACTGCTTTAAGTGGTTGTTTATGTTTCCTTTATAAATTTCAATGAAAATTTGTTGATTATATTGGAGGCTGGTTTAATCACAGAAACTTTAGGGGCTCCCCTGCTACCCACCTGGGGATTGACAACCCTAATCTAGCCTCTGTTTAGAAACCTCCAAAGAAGAAAATCCCACTACCTCCCGAGGAAGCCTGTTCCACTGAGGAACTGTCAGGAAATTCTTCCTAACATTGAGCCAAAAACTCTTTTGATTTAATTTTCTCCCATTGGTCCTGGTCCTGCCTTCTGGGGCAACAGAAAACAACTCCACACCATCCTCTACGACAGCCCTTCAAATACTTGGAGATGGTGATCATATCACATCTCAGTTGTCTTCTCTCCAGGCTAAACATGCCCAGCTCCTTCAACCTTTCCTCATAGGGCTTGGGTCTCCAGACCCCTCACCATGAAAATATTCAGCTGCCTTATACTGAATCAGACCTTTGGTCCATCAAAGTCAGTATTGTCTTCTCAGACTGGCAGCGGCTCTCCAGGGTCTCAAGCTGAGGTTTTTCACACCTATTTGCCTGAACCCTTTTTTGGAGATGCCAGGGATTGAACCTGGGACCTTCTGCTTCCCAAGCAGATGCTCTACCACTGAGCCACCGTCCCTCCCCAGATATTGACTATCTTCGTTGCCCTCCTCTGGACACATTCCAGTTTGTCTATATCCTTCTTCAGGAGTCATTTTGTAGAAAAATCGGTGGTGGAGCTCATCCAGGGATTGTTATGCAGCTGCACCTACTATTCAATGGACAAGGAGGTGGAACTCTCAGAAGGAGGAGGTGGAACTCTCAGAAAGGTTCAGGAGCTGCACTCCTGTGAGCTCCCACTGAATCCAAGGTCCATCCTTCCTACATTGTGGTGCCCAAAACATAACACAATACTCTAGATAAGGTCTAACCATAGTGAAGTAAAGCAATGCCGTCACTTTGCGTGATCTGGACCCTGTATTTCTGTTGATACAGCCCAAAATCACATCTGCCATTTTAGCTACCGCATCACACAGCTGACTCATGTTCCGTGTACAGTCCACTAAGACCCCTAGATCCTTTTCGCACAAATTGCCGCCAAGACAATTCTCCCCATCTTGTAATGATGCATAATCCCTCTCCTTCTACCCGTTTATCTTTACTTTGTATGCTCCCCATCTCCATTTCCTCCTTTGGTAGCTCCGTCCTCACTTTAAAAAACAAAAGTAACTTCTGTATGATGCCAACTCATAATGCCAATTGCAATCTCAATTTGTTTAAAGTTTTGGTGTGTGTGTACTGAGCATATATTTTTTCTCCATTTTGGGTAACGTTAAAGCTTTTCTATTTTAAGAAGCCCCCCCCCCCCCTGCAAACTCTTCCATTCCTGGCCTCATGGTGCTGATTTTGTGCTCTTCTTTCAGGGGCCAAGTTTGTAAGTAGATTTACAAGGTCTACCCAGGTACAGTATTGATTTAGTGACATAGGGCGTTTTTCCACAGAGCTTACTGCGGAGCAACGTCCCTCTTCACCGTTCAGCGTCTGCGCGGATTTCCCACCAACTGCTCCACATAACCAGGAAGAGCCGCGGCTTTTGCGTCGCTAACGTAAACTGGTTTTTAGCGGTTTACATCTGCGGCGCAAAAGGTCCGGCACTTCCTGGTTCTGCGGAGCAGTTGGTGGGAAATCCGCGCAGACGCTGCGCGGTGAAGAGGGACGTCGCTCTGCGGTAAGCTCTGTGGGAAAACGCCCATAGTCTTTCTCTCACACACTCTCTTAATAGGATTCTTCAAGATATTTTTGTTATGGGGGAAAATATGAAATTCTTCATACCTTCACAAGCAGTAAGTAGTAATATGTATAGTACCACTCTGCTAATGTAAATTTTATTCTGCCAGTCCATGACTATAATAAATGGCTGAATAATTGTAATTAAACTCAGGACCTTTTTTGTAGCAGGAACTCCTTTGCATATTAGGCCACACCCCCTGATGTAGCCAATCCTCCAAGAGCTTACAAGGTTTTTCTTACAGGGTCTACTGTAAGCTCCAGGAGGATTGGCTATATCAGGGGTGTGTGGTAGGGATGTGCAAAAAAAAAAATTCGGATTGACATGGATTCGGAAGTATACGGGGGGGGGGGGGAATTCGGAATCCCCGTATACTCCTGAATACCGCATTCGGAATAGCTGCATATACGGTAGATGCACGGCTATTACCGAATATACGGCCCTATTATACCCTATGGGCCATTGAAATCAATGGCAAATAGGGTATATTTGAAGCCGCATGGAGGGGAGGGGGTTTGAGATAGAGCCCCCAAATTTGCAGAGGACCTGCAGGGGACTCTCCCCTCCAACCCCCCCAAGTCCCAAAAAGATTGGGCCAGGGGATCCCATTCCAGGGGCACCCAAAGAGGGTGCCCCTATTCCATCATTATACCCTATGGGCCATTGAAATCAATGGCAACATAGGGCATAATTAGAGGCTACTGGGGGGCAGGGGGTTTGAGGGAGAGCCCCCAAATTTGCAGGGGACCTGCAGGGGACTCTCCCCTCCAACACCCCCCCAAGTCCCAAAAAGATTGGGCCAGGGGGTCCCTGTCTTTGGGCTCCCCAAAAGGCCCATTGCTAACAATGATGGGGAAAGCCCAATTAGCCACTTCCTCACTGTAATTGTCGTGGGAAAAGTGGCTCTGGGGAGCAGGGGGTTTTGAGGAGAGCCCCCCAAACTGCTGTGCCGCTTCAGGGCACTGTCCCACACAAAACCCACAAGGCCAAAAAAAATTGGACCAGGGGGTCCAATTCCTGGGGCACCCAAAGCCAAACCTAACCACATCAGAGAATCTCTATAGGACCCAAATGCACTACATCCCTCTATCTACTCTATGAACCCTGCAGGGCAGGCCTGGAAGCAATATAAAACCCAGTTGCCAACGTCACTGCCACACAAAACACAATCTGCTCAAGGTCTGCTCTGCAGACCTGGCTGCAGCAAACCCAGATGCCAGCTCTCCAGCCCTGCCCCAAACAACACGGGGAGAGCTGGCCAACCACAACAAACCTGCTGGTTCTGGGTCTCTCACCCAGGTGCCAGCTTCCCTGCCACAGAACACACAATCTACAGATGCCAGCTCTCCAGCCCTGCCCCAAACAACACGGGGAGAGCTGGCCAACCACAACAAACCTGCTGGTTCTGGGTCTCTCACCCAGGTGCCAGCTTCCCTGACGAAAACACACAATCTACTCTATAAAAACAAGAAAGTGACCCAGCCCACACACACCCTCACCAACCCCCCACACCAACCAGAGGCAATTTAAAAAAGCCAAAACAAAACCAGCAGAATCACAAAAGGCCAAGTGTTTAAAAAGTGGCCTTTTCACCAACAAGAAAGCTCAGGCCAAATAAGTCAACAACACCCCCCCTAAAACCAGAACCAGGAAAAGGGGGACAAAAGTGGCCTTTTAAACAATGGAAATTAGGCCAAACAGCACCCCACACCCAAGAATCCAAAGAAAAGAGTAACAGCAGCAGCACAACACAGCAGCAACAAATCAAACACTGAATACTTTTAGAACAGTAAAAAATTAACTTTTAACAATACAGGAACTTTGCCAACCCCTCCCCCCCAAAAAACCCCTTCACCCTAACCCCAAGAAATCCAAGCCACCCAAATCAGGAAAAGTAAAAGGACACTGCACTTTTAAAAGTCCTCTCACTAAATTAAGATATGGGCAAATTGGCAAACCCCCCCACCCCAGGCCCCCTCCCCAAGCAGAAACCCCCAAATAAGCTACCCCACCACCCAAATCTGGATAAGTAAAGAGACTCTAAGTCTTAAAAAAAGTCCTTTTACTAACAATAAATAAAAACAAGAACCCCAAGAGTGTCTTACCTTGTCTTCTCTAATCAAGGGGAAGTCTGGTAAGGCTGAGTGAGAGAGCTGCAGGCAGCACCTTAAGCCAAGGGCCAGCCAGACCTTTGCACAATCTCTCACACACAGCAGCAATGGAGGAGTCAGTCCAGTCAGGAAGGAAGACTCCTTAAAAAGCCCTTCAAAGCATGCATTTGCAATGCATTTTGCAAATGCATGCTTTGGATTGGCTGCTGGGGCTCCTCTTCCCCCTCCACCCCTCCCTGATCCCAGGGAGAGGCGGGAAGAGGCCACAAAAGGCGTGAAAGTAGGCAAGCAGCTCCTTTGAAGCTGCAGAAGCTACTTTGCCGCCTTTTGAATTGACAGCCGTATACTTACGAATAGCTATTCATAAGTATACGGCGAGCCGTATTCGGCTGCCGTATAATGGGCGCCTATGGGGATCGGCTGCAGCCTATTCTGCATACAGCCGAATCAGTGCTGATTCGGCTGTAAATACGGTTCGGCCGAACCGAATGCACATCCCTAGTGTGTGGCCTAATATGCAAAGGAGTTCCTGCTACAAAAAAGGCCCCGATTAAACTTATGATGTAACAGTTCAGAAAACAGAATTCCTAGTCAGTAAATCTAGAACAGCTTTCTCAGAATTGTGTTTTCAAAGTACTATTAACAGCAAAGAAACTAGAAGTTCAGGTGACTTCCTTTACAAAATTGTATTGAATTTTGGGTTCGATTGGAGTCAGATTAGCAGTCAATGCATGTATTAAGTAAACGCAGTTTAGCATAGATCAGAACCATGATCAACACTCAAAGAGAACCCTCTTTTTTTAGAATGTTGAACAATAATTTTTCACACCACTTCTGTGTACAGCTGGAATGCTCAGAAGAATTATTAATAGCATGATTAGATGATACATATACTCTGCTCCCCTTCATATAATCTGACAACAAAGTGAGGCACTTACAGGATTCTTCAAGATATTTTCATTATGTGGGAAAGTGTGCAATTCTTCATATCTTCACAAGCAGTAAGTAGTTTATCTATACCGTGTTGCACTTCTGGGAGGAAAGCTTCTAACCCCCATTGGTTGAATTGTTACAAGGGCTCAAACCGTTTCGTTGCTCAGAGAACAAAAAAAAAAATGTTGCTGTCCAGCTTCTGTGAGGGAATGGAAAGGTGCCAGTTTGGCTAGGATTAAACATCACATGGAAAATCCTACTGGTTCACCATTTTCCTCTGGGGGAACTGATCTCTGTAGTTTGAAGATCATTAGTAGCACAGGAAGATCTCTAGGCCCCACCTTGAGACTGGCAATGGCTGCCATATAAAGCAGCCATTTTCTCAGGGGGAACTGATTTCTGCCATCTAGAGATCAGCTTTGGAAACCAGCTGCAACTTACATAAAGTTGGCAACCCTTTTATACCCACTGATGTTAGGGTTGCCAAGTCCCTCCGCCCTTCTGGCAGGGGACTCTTTTCTCATGTGCACTACTTGTGCATGCCATGATGATGTCACCCAGAAGTGATGTCATTGCACCGGGCACATTGTGCTATGGATGCTCTAGGATTCACAGTATAACTCTATGGTATCATAGAGTTTCACCATGAATCCTAGAGTGTCCCTGGAGTGGTACCATAGAGTCTTACCACAAATCCTAGGGTGTCCATGGAGTAATGTGCTCAGCATGATGACACAACTTCCGACTGATGTCATCACAAGGGGCATGTCACACGGTGACAAGGCTGTTTGGGGGTGGGGGATCCCCTCAGCAGCCTGCTCTGTGCTGGCAGGTTGCCCCCCCTCCAAAGCGAGGATCCCCCACCCCAGCAGGAACTTGGCAGCCCTAATTGATGTAAATGACTTTGAAGGGTTGACTCTGCTTAGGATTGCACTGCTAGGCTCCAGAATATAGACAGACACTTGGATTTGGTGAAGGGTTGCAAACTCCAGGTTGCGAAATTCCTGGACGTTTGGGAATGGAGGCCTGAGGAAAGTGGAGTTTAGGGAGAGGAAGAAGCCATTTTCTCCAGGGGATCTGATGTTTGGAGATCAGTTGCTATTCTGGGAGATCCCCAGGCCCTACCGGAATGTTTGCAACTTAGGTTCATAGGATTGGACACGGTAAGGCTGGTTTAAGGGCGAATAGCAATGTCAAAATCAGACTCATGGGGGAAGTTGTGGTTCTTCCTGTGTAGATCACAGATATTCCCCCCTGTCCCTGTAGCTCACCTACAAAACATTTATGTATTCTGCTCCGCACCCTTCTGTCTCGATGCCTGTACCCTGTTAGGCAAAATACTGACAGGCAGACCTATTTGTTGTATATGGAAGACGTTAAAGCTTTCGTGCAGACAGCGGGGCAATGAGCTGGTCTTCCTAGTGCGGAGAATGAAAATGGGGTAAAAGGCCTTAAGCTTGTGAAATACATATAATACGTTCATATATGAAATATGAAGCTTCGTCTACTAGAATAGACATCGGTCCATCAAAGTCAGTCTTGTCTTCACCACAGTTGGGCCTGGACCATTTGGTTACTTGGAGATTGCGGGGATTGAACCTGGGACCTTCTGCTACCAAGAAGAAATGATGAAGAAGATGATTTTGTGGATTTATATCCTCCCTCCATTCAAAGAGTCTCATAGCAGCTCACAATCTCCTTTACTCCCCCCCCCCCCCGACAACAGACTCCCTGTGAGGTAGATGAAGATATTGGATTTATATCCTGCCCTCCACTCCGAAGAGTCTCAGAGCAGCTCACAATCTCCTTTCCCTTCCTCCCCCACAACAGACACCCTGTGAGGTGGGTGGGGCTGGAGAGGGCTCTCACAGCAGCTGCCCTTTCAAGGACAGTCTCATAGCGGCTCACAATCTCCTTTCCCTTCCTCCCCTACAGCAGACACCCTGTGAGGTAGATGAAGATATTGGATTTATATCCCACCCTCCACTCTGAAGAGTCTCAGAGCGGCTCACAATCTCCTTTACCTCCCCCCGCCCCGACAACAGACACCCTGTGAGGTAGATGAAGATGTCGGATTTATATCCCACCCTCCACTCCGAAGAGTCTCAGAGCAGCTCACAATTTCCTTTACCTTCCTCCCCCACAACAGACATCCTGTGAGGTGGGTGGGGCTGGAGAGGGCTCTCACAGCAGCTGCCCTTTCAAGGACAACCTCTGCCAGAGCTATGGCTGACCCAAGGCCATTCCAGCAGGTGCAAGTGGAGGAGTGGGGAATCAAACCCGGTTCTCCCAGATAAGAGTCCGCGCACTTAACCACTACACCAACCTGGCTCTCTACCACTGAGCCACTGTCCCTCCCCTATATATTATATATGTATATATAAAGCAGAAGACTTTCAAGCCTAGTGGACTTAATAAAGCTCTATCCAGCTCAAAAAGAAGAATATTCAAGATGCTTTTTTTTTTTCTCATTTGCTATTATGATATTTATTTCCTTCAGTGAACATTTAGGAAAACGGCATCTTATGCAACAGGACTTGGGATATTAAAACAGTCCTGAACATATGCTTTGGGCCTGTCTAGGCTTTTAGTCTTTTTAGGAGGAAGTAGTTATATGCTCTCACCTGGATGGCCCGGGCTAACCCTGTCAACATTGCATCTCAAGTTTGAATGTAACCAGGGGACGCTTTGTAGAAAAATAGGTGGTGGGGCTCATCCAGGGATTGTTATGCAGCTGCACCTGCTATTCAATGGACAAGGTGGGAAAAGGAGGGGGAACCCTCAGAATAGAGTTGCCAAGTCCAAATCAAGAAATATCTGGGGGCTTTGGGGGTGGAGCTAGGAGACTTTGGGGGTGGAGCCAGGAGATGTTGGGGGCGGAGCCAGGAACAAGGGTGTGGCAAGCATAATTGAACTCCCAAGGGAGTTCTGGCCGTCACATTTAAAAAGACAGCACACCTTTTTAAATGCCTTCCTTCCAAAGGAAATAATGAAGGATAGGGGCACCTTCTTTTGGGGCTCATAGAATTGGACCCCCCTGGTCCAATCCTTTTGAAACTTGGAAAGTATTTTGGGGAGAGGCACTAGATGCTATATTGAAAATTTGGCACCTCTACCTCACAAAACAGCCCCCCTAGAGCCCCCGATCCCCATGGATCAATTCCCCATCATTCCCTATGAGAATCGTTCATGGAGGTGCATGATGGCTGTGGGGGAAAGGGGGCTTCCCCCACCAGCCAGCTGGCTGGGGGAGGGGGGAAGTCTGTAAAACCAGGGGATCCCCCTCTGGGACCTGGGGACTGGGAAGCCTGCCTCAGAAAGGTTCAAGAGCTGCGTTCCTGTGAGCTCCTGCTGAATCTGAGGCCTGAACATAACGTTCCCTCCTACAGAATATTTTAGAATCTACCCCATACCATGGGGGAAGGACCTCTACTTCTCCCTCTTTCCCTGAAGTATCTGAGATCTACCAACAAGAAAGGGGGGGAAGTTCCAGGTTCACATACACACAGTGGTACTTTCTTTGACCAATGTGTTTTTGGGTCACAAGCACAGACAAGAGCACAGCCGGGAAGACCCAGGAAGACAAAAAGATGAGTAAAAATAGCTCTATGCAAAATTGTGAAATACGTGCAGGAGGAAGCTCGGTGCAGCTGATATCCAGGCATGGCGCGGGAGAATACGTGCAGGAGGAAGCTCGGTGCAGCTGATATCCAGGCATGGCGCGGGAGTATCTGCAAAGAAAGCAGACTTAGACGGGGGCCACTTTGAAGGCTGGAGCAAAAGGTGAGTCCCACAGGTGGAAAAGTTTCTGATCTGTTTGTAACAGATGCTGAACTTAACAGTTGGCAAGAAAGCTGGAGCGGAATAAGAATAAGACAGAGAGATGGCTATAGAAATAAACAATGGCAGGCCATTGGCTGATTTCTTTTTCAATATGTACGAAGGCAGCGCTTTGAGACTATCAGTGTAATTACAGAATATAAAAGTAGAACCAGTAAATTAAAGACTTGCCCCCAGATCTCAGTATGAAAGGTCCATTAATCTTGAAAGACATCTGTTCTCCCAGAGATTAATTTTAAGCCGAAGTGAACAATATTTGCTATTATCGTATTATTTATTTACTTCTCCATTTTACTCTCATAACAACCTTGTGAGGTAAGTTAGACCCAAGGTCACCCAGCAAACTTTCATGGCAGAGAGGGGATTCGAACCTGGATTTCTCAGATGAGTCCAACATTATAACCGCTATGCCACAACGCCTTTCCCGGGCCGATATTAACAGATCATTCCACAAGAAGGCCCCAAATGTTGTTTTTAGCTTAGAGTGGTCACCGATTCGGCATCAGTAAGTGACCAGTAGTCATAAATCTCTGATAATCTGGACTCTCGAAAATCAGATATGCCTCTCTTCCTTCAATTTCCTTCTCTCAAAAACCATACTTGGCATAAATCCTTCAGCTTAACCCCTTAACACCTCATCCCTTGGTGAAACAAATGTGTTTCTCTTTACTTTCCTGGTTACTCTTTAGTTCAGCCTCGGAGAGCCGGTTTGGTGTAGTGGTTAAGTGTGCGGACTCTTATCTGGGAGAACCGGGTTTGATTCCCCACTCCTCCACTTGCACCTGCTGGAATGGCCTTGGGTCAGCCATAGCTCTGGCAGAGGTTGTCCTTGAAAGGGCAGCTGCTGTGAGAGCCCTCTCCAGCCCCACCCACCTCACAGGGTGTCTGTTGTGGGGGAGGAAGGGAAAGGAGATTGTGAGCCGCTCTGAGACTCTTCGGAGTGGAGGGCGGGATATAAATCCAATATCTTCATCTACCTCACAGGGTGCCTGTTGTTGGGGAGGGGGAAGGTAAAGGTGATTGTGAGCTGCTCTGAGACTCTTTGGAGTGGAGGGCGGGATATAAATCCAATATCTTCATCTACCTCACAGGGTGTCTGTTGTGGGGGAGGAAGGTAAAGGAGATTGTAAGCCGCTCTGAGACTCTTCGGAGTGGAGGGCGGGATATAAATCCAATATCTTCATCTACCTCACAGGGTGTCTGTTGTGGGGGAGGAAGGGAAAGGAGATTGTGAGCCGCTCTGAGACTCTTCGGAGTGGAGGGCGGGATATAAATCCAATATCTTCTTCTTCTTAGTAATGTCCCCTCTGGCAATTAATTTTCTGTAAACCCCTCAAGGCATGGACCTATCTTGTTTGTTTGCTATTTCATAAAGGGGCCATGCATAATATTTTTAGTCTTAATAAAAGTTATTAAAAGTTAAGCCAGGTCAATTTGTACAATTATTACAATATTTTTTTTTCATGAACTTTCTTTTATATACTTGTGAGAAGAACCATGTCACGTATTTCAACCCAGGGAATAAAGCCCAAATACCACTGTGAGGCAAAGACCACAGAGTAGTAAACATTTAGGCCTTAATGACTCCCTCTGCAGCAAGAACAAAACTGATTACCATGTAACTCAAGTCATTTTTTTCCCCCTGTGGAGACAACAAAATTGACAATTCCCAATCTCCGAGTCATTCAAACACAAGACAATCTCCTCAGAAATTACAGCTGCAATATTTATACTTCTGAATTCGTTGTGTGTGTCTCTGAATTGCATTGAGTATGCCTGTCAAGGCACCTTAAACAATAGGATATTGTCTGAGGGAACACCTATGGATTAGAGTTGTGGAAACGAACGTGAAACATGACATAGGGTCACCAGCTTCAGGTTAGGAAATTCCTGGAGATTTTGAGGTGGAGTCTAAAAAGAGGAGGGACCTCAGTTGGGGGATAATGCCATTCGATCCACCTTCCAAAGCAGCCATTTTCTAAGGAGAACTGATTTATGTCACCTGGAGATGAGTTGTAATTCTAGGAGACCTCCAGCCACCAACCGGGTTGGCAACTTTAAGCATGAGTCTTTGATCATATTGTGCTGAGAAGTAGCTGGATACAAAAATGTGTCTTCTAAAGTTGCTAGAAGAGGAATTCTGTGGTGTCAAGCCACGCAGTTCTATCAAGATTTTAAAAAGTGAAATTTGTGGGTTCTTGCTTTGACAGAATATTCAAGGAACTCAGAGGGAAACAGAAGAAGTCCCAATAATACTGGCAAGATTTCTTAGACTACACCTTCCTGTCCCAACAGGCTATTGCTAATGCAAGTTCTGGATGCCAGGAAAGGTATAGCAATCATAGTTGAAAAGTCATTTTTCATTTCCTAACAATAATGATGATGAACTGCAGCCCACTTCTCATGCTGAGGAGATAAACCAGTTTATACCCCTTCATACTCCAGGAAAGGACCCTCATAACTGAATACTCTCCTTTGGATTTGTAATGTACTGAGTGACGAGACGTGTTGAAGGCAACATGCTTTATTAGCGAGTACATCACAAGGCGGGGCAACGCGGGCCGGGTCCCGATTATATACATACCCCGGAACAACCCTCAGTCTGGCTTGGTCCAATCCTGGCCAGTTAAACTTCCCGCCACAGATCTTGATTGGCGGAGCGTATTTGCGGAGCTACATCCGGGGACCAGTGGACTTCCACTGGTCACCTCCGTAGCGTCCGCTGTGTTGTAATTTCGGGATTGAAATGCAAGGCACAACAGGATTTATGCACACTAAAGCCGGCATGGCAGGGACATAGATAGCTGCATTTCAACGCAGAAAGGATATGGGTGTGAGTGTGCAAGAGATTTGTACATTAGTCAAAAAACAAGCTTGATGTTTCAGTGAGAGCCAGGAAATACAGCCACATGTTGTAGGGTAGGTCAACAGATGCAACAGGTGTGAGGTTTCACCGATCGTTGACCCAAAGACCCACACACATATGAATATGGTCAAGGTTTATTGAAAGTCATATACAGAACATGTCCTCCTTCTTAGAAAGCCGTAGCCAGGAATAATGCATCCAAAACAAGTAGCTATAGCTATAGAGAACAGAAAGCACATGCAAATAATCCCCACCCTTGTGTCTGTTGGTTCTTGGGGAAGTTGAAGTCTTGGAAGCCTCCAGAGCCTACATACTCTAGCTCTGTTGGAATGACAACCCGATAAGGCTATTAGTTACTACTATGACACAGGCAAGAATAAACCATCTTCCTGCCACCCTTCTGCACAACTTAGAACAATACACACTTCTCAAGACAGTTGCAAGAGATGAAAATTAACACATTTCACATCAAACAGAAACAATGACAGGTTCATCTTGACATCAAAGGCTGCTAAGTAAGCTCAATAGTCATGAGGCAAAAGGACAAATCCTCTCATGGATCAAAACCTGGCTAATTAACAGGAAACAGAGAGACCGATTTCACACTCATCCTTACTCCGCCCTCACATCCGTCTTCTCCACATGGCGTCCTCCCGATCTCCCACTATTTGTGTCGGGGTTGCAGCAAACATTGCGGTTTTCATACAGCAAATGGAAACTGCTAAAAACCAGTTTCCGTTTGCTGCGCAAAAAACGCGATGTTTGCTGCAGCCCCGACGCAAATAGTGGGAGATCGGGAGGACGCCATGTGGAGAAGACGGATGTGAGGGCGGAGTAAGGTGAGTGCGAAATTGACCAGTGTGTATAAATGGACAATTTTCACAGTGGGGGGTGGTAAGCAGTGAGGTGGTGCAGGGCTCAGTACTGTCCAATGCTTTATAACTTGTTCGTTATTGATTTAGAGTTGGGAGCAATGTTCCCTCTAAGCTGCAGAGTCTTGTGAGCAAAAATTCTACTTCGTGAGCTACTGGTATTAAAGATGTGAGCTACATAATGCCCCTGTATAAATCGATGGTGCGGACTCATTTGGAATACTGTGTGCAATTCTGGTCACCGCCCCTCAAAAAGGATATTATAGCATTGGGGAAAAGTGCAGAAAAGGGCAACTAGAATGATTAAAGGGCTGGAACACTTTCGCTATGAAGAAAGGTTGAAACGCTTGGGGCTCTTTAGCTTGGAGAAACGTCGACTGCGGGGTGACATGATAGAGGTTTACAAGATTATGCATGGGATGGAGAAAGCAGAGAAAGAAGCCCTTTTCTCCCTTTCTCACAATACAAGAACTCGTAGGCATTCGATGAAATTGCTGAGCAGTCAGGTTAAAATGGATAAAAGGAAGTACTTCTTCACCCAAAGGGTGATTAACATGTGGAATTCACTGCCGCAGGAGGTGGTGGCGGCTACAAGCATAGACAGCTTCAAGAGGGGGTTAGATAAAAATATGGAGCAGAGGTCCATCAGTGGCTATTAGCCACAGTGTGTGTGTGTGTGTGTGTGTGTGTATTTGGCTACTGAGTGACACAGAGTGTTGGACTGGAGGGGCCATTGGCCTGATCCAACATGGCTTCTCTTATGTTCTTCTGTGACACAGAGTGTTGGACTAGATGGGCCATTGGCCTGATCCAACATGGCTTCTCTTATGTTCTTATGTGACACAGAGTGTTGGACTGGATGGCCCATTGGCCTGATCCAACACGGCTTCTTTTATGTTCTTATGTACTGGCATTAAAGTTGTGTGCCACTGCATAAATTATTGTGCTTTGGGGCTATTTTTCTTGAGCTAAGGCAAAAATATGTGAGCTGCAGGCTAAAAATCTGTGAGCTAGCTCACACTAACTCAGCTTAGAGGGAACGCTGGTTGGGAGTATTGATTTAGAGTTGGACACAAGCAGCAAAGTGGCTAAATTTGTGGATGACATGAATTGTTCAAGGTGCTGAGAACCAGGGAGGATTATGAGGGACTCCAAAGGGATCTGTTGAGGCTGGGCGAGTGGGCATCAACTTGGCAAATGAGGTTCAATGTGGCCAAATGCAAAGTAATGTACATTGGGGCCAAAAATCCTAACTGTAAATATAAGTTGATGGGATCCAAACTGACCAAGAGACTGACCAAGAGAGAGATCTTGGTGTCACAGTAGGGAAAAGGAAAGGTCCCTTATGCAAGGACCAGTCGTTTCCGACTCTGAGGTGATGTTACTTTCACAACGTTTTCACGGCAGACTTTTTACAGGCTGGTTTGCCATTGCCTTCCCCAGTCATCTACACTTTCCCCCCAGCAAGCTGGGTCCTCATTTGACCGACCTCAGAAGGATGGAAGGCTGAGTCAACCTCGAGCCGGCTACCTGAAAACCCAGCTTTCTTCTGGGATCAAACTCAGGTCATGAGCAGAGCTTAGGACAGCAGTACTGCAGCTGTAACACTCTGCGCCACAGGGCTCTTGTCACAGTAGATAACTCACTGAAAATGTTGAGACACTGTGTGACCGCAATAAAAAAGGCCAGTGCTATGCTGGAAATTATTAAGAAGGGAATTGAAAACAAATCAGCCAGTATTATAACGCCCCTGTACAAATCGATGGTGTAGCCTTATTTAAGTACTGTGTACAATTCTGGTCACCGCACCACAAAAAAGATACTATACTGCTGGAAAAAGTCCAGAAAAGGGCAACTAGATTGTTGGAACTCTTTCCCTATGAAGGAGGTTAAAGTGCTTGAGACTTTTCAGCTTGGAGAAGTGATGACTGCGGGGTGACATGATAGAGGTTCACAAGATTATGCATGGGATAGAAGAAGAAGAAGATATTGGATTTATATCCCACCCTCCACTCCGAAAAGTCTCAGAGCGGCTCACAATCTCCTTTATCTTCCTCCCCCACAACAGACACCCTGTGAGGTGGGTGGGGCTGGAGAGGGCTCTCACAGCAGCTGCCCTTTCAAGGACAACCTCTGCCAGAGCTATGGCTGACCCAAGGCCATTCCAGCAGGTGCAAGTGAAGGAGTGGGGAATCAAACCCGGTTCTCCCAGAGAAGAATCCGCACACTTAACCACTACACCAAACTGGCTCTCCATAACATAGAGAAGGGAGAGAAAGAAGGTTTTTTTTTTTCTGTTTCTCACAACACAAGAATTTGTGGGCACTCAATGAAATTGCTGGGCAGTCAGGTTATTCATTGCCATTTCTTTTCTCTTTTTTAAAAAAAGGATTAGGACTACAGGTGACTTAACTGGTTACTCATTTTCATTCATTCATTTATTCAAGAAAGTACATAGCACATAGGCTTTTAGATAAAACAATATAACAATAATAGAAATAAAGGAGAACAGGGAACATTTGGCACTTTAGGAAAAAGGTAAATATTGAATGCATAATTTAAAATATCAAATTAAAATTAAAATAGCTATGGAATCACTGCATATTTAACAAGGCACTGAATTAATGGCCAGTAGCTTGAGGTTTTTTTCAGTGCATATGAGATATTTTTGGTAACTGCCAGAAAGATGTAATTGGTTACTCAATCTACAAAAAAAACTTTAGTGAATTAATCAGTGAAGGATTATTTTAACAGACCAGGCTGAGACTTAAAGATGTCCAGGTCTACTTTCGGAGAAGTTTGTTTTTTGTATTGAATGCAAGCCCTCACCTGGATAGCCCAGGCTACCCCAATCTCATCAAATCTTGGAAACTGTGAAGAAATGCAGTTTTTCTCCTATGAGATTTGGGATGATCAAAGCTTCCACTGTGCATTGTAAAAGGTTTATTTACTTTGAGCAGAGAACAGGCATGGGGAGTGGGAGGTCTGTGCAATTACTTTCCAAACCTACTTCAGCATATCTTCATTCAAATGCTAATAGATCAAGGAATAGAGATAATAGGTGGGTCCAGATCTCCCCGTTCCTCTTATCAGGGAACAGAGGTTTGGAGGACTTTAGATTAGCAAGGCTCCAGGACAAATCTCCAGGAAGAAGCTGCAGGAAACACTTCCTTGACTTGGCCTGGCTGTCAGTGGGTAGAGAAACAGATACAATAAAAACTCCTGGCAACAGGAAGCGGGTCTCTTTTCCTTGGTTGCTGAGGCCACGAAAGGAGACAGGACACTCTACTGAGGAGGCAGCACTGACCATGTGGTTAACCTGGAAGGCTGATGGGAGCTTCAAGGTAATTGACTCTTTGTAGAGATCTGTAACTTCTTAAAGGTAAATCACTTGTCCTATATCATACCATCTGATAAGGCATGTATACAGGAAAGGACATGGGATTTGCATTTTACCTATTTCCTTTGTATACCTTGCTCAATTGGGTGCTGTGCTAGAAGTACGCTTGAAAACATTTTCTTTTTAGTAAACACTTCATAACTTTTGAGGCTGGCTGTGGTTCCCTGTACCACATAGCCCTTCACCATCTTGGGCATGCTATTTAAAAAGGTAGTTGACAAGTGGCTATTCCTCCAGGGGTGTGCAAGGTAGTAAACAGTCCCCGTGGTGGCCAGACCCTGGGCAGAGAGAGAGAGACAGAGGCAAGGCCTCAGAACATGGAAGGGAAGCTGGGAGTCCTGATCCTCCCAGTGGGCAATTCTGGTAAAAGGTCAGGGTGGTGGTGGTGGGCTACCCTGAGGGAGAAATAAAAGCCTCTCCTCGTGTGGAAAAACACCTAGGAGGGCAGGGTGGATTAGGGCCTGCTGGCCAGAACCACAGAAGTAAAGCAGGATTGGCCTTGGCTAGTTTTTGTCAAGCATGAGATTTCAAAATAACCAGTCCTTGGATTTCGAAACAAAGTCAGGTTTATTGATAATCCATGTGGCTCATTCGAGCTGAAGGTTGGAACTGATACTTCGTAGCACTAGAATACATGCTTTAAAATGGCACATCAAAGGATCTATAAACAATTCTACATTCACGTGTGAAATTCACACGCTGGGCTCCTTATCTATATTGCGACTAGCACATCCTGGGTTCAGGCCTGGCTGGGCCTGGGAACAAGTCCCAGGAGGTCTTATCTTCAAAGAGGACATTCCTGCATCTGTTAGTAAAAGCGAAAGAAGAAAGGTGGGGGCTGCTACTTTGATGTGCCCATATTTGATTCTGGGTTAGTAACAACTCTACACTCGGAATTCTATAATATAAAAGCAACAATTCTAAGATCTGGCTTCTTTAATATAAAATGAGTATACAATGCTTGACAGTTTTTGGATTGGAGACGACCAGGGGTGGAATTCTAGCTGGAGCTCCACACACCCCTGGTGTAGCCAATCCTCCAAGAGCTTACAAAAAAAAGAGCCTTGTAAGCTCTTGGAGGATTGGCTACATCAGAGAGGTGTGGCCTAATATGCCAAGGAGCTCCTGCTAGAATTCCACCCCTGGAGACCACCAAGGAAGCCCAGGGTTGCGACACAGAGATAGGTGATGGCAAACTGCCCTTGGATGTCTATAGCAGGGGTGGCCAACAGTAGCTCTCAATATGTTTTTTTGCCTACAACTCCCATCAGCCCCAGCCAGCCAATGGCTGGGGCTGATGGGAGTTGTAGGCAAAAAAACATCTGGAGAGCTACCTTTGGCCACCCCTGGTCTCTAGTGTTACTGTTTTTTGTCGCAGGAGCTCCTTTGCATATTAGGCCACACACTCCTGATGCAGCCAATCCTTCAAAAGCTTGCAGGGCTCTTAGTACAGGGCCTACAGTGAGATCCAGGAGGACTGGCTACATCAGGGGGTTGTGGCCTAACGTGCAAAGGAGTTCGTGCTACAGAAAAAGCCCTGGCCTTGAAAACCCTATATGGGATTGCCGTATGTCAGCTGCAGCTTGACAGCAAACAAGAACAATTGAATGCAAAATAAAAGACAGGCCTTCCTGCTTATAATGACCAGCAGCACATGTATTGAAACAGATATAATCTCATACTTCATTCCATTTTTCCCAAGGTAACATCGTGACTAGTTGCCCATGACTCATGGAATTAATTTATCATTTTATTATTTATTTATTTGTTCGATTTATATCCCGCCCTACCCCACCAAAGCGGGCTCAGGGCGGCTTACAACACAGAATGCTAACAGTAAATCAGTTTAAAATACATTAATGATTATACAATAAAATACATAAAAATACATAAAACTCACATCAGTATACTATGCTACCTCTTCCTTAAGTCAATTCCAGTGTTCAAATATTCTGATGTTCATAAGTTTAAATATTCAGGCATCCCGGTATCGGTCAGTTGTATGCCAACCGGAAGAGGGCTGTTTTACAGGCCCTGCGGAACTGTTCAAGGTTCCGCAGGGCCCTCACCTCCTCCGGGAGCTGGTTCCACCAACAGGGGGCTGCAATCGAAAAGGCCCTGTCTCTGGTCGCTTTCAGACGGGCCTCCTTTGGCCCAGGGATTATAAGGAGGTTCTGAGACCCCGATCTCAGCACTCTCTGGGGAACATGTGGGGAGAGACGGTCCCGAACGGTACAAATATAAGATCCAATGCATTCTAATCCACTGCCTACCAGCTCTATGTAGCCCTGCCCACTGTACCTGATCCCTCGTCTGATGAAGTGCGCTTGGAGCACGCGGAAAGCTTACGTTCCGAATAAAACTTGGTTGGTCTTAAAGGTGAACTTGACTCCTACTTTGTTCTACTGCTTCAGACCAACACGGCTGCCCACTCGGATCTATCTTCACGGAATTAAAGGCGGCCATGCCTAATGCGTTAGACTGACCTCCACTTCCCCCTTTTCTCAGCAGCACCCTGAGACTCTGGAAAAGCAGATGCTGGTGGAGGGTCATTAGGCCTTCGGGGATTAAAAAAATCCCAGGGGATCAGGGGTTGTGACAGGAATAGAATTGGCAAGATCATCTCCTCCCCTTCTTTCGTCGGCCGAACGTCAGCCGGAAATTTCACTCTCAAAGCTTAGTCTGATATTACATTAATCCGAGTCCACGAGGGTGGGGCTGAAGGACCCTCTCTCCAAGAGCCCGCTGACAGGGCACCAGATTTCCACGGCCCGACGGTTTTACTGAGTAACAATTTATATGTCCCTCCTACCTTTGGGAAACACATGAAAGGATGGGTTTCGTTTCAGGAAGTTAAAGTTAATCTCCTGGGGTCTTTTTTTATCTAAAGGCACGTTGTGAAGAAATGCAGCTTCACTCCTCGCTTGGTCAATAAAGATGGAGTACCCCCTCCAAGGCCGGCCGGTACTATTAGCTGGCATCATAAAAGACAGAGAATAAATCAAAATCATGTTCCTTTCTTTCTGTTCACTGTCCATTTCTTGTTCACCTATGCCCTTGACAATAGACGCTGGAAATTCAACTTCCTCCACAGGGCCGGTGCTTTGGATAAACCATAAAGGGTGGCTGTACTTTCATGTTGCTAGCTAGTTTTCTCCCTTCTTTGGTTCCTTACAGCTTACAATATTTACTTCCTCCATCTTACCTCATCCAGTCTCTTTCTTATTTTCTCCCCCAAAGTCTATTTCTTCTTGCCTCTTGATAGCTTAAAAAGGAATTGCATTTGCAACCAGAGGGCATGTTTCTCTTTCCGATTTTTCCCTCTCCAGTTTTTCCCCATGCTACCCCCACAAAGGGTTACCAACTCCAGCTTGCAAAATCCCAGGATATTTGGAGGTGGAGGGCATAGTATGGGGAAGGATTTAATGCCAATATAAGTCCACTGTCCGAAGTAGTCATTTTCTCCAGGGGTACTGATTTCTGTCACCTGGAGGTCAGTTGTAATTCCAGGAAATCTTAAGGCCCTACCTGAAGGGTGGTAACCCTTTGCTATTGTTCAGTCGAACAGTTGAGTCTGACTCTTTGCGACCCCATGGACATGCTAGGCCCCCCTGTCTTCCACCATCCTCAAATTAATGTTGGTTATATCAGTAACGCTGTCCAGCCATCTCATCTTTTGCCGTCCCCTTCTTCTTTTGCCTTCTGTCTTTCTCACCATCAGGGTCTTCTCCAGTGAGTGTGTCATGTTCTCCGGGTGCAGGCAGGCAGGAGTCCAAAGCCAGTCCAAGGTCAAAGTCCAGGAAGTCAAGCAGGAGCCAAGTCACCGATGCAGAATCACAAACCATAATCAGAAGTCAATGTCCAAAAGCCAAAAGGTCAGGGTGCCAAGGAAATGAAGCAGGCCAGGATCAGCAATCAGGAAGGAGTGCGGATGCAAGCCAGAGAATAGACTTGTTGCTTCCACAAGGTTACCAGGTCTTGGGTGGGAGCTATATGGAAGTCTCAATCAGCCTGCTCCCTCGGTGGCAGTGACTCTGCTAGAACTCAGGGCTGAGAGATCTGAAGCATCGGAGTGCCTCATGTCTTCACTCTGAAAGTTCTTTCTGGAGCTTGCTTCGAACTCTTGAGATGGGAGGAGGAGAGATGGGAGGAGATTGATTGTCAACAGCTGACACTGGTGCCTGGAGAGTGATTGATGGGCCAGCTGTTGTTTGTTCAGCTGAGGAACTGGCTGGCAACTCTTCCAGGTCTGTTAACCCTTCCAGCTTCTCCTCATCAGGGCTCATGACGGAGTGCTCCCTTCTCATTTGGTGGCCAAAGTATTTGAGCTTCAGCTTCAGCATCTGACCTTCCAGGAAACAGTCAGGGTTGATTTCCCTTAGGACTGACTGATTGGGTCTTCTTGCAATGCTTTCCAAACCCATCGCTTCCCTAACACAGGGAAGAAATACAGATTTCCCCTCATTGTTCTTTCTGTCTCTGATGTACTATGGAATATAGCCTTCAGTTGGCACTAAAATAGGACCAAGAAGACACAAAAGGTGAACTCAGGATCCCTTTCTCACATTTGCTTCTGACTGTATAAGGCAGGGCTTTCCACTCTTTGCCAACTTTCTGGAGATTTGGGGATGGAACCTAGGAAGGGTGGAGTTTGGGGAGGAAGCTCAGAAGAATGTCACCATTCTTTCCACTCTCCAAGGCTGCCACTTGTTTTCCCAGGGGAAATGATCTTTGTCTTTGGGAGGTTTTATTCCAAGTGTTCTCTTGGCAACCCTAGAGGAGAATCTGGACCCAGTGGTGATGGACACCAACGCAATGCGTGCATTTACATTTGCAAGTGTAGACTTACATGCGCAATATGTGAAGAGAGACTCTCAAACTAGTACCAAACGGGGGGGGGGGAACCCCATATTGACTACAATAGTCCAAGGCCTTCTTGACAAACAGGTCTTCTCCGAGAGAAACGACTCTCCGTATTTTCGTGTCTCGACAAAGTGCTCTTGTTCTCACGAAGTCGGTGGACTAGTACAGGCTGCAGTAGGTCAGGAACTCCCATGATTGCTTGCGTCTCTATTTTTAAAATGTCGTTGTGCTTTGGGAAAACAGCATGATGGGGAGATGGCTGGGTCAAGCCGTTCTAACTCAGTCCCATTTTCTATGGGGGGGGCGATGTGAGGTAAGAGAAACTGTGCTGTCGATCCCCATCTGTGGGGTCACAGCTTCGCATTCTTCTGTGATAAGTGTTCTGTGCAGTTTACCTCAGAAGGAATACCACCACTTGATCTGTGCCACCTCATCATTTTTTTTTTTGGGGGGGGCGCTATATTACGGCAGCTAACAACAACAAAAAATGTTTGGAGAACTATGAAAACTAGTCCCCCAGACGTGCTGTGTGTCTAACCACTTCAGATGCTGGAGGTTAATAACAGTGAAGTGAACCTCCATCAATTTACTCCATCAGCATCCATCACCTAAAGTTCTTAAATCTACATCTATCATTTGACATAATAGAAATAAAGTCATTGTAATAAAATGTTGTCAGAAGATCAATAGCCTTGAAAATAAATGTCTTTGGCTTTGTGCAAGTGTTTACCGTCCTTTGTAGCAAAATATAATTTTCTTTTCCAAGTGGCCAACAATGGCGGGAAGGTGGGTTTATCTTATAGCATAACACTAGGTAGTAATAGGATAGTTGAAATGGCCAGATATAATATAATTCCCCCCCAAGGGAAAGTGGCATTATATGTGATTACCTGATTCCAGACCCATCTGAAATAAAACTTTGTTGGCCTTAAAGGTGCACTTGACTCAGAGAGCACTTTCACACAAATTGCCGTTGTTGTTAATTCAATTTGCGATGCTCCCTATCCCTTCTACTGCAGGGCTCTGGGCAATGTCCATAAGGTTAACGAATATTACCAGACAGAACAATTAAAAGGTAAAGGTAGTCCCCTGTGTAAGCACCAGTCATTTCCATAAGAACATAACAACATAAGAGAAGCCATGTTGGATTAGGCCAATGGCCCATCCAGTCCAACACTCTGTGTCACACAGTGGCAAAAAAAATTATATATATACACACACACTGTGGCTAATAGCCACTGATGGACCTCTGCTCCATATTTTTATCTAAACCCCTCTTGAAGATAAGAACATAAGAGAAGCCATGTTGGATTAGGCCAATGGCCCATCCAGTCCAACACTCTGTGTCACACAGTGGCAAAAAAAATTATATATACACACACACACTGTGGCTAATAGCCACTGATGGACCTCTGCTCCATATTTTTATCTAAACCCCTCTTGAAGATAAGAACATAAGAGAAGCCATGCTGGATCAGGGCCCGACTCTGGGATGACTCTGCATCACAACATTTTCATGGCAGACTTTTTTTAGGGAGTGGTTTGCCATTGCCTCCCCCGGTCATCTACGATTCCCACTCTCCAGCAAGCTGGGTACTCATTTGACCGACCTCGGAAGGATGGAAGGCTAAGTCAACTACCTGAACCCTGCTTCTGCCGGGATCGAACGCAGGTTGTGGGCAGCGCTTGTAACCAATGGTGAGTACAATTCCTTATTACAGTATCTGAATTCCAGACCACCAGCTGCTCTGCAGGCAGTGGGGAAAGAGAAGCAGATATGAATAACAGTGGAGGGTGCCAGTCAGGAGGGAAACCGTCACTGTCCTCAACCAAATGCTTGGGGAACATCTCTGCCTTGCAGGCACTATGGAATTGCATAAGATCACGAAGGGCTCTGATGGAATTTAGAAGAGTTCCACCAGGTTGGGGCCAGGACCAAAAAGACCTAACCCTAGTTGAGGACAGCCAGATATCTTAAGGACTGGGGACCACCAGCTGTCCGAAAAGCATAATGCCCTCCCAGGGACATAACGGAGGAGACGGTCCAGCAGGCACATTGGTCCCTGACTGCTCAAGGCCTTATAGGTCAATACCAAAACCAATAACACATCAATACAGATACTAATAACACATTTCCGATCCACTTTTGATACACTGTCCGCTTAGCCTCAACCCGGGCAAGGGCATTTTCTGTCCTGACCCCTACCTGGCAGAACAAGCTCCCATTGGAGATTAGGGCCCTGCAGGGGTTGTTGCAATAAGACAGAGCTATTCCACCAGGCGTTCCGCTGAGGCGGCGGACATTTTGTTATTCTGCGGCCTCCCTGTTGCAGGTGCCCCGATAAAATAACACTGTCAAGTCATTTATTTACCAGCTGGGGAATGTATGGGAGGAGTGGCGGCAACTGATACCACCGACTGCAGACTTCGAGTTTGTTTTTAGACGGTTATGTTGTTTTAGTACACGATTCTGATTTTCACTTTGTATTATCGATCGTTGTTCCCCGCTCAGAGCCCGTTTGGGAAAAGGGCGGGCTATAAATAAAATAAAGTAATAAAAAACTGTGCAACTAGATTTTACTGCGTGAAATGGCAACATCCGCTTGCAAACGGCTGCTGAAGCGGATTGAAGCGGTATTCTTTGCTGCCCCCCCCCCCCCACTGGTGGAACCAACTCCCAGAAGACGTAAGGGCCTTGCGGGACCTTGCCCAGCTTCGCAAGGCCTGAAAAACCGTTTTATTTCAACTTGCCTTTAGTTAACGACAGTATAAGCGGATGCCCAACGTCGCTGAATGTAGTGTTACCGACACTAGCACCAAAAACGGTTTAAAATTATGTTCAACTGTTCATAGATAACGACTGTTAATTTTAATTGTTTGCTTATTGTTCTATTGTTTGGGTTTGATTGTTGTGAGCCGCCCGGAGCCTGCTTTGGCGGGGAAGGCGGGATAGAAATGTGAGGAATAAATAAATAAATTATTAAGTGTGCCTATCAAAGATTTCAGGTTTTCACGGCTGGTAACATCATTAGGGTTTGTATAATCTTTCGGGCTCAAGTGCCGTGTTCTACTGGAGAAAGTTTTCCTTCCGGATGTTTTGTTCTCAGCTGCGGAACAGCTGCTCCGGCTGCAACGCCACTGAGGATGTTCTCCGCAGCTGAGAACGAAACGTCTGGAAGGAAAACTTTCTCCAGTAGAAGAAGAAGATATTGGATTTATATCCCGCTCTCCACTCCAAAGAGTCTCAGAGCGGCTCACAATCTCCTTTACCTTCCTCCCCCACAACAGACGCCCTGTGAAGTGGGTGGGGCTGGAGAGGGCTCTCACAGCAGCTGCCCTTTCAAGGACAACCTCTGTCAGAGCTATGGCTGACCCAAGGCCATGCCAGCAGGTGCAAGTGGAGGAGTGGGGAATCAAACCCGGTTCTCCCAGATAAGAGTCCGCACACTTAACCACTACACCAAACCGGCTCTCCAGTAGAACACGGCACTTGAGCCTGAAAGATTCTACAAACCCTATTAAGTGAGTATGTGTGAAAAAACCACCCTTGTCTTCAGATGGCGCAAAGGATGGCCCCTGGACTCCGAAGAATCCTGTAGACCTGATGACGGGATAGGGAATCTTCTCTCGAATCCGTCTTCAAAAGCATCTCCTCTGCTTGAGATTTCTATAGATGAGGAGGAGACAGAAAACCAGGGGGCTATAGATGGGGATGAATGTCCAGATTACGGTAGCCATTATGAGGCTGGCAACTGGTGGGAGACTGACCCGTGTGGGATTCTTTCACCAGAAAGGTAGTGATGTCTTTTACAGTCACATGTCACGGGCAACACTCTGGCCGTTGGCCTAAACTTTATGGTTTAACGGTAGGGTTTCAACTGAATGCTATCTCTTTGGTGATATTGCAATGACATCACTTCCTGTCATGCCAGAAGTGACATAGTTGCATCAGGACATCGGTGATTGCCCTCCATATCCTACCCATTTTTCTCCTGCTGCCCAATCTGGTGGACAGCTAGGGGTGGGAGATTTTCGGTTCAAAACGGGAACCTGGAAATCCAAATATGTATATTGTCAAAACCTAAATTAAAAATGATGTGGCCTTAATATTTAGAAGTTATGGGAGTTGGCCATTATTCTGATGCATGGCTAAGATCCAAGGGAAGAGGGATCTGAAGAGAGAGTGCTAGTAAATTATGTAACTGGCAGGAACATTTTCCCATCAGTAGAGCTGAACACATCTTCCCGCAAAAGAATACTGGACCGATACGTCTGTCTTTCCAAAGTGTCATGTTTGACTGTTGTTCTGTTTTGCCTGGGGATTCCTGGGACAACTGTTTTTGCTAGAATGTGCTGGTTGGCATACTTCAAGGCAGCACTGAAGTCTGGGCAGGGGGAATAAAAACAAATACTATACTTGGACCCTCAAGCCCTTACATCCCAAGTATGGTTTCATTAGAAGCTGCACAAACAGGCACACTGTGTTTATCAACAGGTGTGGCGATAGGGTTGCCAATCCCCGGGTGGGGGCAGGGGATCCCCTGGTTTGGAGGCCCTCCCCCCATTTCAGGTTCATCAGAAAGCAGGGGGAGGGGAGGGAAATGCCTGCTAGGAACTCCATTATTTCCTATGGGGACTTATTCCCTTAGGGTATAATGGAAAATTGAACTATGGGTATCTGGGACTCTGAGGGCCTGTTTTCTAAGGTAGAGGCACCAAATTCTCAGTATAGCATCCAGTGCCTCTCCCCAAAATACCCCCCAAGTTTCAAAACGATTGGACCAGGGGGTCCAATTCTATGAGCCCCAAAATAAGGTGCCGCTATCCTTCATTATTTCCTACGGAAGGAAGACATTTTAAAAGGTGTGCTGTCCCTTTAAATGTGATGGCCAGAACTCCTATGGGAGTTCAATTATGCTTGTCACTCCCTTGCTCCTGGCTCCACCCCCAAATTCTCCTGGCTCCACCATCAAAGTCCCCATATTTCTTCAAGTGGACTTGGCAACTCTATGTGGCAATTACCCTTTCCCTATTTCTGCCAGAGTCAAAAGAATTGTGGGGGGGGGGGAGGGGGTGTACTGAGTGTACAGAGCATTCCCAAATGGGTTCAGCCTGGCCCAAGGAAGCATCAGATCCCAGAATGGTAGGGAAAACTTAGAATCATAGAGCTGGAAGGGACCTCTAGGGTCATCTAGTCCAAACCCCTGCTCAATGCAGGAAACTCACAAACACTTCCCCCTAAATTCACAGGACCTTCATTGCTGTCAGATGGCCATCTGGCCTCTGTTTAAAAACCTCCAAGGAAGGAGAGCCCACCACCTCCCCAGGAAGCCTGTTCCACTGAGGAATCGCTCTAACGGTCAGGAAGTTCTTCCTAATGTTGAGCTGGAAACTCTTTTGATTTAATTTCAACCCATTGGTTCTGGTCCTACCTTCTGGGGCCACAAAAAACAATTCCACACCTATCCTCTAGATGACAGCCCTTCAAGTACTTGAAGATGGTGATCATATCACCTCTCAGCCGCGTCCTCTCCAGGCTAAACTTGCACAAATGTTGTTGATTCAAAGGCCTGCTCTGAATGATTTCAGATATGTGTAAAGTCATAATTAGCATTTGCCTTTCAAATAAAAATGTTACACCTGAGACCATTAAGAGTTCCTTCAAAAACCACAGGTATTCACTGTGATGGTTCTTTGAGCAGGAATTCTGTTTATTCAGGTAACAAGGGGGCAGCCTCCAAAACATACCAGATCTCAGCAGTGACTAGAAAACAAAGACAAAAGAAAAGGAATAGGCTAGAATGGGCATCCTATAAATGCCCCGTTAGTTAACCCTTTGCATGCCTCTTTACTATATTTTTAGAGCTCACAACAGTTGCTTTGGAAATTATTATGAATCTTAATGGGAAATTTATAGGGTCACCAACTCCTGCATGGGAAATTTCTGGAGATTTAAGAATGATGTCTGAAAAAGGCAGAGTTTGGAAAGGGAACGAAACTAATCACAGCTAGTACCTGACAAAAGTCTGGGGTGGGAACACAGGGGGTGCTGCTAGCAATATAGAGTGATGTCAGTCCCAGAAGACAACCTGGAAATGATGTCATGCCCCTCTAGGAATTGCCAGAAACTCCATGAGTTTGCCACATGCCATCCCACCAATGATAATTACTTTTACTGATTACTTTTTCCCTTGCTGACCAACGGAGTTGCAGCAGGAAGCGGTGCACGCTAGCAGGAGGTTACTCGAGGATGTGATGCCATAGAGTCCACTCTCCAAAGCTGCCATTTCCTCCTCCGGGGAAACTGAGCTCTGTCGTCCGGATATCAGTTGAATTCTGGGAGAACTCCACATCCTGCCTGGAAGTTGGCAGCCCTAAGAATTCATGTTGTGAATTTGAAAGTGAAAACCCTCTTTATAGAGACACCAGTCCTTGTTTCAGACAGGCAGGCTTCCTGTCACCAGGGGAGAGACGGGATATAGACTGTGAGCCCTTTGCTGTGTCTTCCCCTCCCTTTTCTGCTTGGTAATGTCTTCAAGCAAAGCCTTTTTCTCCTACCTAGAAGCAACGGCACAGCCTCTGAGAACAGGAGAGCTCATGCCGATCAGTTCCTTTATTTATTTATTTCAACAGTAATAAATATATATATATATAAAACTTAAAATCACAGAGAACAATAGGTGCTAAAATGGCAAAATCTGCCTAGCAAACATAGCCTATTGTCTAGGTCCAGCAGGTCTTATAGCCCTGGGATGGAATGAAGGGGGGAGGCTGATAACAAGTGACATCCGCTGCCTCAACTAAAAGCCTGGCAAAAGAGCTCTGTTTTACAGGCCCTGTGGAACTGAAGCAGATCCGGCAGGGCCTGGATCTCCAGGGGGAGCTCATTCCACCAGGCAGGGGCCAGGACCAAAAAGGCCCTGGCCCTTGTTGAGGCCAGGTGGACATCTCTGGGGCCGGGTATCACCAGAAGTTGTTGGGTTGCTGATCGTAGAGACCTATGGAGCTCATTAGGCTTGCCAATCCCCAGGTCCCACTGGGGGTTCTTCTGCTTTCCCAGGCTTCTTCCTGTCCCTAGTCAGCTGGCTGGCGGGTGGAAGCCCCACCCCCACAGCCCCCATGTGACTTTCCACCTCCGGAGGCTTCAGTCTCCGATTAAAAGGCTTCCTCTTGGGATGGTGTGTCTGTGTTGCTTTGAAAAAGTTGGCAGCAACTCGTGAGTAGAGAGGCCAATCCCTCGCTTCAGAGTCACCAGAAACGGGGGGGGGGAGGGAAATGTCTGCTGGGCACTTCATTATTCCTTATGTGGAGATCGATTCTCATAGGGTATAATGGGGAATTGATCTGGAGGTTTAGGGGGCTCAGGTGGGGGCTGTTTTTTGAGGTAGGGGCACCAAATTTTCCGTATAGCATCTAGTGCCTCTCCCCAAAGGATCCCCCCCAAGTTTCAAAACGATTGGACCAGGGGGTCCAATTCTATGAGCCCCAAAAGAAGGTGTCCCTATCCTTCATTCTTTCCTAAGGAAGGAAGGCATTTAAAAAGGCGTGCTGTCCCTTTAAATGTGATGGCCAGAACTCCCTTGGAGTTCAATCATGCTTGTCACACCCTTGATCCTGGCTCCGCCCCCAAAGTCTCCTGGCTCCACCCCCAAAGTCCCCAGATAGTTCTTGAATTGGACTTGGCAACCCTAGAGCTCATCCAGGGAGAGGCGGTCCCGAAGGTCGTATAAGGCATCCAATCAGAAAGTCCCCTCCTCGAGCCAGCGTGAAATGGTTACAGGGACTGACCCAAAATTGAAATGCTTGGAAAAGAAATACTCATCAGGGCGATCTCATTTGTCAAGTAGATCAGCTAACGCTCCTGGTTGAGCTACCTCTGCAGGACCGCTGTGCCCGTCGTGCACTGCCATCCAGTTTGCAAATGCAAGGCCTTTGGCAGGTGCCCCTCTGCCGGTGGGCAAAATGGATAAACCGCCCATGCGCGTGCCTTCTCTGCTGTGGCCCCGTCTTGTGGAACGGCCTGCTGGAAGAAGGCTCCCACTCGCCTGGCTTTTGGCAAACTCTAAACCAGAATTATTCGAGAGGGCTTTTCCGTGCAGGCGACAGAGTCATACTGTCCTAAGTGATTCATAAAGTTACTTAGACGAATCGTTAGGAACTGCGGTCTCTGTAACTGTCAGACTGGGGAACTCTTGACTGCTCCAATAGGTGGGAAATTAATGCGTTTTCATTCCGATCATGTACAGCATTTGCAAACTGGAATGGTGTGGGTTGTATTATAATTAATGAAGTCACAACTAATAGGACTTGTCATTAGATAAGTATCTTGGGTTATTTGTTAACTTTGCTGTTCATTTTATTTCTCTCATCATTAACACCAGTTATTAGAGCTCTGCCTCGTTATCATAGACCTCACCAGACTATTGTGTGCTCGTTGGGAGGTTTTAAAACAGAGGCTGGATGGCCATCTGACAGCAATGAAGATCCTGTGAATTTAGGGGGAGGTGCTTGTGAGTTTCCTGCATTGTGCAGGGGTTGGACTAGATGACCCTGGATGTCCCTTCCAACTCTATGATTCCTGACTGTGAGAGTGGTTCCTCAGTGGAACAGGCTTCCTCAGGAGGTGGTGGGCTCTCTTTCCTTGGAGGTTTTTAAACAGAGGCTGGATGGCCACCTGACAGCAATGAAGATCCTGTGAATTTAGGGGGAGGTGCTTGTGAGTTTCCTGCATTGTGCAGGGGTTGGACTAGATGACCCTAGAGGTCCATTTGAACTCTGATTCTATGATTCACTTGAACGATCAAAAGATGCTGCTGCTTTCAGCCCCTCTCAGAAACATCTTTGCATTGTGTGAATGCTGTCCTTTCCAGTGCAATCTTCCTGCTCTGCTCTCTGGGGGGTGGATCCAGGAGAGGGAGGGGTTTTTGGAGGGGAGGAGCCTCAGCACGGTCCATTGCCATAGAGTCCACCCTTCCAAGCAGCCATTTTCTCCAGGGGAGCTGATCCCCTTTAGCTTGGAGAAACGTCGACTGCGGGGGTGACATGATAGAGGTTTACAAGATAATGCATGGGATGGAGAAAGTAGAGAAAGAAGTCCTTTTCTCCCTTTCTCACAATACAAGAACTCGTGGGCATTCGATGAAATTGCTGAGCAGACAGGTTAAAACGGATAAAAGGAAGTACTTCTTCACCCAAAGGGTGATTAACATGTGGAATTCACTGCCACAGGAGGTGGTGGCGGCCACAAGTATAGCCACCTTCAAGAGGGGTTTAGATAAAAATATGGAGCACAGGTCCATCAGTGGCTATTAGCCACAGTTTATGTGTGTATATAACATTTTTGCCACTGTGTGACACAGAGTGTTGGACTTGATGGGCCGTTGGCCTGATCCAACATGGCTTCTCTTATGTTCTTATCCCTGCCAGCCGGAGATCAGTTGTAAAAGCTAGATTCAGGTAGCAGGCCCGAGGTTGACTCAGCCTTCCATCCTTCCGAGGTCGGTCAAATGAGGCCCCAGCTTGCTGGGGGGGGGAAAGTGTAGACGACTGGGGAAGGCAGTGGCAAACCACCCCGTAAAAAGTCTGCTGTGAAAACATTGTGATGCAAAGTCACCCAGAGTCGGAAAAGACTGGTGCTTGCACAGAGGACTACCTTTACCTTAGCCACTCAGAAGCCCTCCTGGGTAATCTAGCCCCACCCACTTTCTACAAAATGCTTGGTGCGTTCCCGGAAAGGTGTTGGCAGGATACAGGGTGCTCACAACCACCTTTGCCCTAGAGGCCCCTAAACGATATCACAGAGAGGTTTCCACTGCCAGCTCTGGGGGCATCTTGGGAAACAGAAAGGGAGAGGGCAAGTGTAAGAAAACAATCTAGAAGCAGCAGCTAGTGGAACAAAAGGATAATAAACTGCATTAAAACAATACGACTATTTGGAGAGTGATTTATTTGGGGAGCAATTTGTTCAGCAGTGCCAAATGTGATCTCTTCAAACTGAATATGAAAATTAGAGAATATTCCATTCAGCCCTATGCTTTTTTGTCTTTTGTTGAATTATTTTGCCTGTGCCGGGGCCGGAGGAATTTCCTATTGAGATGCAAGTTGTCCACCTTCCATTGTGGAGCGGGCGCTCCAATTGCTGAGAAGTAACCTTTTGGAATAAATTGTATGCTTTCCTCGCAGCACGGGCACAGGTCTTATTCTGCACGTGCGGCTCCTGCGTTCTGTCAATAATAGTAATGAATATGTGCTGCGCATTTGCTAAGGAAACAGTTCATGTCAACAACTGGAAGGTACTAGACTAGAAAGAGAAAATGAAAGCAGGGCAGCTTGTCATGAGTAATACTTACTGTTATTAGAGACATTTCTCTGTTGACTGATCACAGCAAAGCTGTTTATATAGGCTGTGGGGAGAATATTCCTTTTGCAGCAACTGGACAAACAAAACAGCATGTAAAATTAAAACCATAAGAGGTTGGGGGGGGAGGGAAATCTGCTTTTTACCTAAAGAATCAAAACTTCCAGTGCTTTTAAACAGAAGGACATTGTCCTCCCCCCCCCCCCCCACCACCACCCCAACAACCCAGAACTGAACATCTTTTGTTGCTGTTCAGTCACACAGTCGAGTGAGACTCTTTGCGACCCCATGGACCAAGTCAAGCCAGGCCCTCCTGCTTTCCACAAATCCTCTGAAATCTGCTCAGATCAGTGTTAGTGACATCAGTAACGCTGTCCAGCCATCTCATCTTTTGCCGTCCCCTTCTTCTTTTGCCTTCTGTCTTTCCCAGCATGAGGGTCTTCTCCAGGGAGTGCTCCCTTCTCATTGGGTGGCCATAGTATTTGAGCTTCAGCATCTGACCTTCCAGGGAACAGTCAGGGTTGATTTCCCTTAGGACTGACTGATAGGATCTTCTTGCAGTCCAAGGGACTCTCAAGAGTCTCCTCCAGCACCACAGCTCGAAGGCATCTATTCTTCTGCGCTCGGCCTTCCTTACGGTCCAGCTCTCGCAGCCATGCGCTACTAGAACATCTTTTAGCACCTGAGAAAACCCAGTAGAATTTAAAGCAGACATTTCCCTCCCCGAAAGTGGGGGGAGGGCCTCCAAACCGGAACATTCCCTGCCCCCAACTGGAGATTGGCAACCCTACTCTCAGCTAGAAGTAGAAATAAGACTCAGGTCCAGTGGCACCTTAGAGAGCAACAAGAATTTTGGGGTGTGAGCTTTTGAGAGTCAAAATACACTTAATGAGCTCTCAGAGTTTTGACTCTCATGAGCTTCTGCCCCAAAAAACCTTGTTGGTCTCTATGGTGCTACAGGACTTGAATCTAGTTCTTCTACTGCAGACCGACATGGCTGCCCTCTGAAAATCTACATCACATATTCCAAACTTTTAAAACAGCCACATTGGTGTAATGTTGCTGTTCAGTCACACAGTTGAGACTGACTTTTTACGACCCCATGGACCAAGTCAAGCCAGGCCCTCATGCCTTCCACCATCCTCTGAAGTCTGCTCAAATCAGTGTTAGTTACATCAGTAACACTGTCCAGCCATCTCATCTTTTGCCGTCCCCTTCTTCTTTTGCCTTCTGTCTTTCCCAGCATCAGGGTCTTCTCCAGGGAGTGCTCCCTTCTCATTGGGTGGCCAAAGTATTTGAGCTTCAGCTTCAGCATCTGACCTTCCAGGGAACAGTCAGGGTTGATTTCCCTTAGGACTGACTGATTGGATCTTCTTGCAGTCTCAAGAGTCTCCTCCAGCATCACAGCTTGAAGGCATCTATTCTTCTGCGCTCGGCCTGCTTTATGGTCCAGCCCTCACAGCCATGCATTACTAGAACATTTTTTAGCACCTGAGAAAACCCAGTAGAATTTAAAACGAAACTTAAAATAAAAACAGGACATGCCCAGTTGTGGTCAAAAATAGCACACCAGCTGAGCTTGCATCCAGTTTGTCGATGGCTATCTGGGAGCTCAGGATTTGCTGAACTATTCAGTTTTGCTCAAAGAAATTAAGAGGTGCTGGGTTGCCGGATTATTTATTAATTTTATTCAATTTGTATCCCGCCCTCTTCACAAGCAGGCTGAGGGCTGGCTCCATCGTAAAATTCACATCATAGAAACAAACTGACAATTAAGATATGTCTAAAAACGTAGCTCAAAACAACTATCAGTGTAAAAAATGGTGCCTCAACCAATACTCCCTCTAAGCTGTGGAGTCTTGTGAGCAAAAATTCTACCTTGTAAGCTACTGGCATTTGAGTTATGAGCGACTGCGTAAATTAGTTTGCTCTGGGGCCATTTTTCCTGAGCTAAGACAAAAATATGTGAGCCAGAGGCTAAAAAACTGAAGGGCTGTCATATAGAGCAGGGGTGGCCAACGGTAGCTCTCCAGATGTTTTTTGCCTGCAACTTCCATCCGCTCCAGCCAGCATGGCCAATGGCTGGGGCTGATGGGAGTTGCAGGCAAAAAACATCTGGAGAGCTACCGTTGGCCACACCTGATATAGGGGATGGTGCAGAATTGTTTTCTGTGGCCTCAGAAGGAAGGACCAGAACCAATGGGTTGAAATTAAATCAAAAGAGTCTCCGGCTCAACATTAGGAAGAACTTCCTGACTGTTAGAGTGGTTCCTCAATGGAACAGGCTTCCTCAGGAAATGGTGGGCTCCCCTTCCTTGGAGGTTTTTAAACAGAGGCTAGAGGGCCAGCTGACAGCAATGAAGATCCTGTGAATTTAGGGGGAGGTATTTGTGAGTTTCCTGTATTGTGCGGGGGGTTGGACTAGATGACTCTGGAGGTCCCTTCCAACTCTATGATACTATGAAAATGTCCAGGTGGTCCAGTCAGAAACTGTACTCAGCTCTAAGTTAGGAAAGTTGCAGTGAAATAATAATAATAAAAAAATCCTCAAACTTTAAAAAGGTTGAAGAATTAAGATCAGTTAAAATCAAATTAAGAGAAACATCATAATGGAGCTGTAGGACTACACATCTGCCCTCCTCCAGAGCCTGACCAGAAGCCAAACTCCTTTTGGAGAACTTGACTCGTGACTTACATCATGGTATTTTTTTACCTGGAGGGCAGTTCATGTCAAAGATCTCACTATCCTCATTCAGAACTTGCACAGGTGAGCAGAACATGATAACCAAGAGTGAATATCCTAGCTCTATAGGATTTATGTCCCTCCCTATTTCAAATAAGCCATGAAAAGGCTACTGAATCTGGGCCTCCATCATCTGCGGCAAGTTTGTGGAGATAATGTGAAATTAGCTGGGCTTTCTTCTTGGAGGCAAACAGGAATGATTTGGAAGCTCCTTAGGGTCGTCAACTTCCAGGAAGGCAATCAATGAAGATCTTAGACCATGCAACAATAACAGTGAGCTATACATATTTCATCGTGATTTATATAAAGTGAACAGATACAATTACAAATGTTATTACTACTGGTATTCCACAGAAACCCATGAACATCCACAATATTGACAACAGATACAGTTCCAATGTCTAATCTCTGTGGGATACTCCATATGGTCTCAATCTCACAGGCTCAATTCTCAAGTCCAATAAAACTATTTAAAGTGTCAAATTTGTTCCTTAAGAAATTATGATGCTTCAGCATCTGAATGAAGCAATATAAAGTGCCAAAGTTATTTTCAGATGAGTCGAGGTGCATATAGCAGCCAAATTTGAATCACAGAAACACAGAGTTGGAAGAGATTCCCCTGGGTCATCTAGTCTAACCCCTGCATATTGCAGGAAATTCACGAACACCTCCTTCCTAAATTCACAGGATCAGCATTGCTGTCAGATGGCCATCTAACCTCTGTTTAAAAACCTCCGAGGAAGGAAAGCCCACCACCTCCCGAGGAAGCCTATTCCACTGAGGAACTGATCTGTCAGGAAGTTCTTCCTAATGTTTAGCTGGAAACTCTTCTGATTTAGTTTCAACCCATTGTTTCTGGTCCACCTTCTGGGGCAACGGAAAACAATTCTGCTCATATCACCTCTCAGCCGCCTACTCTCCAGGCTAAACATGCCCAGCTCCTTCAACTTTTCCTCATAGGACTTGGTTTCTAGACCCCTCACCATCTTCATCACCCTCCTGTGGACCCGTTCCAGCTTGTCTATATCCTTCTTAAAATGTAGTGCCCAAAACTGGACACAATGCTCCAGGTGAGGTCTTACCAGAGCAAAGCGACCCCATCACTTCCCACAATCTGGACACTATACTTCTGTTGATAGAGCCCAAAATTGCATTTGCTTGTGCAAATAGCTTTAAAATCTATTCAAGAAATTGGTTGGACTCCTTACTCCACCTCTGACAAAGCCCAGACGGCTAATAGATTTGCACCACTTCTGACATCTCTTCATCAAAGAGGGGACCAGGTCTTCCTACAGCTTCTTGCAACCAACCATTTTAACAACAGAACCTTCACCAGCACAGTACATTGGAACGTATTGTCTCAGGTGGGGGTCTGAAATTCTCCCAGGATCACAGCTGATCTCCAGACTACAGAAATCAGTTTCCCAAGGGGCAAAACGACAGCTCTGGAGTGTGGCGTTGAGGGCAACCCATCCTAATTAAGCTCCTTCCTGTCCCCAAAATCCAGCTTCCCCAAGAATGGCCCCCAAATCTCCAGGAACTTCTCAGGGTGGAGTTGACAACCTTACCTTCAGCTTGTCTTGAAAGGGGGCCCTTTTTGCCTGTTCAGCATCGGCGGCCTTGTTGAATTAAGCCTGATTATTGACCCTTTAGGCCATAATGAGGCTTTTCCAGGAACAGTGTGGGTGGCTGCAATTTAACCGGAAAGTTAAGAACATAAGAACATAAGAGAAGCCATGTTGGATCAGGCCAACGGCCCATCAAGTCCAACACTCTGTGTCACACAGTGGCAAAAAATTTTATATACACACATACACTGTGGCTAATAGCCACTGATGGACCTGTGCTCCATATTTTTATCTAAACCCCTCTTGAAGGTGGCTATACTTGTGGCCGCCACCACCTCCTGTGGCAGTGAATTCCACATGTTAATCACCCTTTGGGTGAAGAAGTACTTCCTTTTATCCGTTTTAACCTTTCTGCTCAGCAATTTCATCGAATGCCCACGAGTTCTTGTATTGTGAGAAAGGGAGAAAAGTACTTCTTTCTCTACTTTCTCCATCCCATGCATTATCTTGTAAACCTCTATCGTGTCACCCCGCAGTCGACGTTTCTCCAAGCTAAAGAGTCCCAAGCGTTTCAACCTTCTCCGAAGCATCTAACGATGAAAGGTCATTTTCAATCTGTGCCATTATTGGCTGGAGCAGCTGGGTGGCCTGGGGAGGGGATGCCCGTACAGATTGAGTCGCACGTACCAAACCCTTTGCTGATGAAGCGCCTCATGGGAAGAGGCAGATGAGGCTTCTCTCTTCTCAGCAAGCTAGAATGAACTGAGGCATCAGGAATGCTGGCCAAGTTTGGCTCTAGGACCTATTTACCCAGCATTCTGACTGCAATGTTAGCAGAAACTCACACTAATCTGCAAAAGGTGGCTACGAATAAACTAGGTAAGCCTCATGCTGACGTCCTGGTGTTCTGGGATACTGGTGCAATATTTGCATTGGCTCAAGTGTGAATCATCAAGTGTACAATAACTGGTTGGATTTGAGTCCAGCAGCACCTTAGAGACCAACAAGATTTTGGGGGTATAAACTCCCTTCATGAGAACTTTGACCCACAAACGCTTACACCCACACAAACACCTCAAACTGCATTGGCCTCTGAGCTGCTACTGAACTCTAATTTAGATCTTCTCCTGCCAACATGGCTACTCTCTGAAACAGGATGATAAGCAGTTGATGAACAGTCAAGATGGCCAGATGAATGCTGAAATGCTACCTAGTGTTCAGTTTCCTTCTCTCCAACCAATGATTATAGAAAACGTTGAGGGGGGTGTCACATGAAGCAACACACCTGCAGCAACACTGTATTTTAGCAGTAACCCCTCACCCCCCCCCCAAAAAAAAAGTGGGATTCAGGAATGGACTAGTTAGGGTGGTTAACTTAGGATGCTAGTGTTAAAAAAAAAGAACAATGGATTTTGTTCTCCTGATAGCATGAGGCCAGTGGAAATAGCTTGACTAATACGTTCCCAAGATAATCGTGCAGAGAGATGAGCTAAGCAGAAATGCACCCAGGCAAAACGGTCACAATACAAAAAATATGGCAAGAGGAATACAGAGGAGATCTCTTGACAGAAAGAGGCTGAGGAAGAACTAGTGAAACCGCGAGGAGTCCTTTTAAAAGCGGTTCCTTATTCTCTCTGTACCATCAGGAGTGGAACACTAAGAATTTAAAGACTTCACCCATGCCTTCATTAAGTCCTATTTGAAGAGGCTTTCGTTCTTTGTGCCTGTTGAGAGACTTTGTGGGGGGAAATTTCAAGAACGTTCCATGTTCCTTAGTTCTGCTTTTGTTTTACTTCGCTAAAAAACGCATATTTACATGCTTCGCATGAAAGTTTTATTGCTTCTGGCGGTTATCTTATATTGTTTTCTCCAAGTAAACTGATCTCTGTCACCTGCGGATCAGTTGTAATCTCAGGAGATCGCTAAACATCACCTGGAAGCTGATAACCCTACAAATCAGTCATTTAAAATGTCCTCAACACCAGTCCCCCATTCTCTTTCCTTGCTTCCTGCTGATGAAGCCTTATAAAGGATACCATAAAAGAAAATGCCCAGAACATGACTGTGTTTCAGAAACAAGACAATTCAAAATGATAAATATCATTTATAGCACCACGGAAGGACTGCATGGAAACATAATTAGTATCACCCGGTGATGATAGATGAAGTTGACTGAAAAACTTCAAGAACAATTTCCTCATAAACTGTACTTCTAGATCTCTGGGTAACTCTTTCGCTTAGAAGAGAAAACTAATCACATAATTGCTCTCCCATTACACGGTAGTTACCATGTAAAGTAGCTGGCACTCAGCTAACTAATCAGGTGTGATTACTGTTTTACAGCTTGAGTATTTGTGTCTCCCCCCCACCCCCCTCAAATAAAAGCTTTACACCAAGTTGCACAAAACTGTCTATAAAACCAAAGGGGAAAAAGGCAAAAGACAAATGCCTGGCATTTAAGAACAACATTTAAGAACTTCTGAGGATGGTGGAAGACAGGAGGGCCTGGTGTGACTTGGTCCATGGGGTTACAAAGAGTTGGACTCAACTGCGTGACTGAACAACAAACAGACACACACACCTAGAAAGTACCACACAAGGCTTGGAAAGCTAGTAAGGTACAGTGGTTTGAGTCTTGGACCAAGCAGAGAGAAATCTGGTCATTCTCTCTCAGCCAAACTGACTTCACAGAGAAGCAGTGAAGATAAAATGGAGGAGGTACATCATAGAGGTACAAAGAGAGGGGGTCCATGAGATGTATGTACACTCTGTGGATGGTAAGAGTAAAAATGGAATAGATAGGTAGACTCCGGAATCTGCACAAAACCCAAAAACTTCCTGCATAACAACACCAATGGACAAGAGTTTAATCTAAGTCCTCTTATAGAACATAAGAGAAGCAATGTTGGATCAGGCCAATGGCCCATCCAGTCCAACACTCTGTGTCACACAGTGCCCAAAATTTTTATTTATATATATAAATAAAAATACACACACACACACACTGTGGCTAATAGCCACTGATGGACCTCTGCTCCATATTTTTATCTAAACCCCTCTTGAAGGTGGCTATGCTTGCGGCCGCCACCACCTCCTGTGGCAGTGAATTCCACATATTAATCACCCTTTGGGTGAAGAAGGACTTCCTTTTATCCGTTTTAACCCGTCTGCTCAGCAATTTCGTCGAATGCCCACGAGTTCTTGTATTGTGAGAAAGGGAGAAAAGGACTTCTTTCTCTACTTTCTCCACCACATGCATTATCTTGTAAACCTCTATCATGTCACCCCGCAGTCGATGTTTCTCCAAGCTAAAGAGTCCCAAGCGTTTCAACCTTTCTTCATAGGGAAAGGGTTCCAGCCCTTTTATAGGTGCAGTGAAATGACAGCTCACCCTATTATGGACAGCTTGGATAAAACATGTCAATTTGGAAGAGAAGGGGAAAACAGATAGAGGCAGTCACTTTAAGTCTCTCCTGTTCAAAACCAATATTATCTGATATTGTTTAATACATTAATTAAAAGATAAAGGTAGTCCCCTGCACAAGCCCCGAGTCGTTACCGATCCATGGGGTAATGTCACATCACAACGTTTTTTTGGCAGACTTTCTACGTGGTGGTTTGCCATTGCCTTCCCCAGTCATCTACACTCCAAAACCAACTGTGAACTGAATCAAGTCAAGACAAGTTTATCACAATCCGAGATCAGATTTTAGAACCCGAGCTGTAAAACTGAATCGGTTGCATGACACAGGGGAATACATGAAAAATCATCAGTAAGATGCAGAGGGCTACAAGAAATAGTGTAAGTAGATACCAAGGCAGTGCAAGTGAATAAAGAAGAAGCTGTCAAGCATGCATATTTCTGAGTGCCATTATGGTCCACCAGACAAAGAGCAGAATACCAAGCTCTCCTGCTCCCCCCTCTTTTACAACCTAAGGGCAATAATAAATCCATCTGGCCCAAGGGTGTTTAGGTTAGCCTTGCTGGTGGTGCAATGTGCCTCTCCCCCAGATTCACACACACAGGTCTTATCTACTCGCAGAGAAAGTGTGAGATAGGGAGATGTTTTTATTAACCTACATTCCTTAGTAATAAAAGAGATACTTTGTAGTAACTTTTGAACCCGTGACTCAAATTGCATCTGTATGTTATCCTTTGAAGCTATCCTATAAAGTAACTATGTAAGTCTGTATACATCATTACTTCCGAGGATTCTGTCCTTGGCAAAGCTATGGAGTTTCTACAATAAAGCAACTTTTGATTCAATAACAAAAGATTGATTATTGGGAAATATTGATGCTTGATAGAAGCCTAAAACAGTTTTACAGCCATAGAGAATGCACTAGAGAGTGGGGAGATGACCCACAAGCCTTGTAAATATATTTGAAACAACAGGTTGCAAACATGAGAGGAAACTAACTGCATAATAGCCAATCTAAGTATCGAACTATGAATTGCCACCTTACTCTTCTTCTGGCCTTCCAGCCTTAGCACGTTGATGCAATTCCACAGCTCCCTATCCAAGGATTCCCAAGAACTCCTTTTGGAGTTCGATTGCGCTTGTTAACACCCTTGTTACTGGCTCCGTCCCCAAAGTCTCCTGGCTCCACCCCCAAACTCTCCTGACTCCACCTCCAAAGTCCCCAGATATTTCTTGAGTTGGACTTGGCAACCCTAGCTGAGAGTGATAAAGTCGGCTTTACAGCAGAGGCCTTCGTTCCAGGGGAGAGCAAGGGAGGGCAGACATTGACCGTGTGTTAGGCTGCTGGGGTTTTTTCCATTTATTGTTTCAGTCATCTTTGGCCTTCGTTCCAGGGGAGAGCAAGGGAGGGCAGACATTGACCGTGTGTTAGGCTGCTGGGGTTTTTTCCATTTATTGTTTCAGTCATCTTTGAATGGAGGAAGGGGAGGATTCCAGTATTTGACTGGAAGACCTCATATCTTCCTTTGCAGATATGCTAACTGAGCTGTAATGATAGATAGATCTTTTTGAGAGATTTCATGAAACTTTCTGAAGCTCTACTGAATTCCCTTGAATTTGTCATATGTTTCAGCTATGTAGGAACTGCCATATTTCTCTTTAGAGACACACCAGAGCTCTCTGAAAGGTCGTTAAGAAAATTCCCTGCTTTTATTCTCTCTGAATTTCTCACTTTTTTTTTTTTTTTGGTCAGAGAAAGAATGGAATAGTCCCTTTGAATTTTGCCTGAGGCTATATTTCAGTTTGAACTCCAAGGCAGATTTTTTTAAAGAAGCCATTGTTTCAAAGGCAGTCTTGTTGCTGAGGTCTCCTTTCGGGTTTCTGAGAAGGACGGGGTGAACGCCATCTTTGGACTGGAAATCTTCGCACCAGCACACTGAGCCTCTTTCTCTCTTCTTTCCCTTAAACAAGAAAAGCAAATTCTCCTTTCATACCGAAGCTTACATTTGTTCAGTGTTTTTTAAGGAACAGGAGTCAACAAAGAAGAAACTTTAGTTCTTCACACTTTGGTATGATCATAAAAATGGAAAAAAGTAAAAAAAGGGGAAAATGTACCATGATTTATGTGGGCAAAAGGGACATCCAGGAATAAGGCAGTTTAATGGAGTCGGTTAAACTTGCAGCCACTAAATAAATCAGAGGTGTTGAACTCATTTATTATGAGGGCCAGATCAGACATAAATCGTAGGGTTGCCAATCCCCAGGTGGGGGCAGGGGATCCCCCGGTTTGGAGGCCCTCCTCCCGCTTCAGGGTCATCAGAAAGCAGGGGGAGGGGAGGGGAATGTCTGCTGGGAACTCTATTATTCCCTAGAGAGATTTATTCATGGAGAATTGATCTATGGGTATCTGGGGCTCTGGGGGGGGGGCTGTTCTTGACGGTAGAGGCACCAAATTTTCAGTATAGCATCTAGTGCCTCTCCTCAAAATGCCCCCCAAGTTTCAAAAAGATTGGACCAGGGGGTCCAATTCTATGAGCCCCAAAAGAAGGTGCCCCTGTCCTTCATTATTTCCTATGGAAGGAATTGAAAAGGTGTGCTGTCCCTTTCAATGTGATGGCCAGAACTCCCTTTGGAGTTCAATGATGCTTGTCACAGCCTTGATCTTGGCTCCACCCCTAATGTATCCTGGCTCCAACCCCAAAGTCTTCTGACTCCACCCCCAAAGTCTCCTGGCTCCACCCCCGAAGTGCCCAGATATTTCTTGAATTGGACTTGGCAACCCTCCATCAATGTGACTTTGTTGGCCCTGTCTGCCACAAAAGATAATGCCAGGGATCAGAGATATAAACTTTACAACTTACAGCAGGTGGCAAGCTCTGAGTTGGTGGGTCCCCACCACAAGGCCCCGTGGGCTGGGTGGAGGGGATGCAGAGGAAAACCAGCATGGGCAGACTGGAGAGTCAGCGGTGCAGCACTGGGCAGATGCTTCTGCACTGTCGGGGGGTGGGGGGCAACCAGTTTGGTGCAGTGGTTAAGTGCGCGGACTCTTATCTGGGAGAACCGGGTTTGATTCCCCACTTCTCCACCTGCACCTGCTGATGTGACCTTGGGCCAGCCACAAGTTCTCTCAAGGCTGTTCCGCTCAAGAGCAGTTTCTGTCAGAGCTCTCTCAGCCTCACCTATCCCACAGAGTGTCTGTTGTTGTTGTTTTTTTTTTGGGGGGGGGGAGGAGAAATGAGATTTGTAAACTGCTCTAGGACTCCTTTGGGTAACAAAGGGCGGGGTATAAATCCAGGCCTTGAATTCAGCAGGAGTTGACGGGAGCACAGCTTCTGAACCTTTCTGACAGCCCCCCCTCCTCCTCCTCCCCACCTTGTCCATTGAAAAGTAGGTGCACTTGCATAACAATCCCTGGATGAGCTCCACCACCTATTTTTCTACAAAACAATCCCATCTCTTCTTCTCTTCTTTCTTCTCCTTCTTCCCCAGCCTGCTGTCACCGCTGATGCTGTGAGGCTGAGCCCCAGGGTAGAAACAGCTGGGTGCTTTGAGATCCCACAAGCCACCATGGAAGGGGATGGGGAAGATGCTGAACTAATCATCGCCGCCTGTGGAAGTGGCGGGGCAGCAGCCCAGCTCCAAGGCCATGTGCACCTGGGGACCCAGGCCAAGCAAAGCTGGAGATGCCCAGGAGGCAGTGGCCACCCCCAGCCAAGGCTGCCAGGTGAGGTGATGCTGGGGGCTTGAGTGACAGATTGCCCGTGAGCCATGCTACCTCCATGTGGCATCCACCACTCCAGGCTGCTGGCCACCAGATCATCTGATGGTAGGGTTGCCAAGTCCAATTCAAGGAATATTTGGGGACTTTGGGGGTAGAGCCAGGAGACTTTGGGGCTGGAGCCAGAAGACATTAGGGGTGGAGCCAAGATCAAGGCTGTGACAAGCATAATTGAACTCCAAAGGGAGTTCTGGCCATCTCATTTAAAGGGACGGCACACCTTTTCAATGCCTTCCTTCCATAGGAAATCATGAAGGATAGGGGCACCTTCTCTTGGGGCTCTAGAATTGGACTCCCTGGTCCAACACTTAAGTACTGAATCAAACTGGCTCTCCAGGAGGTGTGTGACCTTGCCTTGAAACTCTGAGCCAGCATGAATGCAGCTGCAGTGGTTCCCAGCTCACCAGTATGGTGTGGAGAGCCAGTTGGTGTCCTGGTTACGTGTGCAGATTCTTATCTGGGAGAACCGGGTTTGATTCCCCACCCCTCCACTTGCACCTGCTGGAGTGGCCTTGGGTCAGCCATAGCTCTGGCAGAGGTTGTCCTTGAAAGGGCAGCTGCTGGGAGAGCCCTCTCCAGCCCCACCTCCTCACAGGGTGTTTGTTGTAGGGGAGGAAGGTAAAGGAGATTGTGAGCCGCTCTGAGACTCTTCGGAGTGGAGGGCGGGACATAAATCCAATATCTTCTTCTTCAGTAAGGCTGCCATGGAAGCCAAAGGTTTCTGCTTGACTGCTGCAGATGAGGTTGTTCCACTGTGCTGAAGACACAATCAGAGTGGCTCCGCCCACTCCCCCAAGCAGTTTCCTGTCCCCTCCCTTGCACCAGTTGCTTGCAGGCTGAATAAGAGCCCCAGAGGGGCCACTTCTGTCCCCTGAACCTTATGTTTGACACCCCTGAAATAAATAATAATAACCAAATACAGAGTATGATTTGGTGGCAGCCCCGGTGCAGAACTCGGCGCCCCCGCCCTTCCCAAGGACAGTATTCACGTGCGCTCTGCGCGAGCAGCCCGCTGACATCACCGGAAGTGCCGTCATCACAACGGTGCACTTGGGCGAGCGCCCCCTTCAGAGGGAGCTGGGAAGAGGCCACGTCATTCCTTCTTGCAAAGAAAGAAGGACGTGGCCTCTGCCCAGCTCCCTCTGAAGCGGGAGAAGGCTGGGCAAGGGGCAGGCTGAGCTGCACATTTGGAAAGAAGGCACGGCTCACCTCACCCCTTACCCAGCCCTCTCCCGCTTCAGAGGGAGCTGGGCCAACACTGCTTCATCCTGTCTTTGCTCCAATTGCTTGGAGAGAAGAAAGGATGATGCAGAGTGTAAGGGTAGGTGTGAGGAGGGCCTGCAGAGAAGTGACACCTGCAGAGAAGTGACACCCTAGGCGGTTGCCTACCTCATCTACTCCCACGTGCTGGCCCTGTTTGGAGGACCACCTCCTTCCATATATCCCTGTGTGCAAACTCCAGTCATCGGGCAAACCAGCCAGCGCCAGCCCTAGACTGTCTGGCACCCTAGGCAAGGCTAATTTCTAGCGCCCCCCCCCCCCCCCGGACTGATAACGTCATGGAGTCACATGGGGGGCAATTTGGTTCACCCAGAAGGCCAGCACTTTAGGCAGCCACCTAGATTGCCTAGTGCCAGGGCTGGCCCAGCAACCAGCTCAGGGTGGCCTGTCTGGCATTGAGCGGAGTCTTTCCCCTCATGGCTCTGGCACTGTGGGATGGGCTTTCTGAAGAGGTGAGGGGGGGGGGCGGTCCTCACAGGTGATCTTCAGGAGACACTTCAAGGCCTGCCTGTTTGCCAGGCCTTGTGAAGGAGCTTGAATGGTGGGCATCTTTGAAGGGAGGGGGGATCTGGGGCTTCAAATTTTACCTGTTTTTAGCTGGGGATGTCTTTATTATCACCAGCTGTCTTGAGCCAAGGGGAAAGGCAGGACGGAAATATATGAATGAATGAATGAATGAATGAATGAATGAATGAATGAATGAGAACATAAGAGAAGCCATGTTGGATCAGGCCAATGGCCCATCCAGTCCAACACTCTGTGTCACACAGTGGCAAAAAATTTTATATATACACACACACTGTGGCTAATAGCTACTGATGGACCTGTGCTCCATATTTTTATCTAAACCCCTCTTGAAGGTGGCTGTACTTGTGGCCGCCACCACCTCCTGTGGCAGTGAATTCCACATGTTAATCACCCTTTGGGTGAAGAAGGACTTCCTTTTATCCGTTTTAACCTGTCTGCTCAGCAATTTCATCGAATGCCCACGAGTTCTTGTATTGTGAGAAAGGGAGAAAAGGACTTCTTTCTCTACTTTCTCCATCCCATGCATTATCTTGTGAACCTCTATCATGTCACCCCTCAGTCGACGTTTCTCCAAGCTAAAGAGTCCCAAGCGTTTCAATGAATGAATGAAGAGCATGTCTTCAGCTGAACTCAGTAGGGAATTCAATGACAGCTGCAAGAATATCAGAAAGATGAGTGATGTATCTGAGATCACTTTTCACACTTCTCTACCACAAGCTAATTTTTGGCTATTCGCATGAATCCTGCTCTTATGAACTCGTAAAAAAAAAAAGAGCCATGCCAAACGTTCTTCGTGTCTCTCCACAGTAGTCTCCAGCTTTGAATTTTGCCAGCGCTGCTGAAATCTCGCTGAAAAGGGCAGAGCATTTCACCACAGACAAAAATGCTCACGGAAGCCCGCAGAAATCTCAGCTCCAATTAAAACCCGCGGTCATACCTCACCTGATCTCCCATCCAGGAATCCTGAAAAACTCAAGGTAAAAATAAAATAACGATAGGCAACTATAGCATAACTCTGCAGAGAGGAAAGAAATAGAAGGAAGTGTGAGAAGTCTCTATTGAAGGCATGATTGGATTCTTGTCTGTTATGTTGATAAAAAAAAAAAAAAAAACACCTGGACGATTGTGGGACGTAAACCCTAAATTGAGGGGGAAAGCTGGGAAACTTCTCAGAACTGGTAATCCTTGATCAGAAATGTCATCCTTAAAGGAGGCAAAGAATATTTAATAACCCCAAATGTCACCGTATCCCCTAGAAAGAGCTAGGAATTATGTTCTCTCTCAGCACCTCGATAGCAAGGTACACATTTGCCAATCACTTCCTTGATGGTCTGAGATTTTATACGCAATCCCCATTGAAAAAGAAGAAACGGTATGATTGGTAGGTGACATTCTCATTCGGAAAGTGAAAAAAGGACAGTTAATAACAGTTATGGATGCTCCCTCAAAAAAACCACTTGAAGTGAATAGTAATTCACTGGATAGTAATACAGTTACTGCGCCTACAGTACCCGTGATGAACAGGCTTTTAAAATTACAAAGAAATAACTGAAACTGCCATTGCCAATCTGCCATTTCTTCAACGATTTTAAAGGGTTTAAACTATTCCCTCAGATCTCCTTTCTCGCGTTACAGTGCGGGGTGACTTTTAGCGCTTACAAGCGGCGGCTGAGAAAGAACACGCAAACTGCTGGGGAGGGGGTGGGATTAGTATTTGTAGAAGAATGCTTGGGGTGAACGAGCCGCTATCAAAGTTCCGAATCACCTCAAAACGCAATGCTCTTGAGTGCAGTCGCAGGAGCACAAAAGGAGAGGTCACAGCGCTGGATCCTGTGGCAGATTGAAATGCACCACACAGCAAGTGGGAGGCACAGCAGCTCTGTGTTGGGAAATTCCTTGAGATTTGGGAGCGGGGGGACCTCAGGCACAATCCTCTCTCTAAAGGAGCCCTTTTCTCCAGGAAAACTGCTACCTGGAGATTAGCCATAACCCCAGGAGATCTCCAGCCAGCACCTGGGGGTTGGTAACCCTATGACAGGGTTTCATCTTTTGGGAGATCTCTAGGCTCCACCTGGAGGCCAGTCTTTCACAAGCGGAAGGGCTAAAATTAATCTCCACTGTCTGGTTGCGCTGCATGAAAGTGACTGCAACCCTACTGCATTCTCCTCCTGTGCAAAATATAGCTCAAGGCATTTCTTTTGCTAAAATTTCAAAAGCAAACCCTCCACTATGCTTTCCATTGCTTCCAGATGCACACTGGTCTTTCACTGCGAAACTGTATCACGAGCTTTCTTACACCCATTTCACCGGCTACCCATCTGTTCCCAAGCATGTGAAAGTGTTGGTTTTGACCCTTAAAGCCCTACGTGGCTTGAGACCAGGCTATCTGAAGGACCACCTTCTCCCATACCTTAAAAATCACAAGAAGAGATCCTCCTGACTTTCCCATCAGTCAAAGACGCACATTTGGCGAGTACACAAAAGCGAGCCTTTTCAGTGGTAGCCCCACAATCATGGAACCGCCTTCCACAGGAGGCAGTTGAAGACAGTTGAGGACATTCTTTACGAGGCAGTTAAAGACAGCTTTACTCAGGGCTGCATTTAAATTTGCATGCAATCTTAAACTGGGATTTTACGTTTTGGTTTTTATGTGTTTTCTCTTATGCATTTTATCTATTTTGAAAACCACCTCAAGCTCTGTAAGGAAGAAAGAATAAGAAGAATATTGGATTTATATCCCACCCTATACTCTGAATCTCAAAGCAGTCACAATCTTCTTTATCTCCCCCCCCACACACACACACACAACAGACACCCTATGAGGTAAGTGGGGCTGAGAGAGCTCTTATGGCAGCTGCCCTTTCAAGGACAATTCCTACAAGAGCTATGGCTGACCCAAGGCCATTCCAGCAGCCAATAAGTTTTAAATAAGTAAGTAAATAAAAAGTAAATAAATGAGTACCTTTTACTTTTTGATGAGGGGCCATGGCTCAATGGCAGAGCATCTGCTAGGCATGCAGAAGATCCCAGGATCAATCCCCGGCACCTCCAGTTGAAAGGACCAGGCAGTGGGTGATGTGAAGGAACCGCCACCTAAGATCCTGCTGAGCTGCTGTCAGTCTGAGTAGACAGTGTTGACTTTCATGGACTGATTCAACCCAGACTGTCCCCTGGAAGGTCAGAGGCTGAAGCTGAAGCTCAAATACTTTGGCCACCAAATGAGAAGGGAGCACTCCCTGGTGAAGACCCTGATGCTGGGAAAGACATCACCCTGCCAACAAAAGTCCATATAGTCAAAGCGATGGTATTCCCAGTAGTAATGTATGGCTGTGAGAGCTGGACCATAAGGAAGCTGAGTGCAGAAGAATAGATGCTTTTGAGCTGTGGCGCTGGAGAAGACTCTTGAGAGTCCCTTGGACTGCAAGAAGATCAAATCAGTCAGTCCTAAGGGAAATCAGCCCAGACTGTTCCCTTCATGCTGAAGCTGAAGCTCAAATACTTTGGCCACCAAATGAGAAGGGAGCACTCCCTGGTGAAGACCCTGATGCTGGGAAAGACATCACCCTGCCAACAAAAGTCCATATAGTCAAAGCAATGCTATTCCCAGTAGTAATGTATGGCTGTGAGAGCTGGACCATAAGGAAGGCCAAGTGCAGAAGAATAGATGCTTTTGAACTGTGGTGCTGGAGAAGACTCTTGAGAGTCCCTTGGACTGCAAGAAGATCAAATCAGTCAGTCCTAAGGGAAATCAACCCAGACTGTTCCCTGGAAGGTCAGATGCTGAAGTTGAAGCTCAAATACTTTGGCCACCAAATGAGAAGGGAGCACTCCCTGGAGAAGATCCTGATGCTGGGAAAGACTTTAAAAGGGGATTAGACAGATTCATGGACAGATTCGTAGCCTTATCAGTGGCTCCTGGCCATGATGGCTAGAAGGAACATCCACATTTGAGCTTCAGCTTCAGCATCTGACCTTCCAGTGAACAGTCTTATTTATTCGTGATTTATATCCCGCCCTTCCCACAAGTGGCTCAGGGCGGCTTCCAGAAATTGGTCAAACATAAAAATTAAGCAATTTTAAATATATAAACAATTAAACATTTAAAACAGTTAAAACCTTAAAAACCAGTAAACATTCCAATTACATATAGAACAGACGTCTGGTCAAGCTACATTGAGTTCTCATCTTAGCTAGTTGTAGGCTAGCTGGAAGAGGGTCTGGGTTGATTTCCCTTAGGACTGACTGATTTGATCTTCTTGCAGTCCATGGAACTCTCAAGAGTCTTCTCCAGCACCACATCTCAAAAGCATCTATTCTTCTACGCTCGGCCTTCCTTATGGTCCAACTCTCACTGTCATACATTACTACTGGGAATACCATCGCTCTGACTACACGAACTTTTGTTGGCAGGGTGAACTTATAAGAACCTATGTTCTTAGGTGTCTGCAAAGTTGAAATACCCCCCTCCCCTTTGCTCAATTAGAAGGCAACTGGCTGCCCCTAAGAGTCACCGCAGGACCAAATCCTTGGACTGAGGACATTGCTTGAGAAAGAGGAACAGGCCAGACTCATGCTGCAGTTGCCTCGCACACCAATAGTGTAAGGTTGGAAGGGGTGGATATTTGCAGCAATTCATTGGCAAATAGCAAGTGCAACAGGAGAAATTATCCGAACAATAGGAAGGCAACTAAATCAGTCTCAGAGATGGTATCTGAATAAAAAGACATTGCTTAAGTCACTGAAAGTGCTGCAGGACTCAAGGTGGTGGTGGTGGTGGGGCGGATAATGTGATTTCAATTTTATTTGTTCTTTTATTTTATTTTTTGTCACCAGCTAAATTATTTTTAGACAGTAAAACGCATCTCTGGATACAATTCCTTATATTGGCAAACTTGAAGTAATAACCAAATGAAACACATTGTTCGGAATCAATACTGTATTTTCTGTAGCTTTCAAGCGCATGATGAAATCCTCGTACGAGATGGGCAGGGGATCGTTGCATCACATTAAGCCTTCATGTTTTATTTAACAAAAAGAAGACGGAGACACAACAGCCTTGTCAAGAGTGCAAGATGTGTTCCAGGAGAGCCAGCAAATATTTCTATTCAAAAAGTCGTTTAATTTAAAATGTGTGTGAGGCAGAGGAACCAAGCCCTCCTGAGCCATGTGAGGCCTTCAAAGACTGCAGTCACAATTACAGCGCCTCACCATGATATATATATATATATATATTGGGGGGGAAGGGAAGAACATTTACTTACAATGATGGTCAAATTATGGTTTGTGTAAAGCAGGGGTATCGAACTGATTTGTTTTGAGGGCCAGATCTGACATAAGTGTGACCTTTTCGGGATGAGCCATGTGTGTCGTAAAATGTAATGCCAGGTAGGGGAGATATACATTTTATAAAGAACACAGACAAACACACACACTCAGCCTAATCCACTTCACTGGCTTGTTGAGCCTCAGCCAACAGAAGGAAGAGAGCTTGGCTCTGTAGCTCTGCTGTGCAACTGAGAGAGCCTGGCAAAGCTAACTCTCCTTCCCCCACTTCCTCCCCAAAGGCTCTGTAGCTCCTGTGTGATTGAGCAAGCCTGGCAAAGCAAGCTGTGATGCAGAAGGAAGCGAGAGAGGGAGAAGAAAGCAGACAACACTGAGTTGCTCGCGGACCTGATAGGGGCCCTCTGGAGGGGGGGGGGGTTAGGGGGCAAAGCTAACTCTCCTTCCCCCACTTCCTCACCAAAGGAACAGCTTGGCTCTGTAGCTCCTGTGCGATTGAGCAAGCCTGGCAAAGCAAGCTGTGATGCAGAAGGAAGCGAGAGAGGGAGAATGAAGTAGACAACAGTGAGTTGCAATTAAAAAAGCATCTGCAATTAAAAAGGCAAATGCTATACAGGGGATTATTAGGAAGGGGGCTGAAAACAAATCAGCCAGTATCCCAATTAGGTTTGCCAATCCCCAGGTGGGTCCGTCCAAAGCTAAAGCTACCGCGAAGTCCAGCCACTACCAAAAATAAATTTAAAAAATTAGTCCAGAATTAAGAAATAAGTCATGTATAGAATTCTAAGAACTATATAAGCTTTTTGTGCAGTAGAAGGAATGGTTACAACAGAACACCAAACCCTTCTTGTCTTGCAACAGAAAGTTGTAACCAAAGGGTGATTAACATGTGGAATTCACTGCCACAGGAAGTGGTGGCAGCTACAAGCATAGCCAGCTTCAAGAGGAGATTGGATAAAAATATGGAGCAGAGGTCCGTCAGTGGCTATTAGCCACAGTGTGTATGTGTGTGTGTGTGTGTATTGGCCACTGTGTGACACAGAGTGTTGGACTGGATGGGCCATTGGCCTGATCCAACATGGCTTCTCTTGTTCTTATGTGACAAAGAGTGTTGGACTGGATGGGCCATTGGCCTGATCCAACATGGCTTCTCTTATGTTCTTATGTGCCACAGAGTGTTGGACTGGAAGGGCCACTGGCCTGATCCAACATGGCTTCTCTTATGTTCTTATGTGACTCAGAGTGTTGGACTGGATGGGCCGTTGGCCTGATCCAACATGGCTTCTCTTATGTTCTTATGTGACACAGAGTGTTGGACTGGATGGGCCATTGGCCTGATCCAACATGGCTTCTCTTATGTTCTTATGTGACATGGAGTGTTGGACTGGATGGGCCATTGGCCTGATCCAACATGGCTTCTCTTATGTTCTTTGGGAGCGATCCAGTGAAATTGGTAGAGGCTGGACTTTGTGGTAGCTTTTGCTTTGACCGTCTCACCTCGGTTTGCCGTGATTCCCTTTCTTGGTTTCACTAACTTCAATCCCCAGGTAGGAGCAGGGTATCCCCTGGTTTGGATGGCTCCTCCCCGCTTCAGAATGATCAGAAAGCGGGGGCAGGGGAGGGAAATGTCTGCTGGACACTTCATTATTCCCTATGGAGACCTATTCCCAAAGGGTATAATGGAGAATTGATCCATGGGTATCTGAGGCCCTGTGGGGAGCTGTATTTTGAGCATAGCATCCAGTGCCTCTCCCTAAAACTCCTTCCAGGTTTCAAAAGGATTGAACCAGGGGATCCAGTTCTATGAGCCCCAAAAGATGGTGCCCCTATCCTTCATTATTTCCAGTGGAGGGAAGGCATCTGAAAGAAGAAGATATTGGATTTATATCCTGCCCTCCACTCCAAAGAGTCCCAGAGCGGCTCACAATCTCCTTTCCCTTCCTCCCCCACAACAGACACCCTGTGAGGTAGATGAAGATATTGGATTTATATCCCGCCCTCCACTCCGAAGAGTCTCAGAGCGGCTCACAATCTCCTTTACCTTCCTCCCTCACAACAGACACCCTGTGAGGTAGATGAAGATATTGGATTTATATCCCGCCCTCCACTCCGAAGAGTCTCAGAGCGGCTCACAATCTCCTTTACCTTCCCCCCCCCAAAAAAAAACAGACACCCTGTGAGGTAGAAGAAGATATTGGATTTATATCCCGCCCTCCACTCTGAAGAGTCTCAGAGCGGCTCACAATCTCCTTTCCCTTCCTCCCCCACAACAGACATCCTGTGAGGTAGATGAAGATATTGGATTTATATCCTGCCCTCCACTCCGAGGAGTCTCAGGGCGGCTCACAATCTCCTTTCCCTTCCTCCCCCACAACAGACACCCTGTGAGGTGGGTGGGGCTGAGAGGGCTCTCACAGCAGCTGCCCTTTCAAGGACAACCTCTGCCAGAGCTATGGCTGACCCAAGGCCATGCTAGCAGGTGCAAGTGGAGGAGTGGGGAATCAAACCCGGTTCTCCCAGATAAGAGTCCGCACACTTAACCACTGCACCAAACCGGCTCTCCGGTGTGCGGTCCCTTTAAGTGTGATGGCCAAAACTCCCTTTGGAGTTCAGATATGCTTGTCACAGCCTTGCTCCTGGCTCCACCCCCAAAGTCCCCAGATATTACTTGAATTGGACTTGGCAAACCTAACAATGCCCTTGTCTAAATCTATGGCGTGGCCTCATTTGGAATATTGTGTACAGTTCTGGTCAGCATACCTCTAAAAAGGTATTACAGCACTCAAAAAATGTGGAAAAGGGCAACTAAAATTATTAAGGGGATGGGACACCTTCCCTGTAAAGCTAGAAGGTAAAAAGGTTAGGACTCTTTAGTCTGGAGAAACAATGACTGAGGGGTGACATGAGAAAAGTGTGCAAAATGATGCATGAGATAAAGAAGGCTGAGAAATAAGTACATTTCTCCCTTTCTCAGAATGCAAGAACTCCTAGCCACCCAATTAACCTAATAAGGAGTAGGCTTAGAAGAGATCCAGGGAAGTATTTCTTCACCCAAAGAGTAGTTAACGTGTGAAGTTCACTGCCACAGAAAGTGGTGGTGGCTAAAAGCACAGACAGCTTCAAGAGGGGATTGGAGAAACATACAGAGAGGCCCATGAGTGACTATTGGCCACAAGGTATAGATGGAACATCTGGGGCAGGGATGCGTTGTTTGCTTGGGGCTCGAGGGGGGCGGCAGTGGGGGGGCTTCTGGAGTTCTGGCCCCTTCCTGGCTTTGTGTAACCAGAACAGCTGAACATTGGTCTTTAGAACTCTTTTCTATTGATAAGGAGAGAGGGCAGCATAGCCTGCTCTCATGAGATCTCGGAAGCTAAGAGAGCCAGTTTGGTGTAGTGGTTATGTGTGCGGACTCTTATCTGGGAGAACCGGGTTTCATTCCCCACTCCTCCACTTGCACCTGCTGGAATGGCCTTGGGTCAGCCATAGCTCTGGCAGAGGTTGTCCTTGAAAGGGCAGCTGCTGTGAGAGGCCTCTCCAGCCCCACCCACCTCACAGGGTGCCTGTTGTGGGGGGGAGGAAGGGAAAGGAGATTGTGAGCCGCTCTGAGACTCTTCGGAGTGGAGGGTGGGATACAAATCCAATATCTTCATCTACCTCACAGGGTGTCTGTTTTGGGGGAGGAAGGGAAAGGAGATTGTGAGCCGCTCTGAGACTCTTCGGAGTGGAGGGCGGGATATAAATCCAATATCTTCATCTACCTCACAGGGTGTCTGTTTTGGGGGAGGAAGGGAAAGGAGATTGTGAGCCGCTCTGAGACTCTTTGGAGTGGAGGGCGGGATATAAATCCAATATCATCTTCATCTTCTTCTTCTAAGCAGGGTCAGCATGCGAGAGGGAGAACACCAAGGAAGACTCTGCAGAGAATGGCAATGACAGATCTCCTCTGATTCTTTCTTGCCTTGAAACCCCCTTGCTGGGGTCACCGTAAGTCAGCTGTGGCCTGACAGCACTACAGAGAGAGAGAGAGAGAGCACTGGCAATCCCTGACCCAGGTGATCTAGGGCAGCCCAATTGTGGAAGATATCAGCTGCTAAGGAGTGTCACCCTTGGTGATTACTTGGGTGGGAGGTCCAGGGTTGCTGTGCAGAGAAAGGCAGTGGCAAACCTCTCTTGCCCTGAAGGCCCTACAAGGGGTCACCCTAAGTCAGCTGTGAGGGATTGCGCTTTTTACCCCCTTTTCTGACAAGCGGGGGAGAGGGGGAGGAACACTGATTAGTGGGAAACATGCTAGGTCCTAAAAAGTGTTCCCTCTAAGTTGAGTCGGCGTGAGCTCGCTCACAGCTCTTTAGCCTCTGACTCACACATTTTTGTCTTCGCTCAGGAAAAAAGGGCACCAGAGCAAACTAATCTAGGCAGGAGCGTGCAAGTTTTATGCCCATAGCTCACAAAGTAGAATTTTTGCTCACAAGACTGCAGCTTAGAGGGAGGATTGGTCCTAGACGGCCACCCATGTGAACAGACCAAGTTTAATAAAACAAAAAGGAAGGTGGTGAGCTCCCCTTCATTGGCAGTCTTCAAAACATGGCTGGATGGTTGTTTGTCGGAGATGCTTTCGACTGATCCTGCATGGAGCAGGGGGTTGGACTAGATCAAGTGTGGGGAACAGTGGCTCTCCAGATGTTTTTGCCTACAACTCCCATCAGCTCCAGCCAGCATGGCCAATGGCTGGGGCTGATGGGAGTTGTAGGCAAAAACATCTGGAGAGCCATTGTTCCCCACCACTGGACTAGATTGTATAAATAGAGAGTTGCCCCAAAAGACCGGCACAACCACGTTTGACTTTAAAAGGGGTACATTCTCTGAGATGAGGAGGCATGTGAAGAGGAAACTGAAAGGAAAGGTAAATACAGTCAAAACCCTTGGGGAAGCTTGGAGGCTATTGAAAACTGCAATCCTAGAAGCTCAGATAAAATATATACCACAAGTTAGGAAAGGAACAATCAAGAAAAGGCCTGAATGGTTAACAAACAAAGTAATGGAAGCTGTAAAAGGTAAGAAGGACTCCTTTAAGTGGTGGAAAGCTAGTCCAAGTGAGATTAATAAAAGGGAACACAGGCTGTGGCAAATCAAATGCAAGACTGTGATCAGGCAGGCAAAAAGGGACTATGAGGAGCATATTGCAAAAAACATAAAGACCAGCAATAAAAATTTCTTCAAATATATTAGAAGCAGGAAACCAGTCAGGGAGGCAGTGGGGCCCTTGGATGACCAAGGGGTAAAAGGATTACTGAAGGAGGATAGGGAAATGGCTGAGAAGCTGAATGCATTTTTTGCCTCCGTCTTCACTGTGGGAGATGAGAAGTTCTTGGCTGCTCCAGAACCACTAATTTTGGAAGGGGTGTTGAAAGACCTGAGTCAGATTGAGGTGACAAGAGTCAGATTGAGGTGACAAGAGAGGAGGTCTGCAGTCAGACCAGTGGGCATTATTGAACACATGAAGCTGCCTTATACCAAATCAGACCCTTGGTCCTGCTAGGCAAATTCCCCTCAAAAGGGGTTTTGGGGAATTAGATTGCTGGGCAATCAGCTTTTTAGCGAGATCTAAAACCCGTTTATACAGAAGGCATCTTCTTTTAGAGTTAACCTCCTGATAACGAGGCAGTGTGGTCTAATAATCAAGGGGCTTTTATTATGAAATAAAGGCAGACATACAAGGGTATAAAATCATACAACATACATACAGGCCTAAGAAAACAGATATGAAGTTGATAGAGGAGTAACACAAGGGTACAAACATAGACAGGGTATACGACCTGATCCTGGTGGCTTAGAGTCCAGTCACAACTAGAAGATATAAACATGCACTGCGATGTGCCATGCCTGATGCTCCATACTTAGAGTAGGGAGGGAGGACTAATCTGGTTACATATTGCTCAGGCAGAGAGAGAGAGAGAGATGCTTTCTCTCTTGTTATATTATTTTAGAAAGGAAAAGGCCCTCCCAAAAAGGGGCTGGCTTGTTGGTGGGCAGTATCTAGTCTATTCTGGGTACCTGACTCTGCTCACCTGAATGGATCTTCAGGTAACAATGGGACAGGGGGAGGCACCAAAGTGGCAGTTTGGGCAAGGCATGGGTGGAGGGGATTAAACAAGCTATACAAACTTATCTAAAGATGACAATAGAGGGCCAAATTGGCACCTAAGGTGACACCCGATCTACACAAAGAACTCTGGCTCTGGGTGAAGCTGGGCTTCCTCTTCTTGCTCTTCTGGCTAGCACCATCCTTTTTCTAATGTTCCATTTGACAAAGACTTGGGCAGTCTGGCAGGATCCACGCCTAAGCTAAGCGTGATTGCCTTATGTAGATGTTTGAAACAGCTGTTGAGTACATGAGCCTCTTGCTTCTCTGTCATGGAGTCTGGCAGTGCAAGAAAATGGTCGCTGATTATATTTGTCAGACCCAGAGGCAAGGAAAAGACGAGTAAAGTTCAAGATCTTTATTCCAGCATCATAGGCAGATACAGGCGTTGTCAGAACTGGCTCTCCTGCCAGCTCCCAGGTCTTATAACCCCTTGCCTTGGCAGTGACAATTCAAGCAAAGCGCGCCAAGCTCTAGTGGGGATTTTGCACAAGTTCCCTCCTATTCTATCATCACCCCAGGTGTCTGTTATCTACCCCTTCGGCTACTTCTCCACCAGCTCCCTTGACCTTGGTTGCATAGTAACATATGAGTTCCCAGATATGCCACACTCCCTCCAGATAAGCAGCAGGGATGCTTCAAAGCAATAGTTAGCATAGCAAGTATAGCGTTAGCCTTTTATAATCGTTAGCTAATTGGATACATATGGCAAGAGGAACAAAGATGGAGTGACTCTTGATACTGTTAGCCTACCAACATGGCCTTCACGGTGAAGGCTGGAAACCGCTTGCCTGGGCAGTTCCTATTGGCGTGACTTCTTCTACTGCAACAGCTGAGATGGTGCATGCACGGAGCGGATGGGAACCCATCTGTACTTCTGGCAAGCTCTCTTCCAGAGATATAGAGTGCTGCTGTAACGCTGAAGCTGTTAGTATTCACATAAGTCTCTTAGAAAATAGTAAGTAAAACACACATTTCATAGCAACTGTGTGTGAGTTGGAACTCCAGGCACCCTGGCAACCAAACGAGTGATTACAATGTCCGTATATAACTGAAATGCTGCTGATCCTGTACATGCATAAAATGTTGCTGACTCATAGTCCTGTACATGCATGAAATGCTGCTGACTCATAGTCCTGTACATGCATGAAATGCTGCTGACTCATGGTCCTGTACATGCATGATATGTTGATGACTCATGGTCCTGTACATGCATGAAATGTTGCTGACTCATAGTCATGCACATGCATGAAATGTTGCTGACTCATAGTGCTGTACATGCATGAAATGCTGCTGACTCATGGTCCTGTACATGCATGAAATGCTGCTGACTCATGGTCCTTTACATGCATGAAATGTTGCTGACTCATAGTCCTGTACATGCATGAAATGCTGCTGACTCATGGTTCTGTACATGCATGAAATGCTGCTGACTCATGGTCCTGTACGTGCATGAAATGTTGCTGACTCATGGTCCTGTACATGCATGAAATGTTGCTGACTCATGGTCCTGTACATGCATGAAATGCTGCTGACTCATAGTACTGTACATGCATGAAATGCTGCTGACTCATGGTCCTGTACATGCATGAAATGCTGCTGACTCATAGTCATGTACATGCATGAAATGCTGCTGACTCATGGTCCTGTACATGCATGAAATGTTGCTGACTCATAGTCATGTACATGCATGAAATGCTGCTGACTCATAGTCCTGTACATGCATGAAATGTTGCTGACTCATAGTCCTGTACATGCATGAAATGCTGCTGACTCATAGTCCTGTACATGCATGAAATGTTGCTGACTCATGGTCCTGTACATGCATAAATGTTGCTGACTCATGGTCCTGTACATGCATGAAATGTTGCTGACTCGTGGTTCTGTACTATTTGAATACTCGGAAAGAATCATGCCAAAGAAGTTCAAACTGCTCTTAAACAGCCAAACTGTTTGATGAAACACCACCTCCTTGATCACAGCCAGGGAGCAAAACTTGAGCCAGACCAGCTGGTGTTCACACTCTCCTCCCCCTTCCCTCTTCTTAGCATGCTGTTGTCTGGAATCTGGATCTTTCCCCCAATTTTTCTGAGTACTTTTGTCTCTGCCCTATTGAGAGGAACTGGATGAGAAATCTATATGCTGCTGCCGTTCACACCCAAATATTTCCCTGTTATTAGACACTGCCCATGTACTCAGAATTTATGAGATCAATATGCAAGCCCTTTAAAGATTTTATCGATCCAATATTTGCTGATGTCTCTCTTCACTAGAGGGAAAATGAGATTAAAAATAACAAAGGTGTCCTATTTAACAAAACCTTCCGAGAACACATTTCCCCAGCTGAGCAGTAAGCAGGGCGACACGTGGCACGATAGCTGCTCTTTTGAAAAATTTATATGGATGCTGTTTCCTGTTATTAGACATTTATATTTGCTGGAAATAGAAATTACATAATTGCCTATGATCATTCGGTTGATTTACTCCCCAATCTGAAGGATGCGTGTGGCTGTTATGGTGCAGGCAACTACCAGGGAGGCCGACACGGTGACCTGCGTGAGGCGAATCCATTTTGCCGTTTTGCAGGTGAATTGCATTTCCGTTATTGCAATGCCTTTCTAGCACGTTCCAAGCATGTCAACTTTGTTTCAGCAAAGCTGGGTCAACAATCACATGCTTCATAAGCTGGATAGTTCCCACCCTCCGGCGGGACCCGCAGATCTCCTGCAATCTCCGGACCACACAAATCACATTGGTTCAGATGGAGTTCTGGTTCAGATCAATTCTCCTGGAGAAATGGGCTGCTTTGGAAGGTGGATGGACTCTATGGCATTCCACCATGCTGAGGTCACTTCCTAGAGAGCCAGTTTGGTGTAGTGGTGAAGTGTGCAGACTCTTATCTGGGAGAACCGGGTTTGATTCCCCACTACTCCACTTGGACCTGCTGGCACAGCCTTGGGTCAGCCAGAGCTCTGGCAGAGGTTGTCCTTGAAAGGGCAGCTGCTGTGAGAGCCCTCTCAGCCCCACCCATCTCACAGGGTGTCTGTCGTGGGGGAGGAAGGGGAAGGAGATTGTAGGCTGCTCTGAGACTCTGTCCTTAAAAGGGCAGCTGCTGTGAGAGCCCTCTCAGCCCCACCCATCTCACAGGGTGTCTGTTGTGAGGGAGGAAGGGAAAGGAGATTGTAGGCCACTCTGACACTCTGTCATTGAAAGGGCAGCTGCTGTGAGAGCCCTCTCCAGCCCCACCCACCTCACAGGGTGTCTGTCGTGGGGGAGGAAGGGGAAGGAGATTGTAGGCTGCTCTGAGACTCTGTCCTTAAAAGGGCAGCTGCTGTGAGATCCCTCACAGCCCCACCCACCTCACAGGGTGTCTGTTGTGGGGGAGGAAGGGAAAGGAGATTGTGAGCCGCTCTGAGCCTCTGTCCTTGAAAGGGCAGCTGCTGTGAGAACCCTCTCAGCCCCACCCACCTCACAGGGTGTCTGTTGTGGGGGAGGGAGATAAAGGAGATTGTAGGCCACTCTGAGACTCTTGAGTGGAGGGCAGAATATAAATCCAATGTCGTCTTCTTCTTCCTTCAACAAAACCCACCCTGGAACTGGCAACTCTAATGTACAGCACACTAGACCTTATTTTTGGAGGTGGGGGGGGGAAGTAAGGAAGATCTGAGGGCTAGCAGAGAGTTTCTTCAGAGCTAAACTTCTTTCGGGAAGGGGAGGAAGCTCAGCAGGGATTCGATGCCATAAAGCTTACCAGATGATGCTGCCATTCCCTACAAGGGAACTAATCTCTGAAGTTTGCAGAACAGTTGCGATTTCATGAAAACTGCAGGCGCCACCTGGAACCTGGAAGCCCTATCACCGGGCCATCCTAGAATCATAGAGTTGGAAGGGACCTCCAGGGTCATGTAGTCCAACCCTCTGCACAATGCAGGAAACTCAAAAATGCCTCCCCCTAAATTCACAGGATCTTCACAGGATCTTGTCCAACTTAATCCAACTAGATGGCCATCTGTCCAACCAGATGGCAAAAGTGCAGAAAAGGGCAACTAGAATGATTAAAGGTTTGGAACACTTTCCCTATGAAGAAAGGTTAAAACGCTTGGGGCTCTTTAGCTTGGAGAAATGTCAACTGCGGGGTGACATGATAGAGGTTTACAAGATTATGCATGGGATGGAGAAGGTAGAGAAAGAAGTCCTTTTCTCCCTTTCTCACTCGTGGGCATTCGATGAAATTGCTGAGCAGTCAGGTTAAAACAGATAAAAGGAAGTCCTTCTTCACCCAAAGGGTGATTAACATGTGGAATTCACTGCCACAGGAGGTGGTGGCGACTACAAGCATTGCCAGCTTCAAGAGGGGGTTAGATAAAAATATGGAGCAGAGGTGCATCAGTGGCTATTAGCCACAGTGTGTGTGTGCGTGTGTATGTATGTATGTGTGTGTATTAGCCACAGTGTGTGTGTGCGTGTGTATGTATGTATGTGTGTATGTATGTATGTGTGTGTATGTATGTATGTGTGTGTATATATATAAATTTTTGGCCACTGTGTGACACATAGTGTTGGACTGGATGGGCCACTGGCCTGTTCCAATATGGCTTCTCTTATGTTCTTATGGCCATCTGACAGCAATGAAGATTAACTTAATCCATTTTAATCCAACTAGATGGCCATCTGTCCAACTAGATGACTATCTGACAGCAATGCAAATCCTGTGAATTTAGGGGAGGTATTTGTGAGTTTCTGCATTGTGCAGGGGGTTGGACTAGATGACCCCGGAGGTCCCTTCCAACTCTATGATTCTGTGAGTCTAATCCAGTTGGAACAAAAGCACGGGAAGGGGGGAAGACAGCAAGGGTGCGGGTGAGTGGCTGTCACAGGTGGGGGAGAAGTGAAGTGGTAAGGGTGCAGGGGTGGGGATGAGGGTAGTCGGAGGGGGTGGAGTGAGAAGACCTCAAGGGTGGGGGAGTGAATGCCTTTACTTGAGTGGATGGGTGGGAATACAGCAAGGATGAGGGGCACTCACCCAGAGCCTCTTTCTAGAGCCCATGGTATTTTTTTCCTCACACTGGCCTTATTTCTAGTCATTTAAATGAGTTTCCTCTGACATCAAAGATGGAGATTTACATTGGATTGGCTAAACCAGGTAGTCAGTACTGCCGAAGAAGCTGGCTTAGATCAGATTCCATTAACACCTGGGAGTTCTGGATCTTTCTTGCTCTCTATCTGAATCAGTATGAAACCCCAAGAGTGGTGGATAAGGGTTAATGACTTCTTCGTCATCATGGTACAGCAAGGTCCTCTGTACGTGCTCTGAGGAACCTACTACAGCCTAAATAATATGCATTTAGCTGAGTTATTGTTTCTGTTTGAAAGTCTATGTGCTATCTGCTCTGTGGTTTTCTTCTTACCCCAATTTTAGCCCAACTCTTTTTTTCTTTTTCTTTTTCTCTCTGTAATAAATTTATTAAAATAAGGAAATTGCCTTGTCTCCATTTAGTACAATCTATTCCTCTGGCATATTCCTTTTAGTTTACTCCTTATATGGGTGCTGCTGCATTGCTAGCTCTCAGGTAATTCCCATTGTTTTTGGTCTAGTGCTACACTATAAGCACATTTCCTCAGCAGATCAGTCTAGATGTTCTCAGAAGAACCCCAAGGGGACTTTTCAGGGAATTTGCAGCAAAGAAAAGCCCTGTCCCCCCTTTCCTTTCATAATAAGCTTTATCAGGATAATTCAGTTCCTGTGGACACCAGGTGAATTCTCTGATCCTCCCAAATGGGTAGGGGCTTTGTATGACAAAATGTGTAGGGGCTTTGTACGACAATAAACCAGCCACCTAACACGTGGCATTCTTTTGCTTTTTGAGAGCCACTTTGGTGTAGTGGTTAAGTGCAGGGACTCTTATTTGGGAGAACCAGGTTTGATTCCCTACTTGCAGCTTCTGGAATGGCCTTGGGTTAACCATAGCTGTTGCAGGAGTTGTCCTTGAAAGGGCAGCTTCTGTAAGTTTACTAAAATGTTCTCTGGCGCAAATTAAAAAGTTCTATTTCTTACGAGGTAACCCGTTCATTCCAGTAACTCTGAAAATTTACAATGCCAAAATCCTTCCTCAGCTGCTATATGGAATACCTTTGTGGATTGGAGCCTTAAGTCCCTGCATGGAGAATGTGCAATCATCATTCTTCTGTCAAATTTTAGGTGCTCCAAAATGTGTGCCCTACTCATCCATTTATGCAGAGCTAGAAGAAGAAGATGAAGATATTGGATTTATATCCCGCTCTCCACTCCAAAGAGTCTCAGAGCGGCTCACAATCTCCTTTCCCTTCCTCCCCCAAAACAGACACCCTGTGAGGTGGGTGGGGCTGGAGAGGGCTCTCACAGCAGCTGCCCTTTCAAGGACAACCTCTGCCAGAGCTATGGCTGACCCAAGGCCATGCCAGCAGGTGCAAGTGGAGGAGTGGGGAATCAAACCTGGTTCTCCCAGATAAGAGTCCGCACACTTAACCACTACACCAAACTGGCTCTCAGGTTTACATCTCAGCTAGGTTTACATCTTCTAGAAATCAGAGCCTGGATTATGGTTTTTAAGTTCTGGCTAAAAATTCATTTCAGAATGGATCCAGGAAGTTCCCCCGTTTGCTCTGCAGCCAATCTAGGTATACTCCAAAGACATGGGAAGATACCTCATTATTTTTTTTTTATTTTAGATTCCCCATTCCATCGTCAGACTTTTACTCTGGCACATTTAAACGCCTTCCCCATCAACAGTTCTCTTTGGTAGGTTTAGACAGATACCTCTCCAAAATAGATTATGTCCATGTGAATTAGGAGTCCTTGATTCTATATCCCATATTATTTTAGAATGTCCTTTCCTGGCCTCACAACGTAGACAATTTTTAGCTGAATATCTCCAACACAATGCATTTACTAAAAGGAAAACTCTAACCTACTTTTTAGAAGATGTTAATCCCCACATTACTACTTGCGTTGCGAATTTCTTAGCAGAAGCCTATAAAATTTAATCTAGGCATACTTCTGTATTTTAATTGCTGGGTGTCTACTTTTTATTAGTATTATCGGCTGCCATTTTAATCGATTGCTTTATGTATTGTTCTTACTCTGCTTCAGGCCTTTGTACCTATTTTGATAGTGAGTCACGATTGCTTTTATACCAATAAAGGTCTGAACAGAACTGAACCGAGTTGTCCTTGAAAGGGCAGCTTCTGGGAGAGCTCTCTCAGCCCCACCCACCACACAAGGTGTCTCTTATGGGAGAAGAAGATAAAGGAGATTGTAAGCCACTCTGAGACTCTGATTCATTTTGTGGCACACATGGCCAGCCCAACAAGGTCTCATTTATATCAGATCCAGCCCTCATAACGAATGAGTTCGACACCCCTGGTGCAAGAAGTACATGTGCTCACCAGAGGCATGCGGAATCCAGCAAGGAATTTTCACTGTTAACTCATTTCTGTGCAGCCTACATCCCTCGGTTCTATTTGCGTTTGCCAACTGAGAAATGCCGTGGAATATTTTGTCCTGGTATCAGAAGATTGTATCCCATCGTGTTGTATCGTTGGATGTGTCTGTAGGTGCCCGTTAAATGCGTCTTTCAGCATCTGTGCTTTGGAGGCCCTGGAGTGAGCGATGGCAGCGATCTCTAGCTTGTGACATCTGTCAAAAGATTATGTGCCTTTCACAGCTGCTCAGGACAAATTCAGCTGTTGGCTTTGGTGGGGGAAGCCAACTGGACCGGAAACCTTCGCCTGCTAAGTTCTTATGGAGCTGCCAGCTTTCAAAACCCCGAGAACCTTGGCAGGAAAAGGTGGCTGCCCACGACAGAAGCCTCTCCAGGAACCCTTCCATGAAATAGCTGCTTTGGCCAATGCAGACCTTTTCGTTTTGATGGTTCACACGATGGTTCGTCGCTCAACGGCCAGCTTCCAACATCAAGCCCAGTTTTAGGAAAAAGTAGGACCTGCCTTTAACATGGCCCACGCGCAACCTTGCGTGGTCATCATCTTTCTGCTGTCTCAGATGTCATTTGTACAGCCATCGGTATGTGTAGACTAGCGGTTCCCTGCCTTTTGTTAGCCTTTGGGATTCTGAAGCAGAAAAAGAAGACTGCAGATTTATACCCCGCCCTTCTGTCTGAATCAGAGACTCAGAGCGGCTTACAATATCCTACATCTTCCTCCCCCCACAACAGACATCCTGTGAGGCGGGTGGAGCTGAGAGGGCTCTCACAGCAGCTGCCCTTTCAAGGACAACTCCTGCCAGAGCTGTGGCTGACCCAAGGCCATTCCAACAGGTGCAAGTGGAGGAGTGGGGAATCAAACCCGGTTCTCCCAAATAAGAGTCCACATAAGAACATAAGAGAAGCCATGTTGGATCAGGCCAATAGCTCATCCAGTCCAACACTCTGTATCACACACACACACACATTGTGGCTAATAGCCACTGATGGACCTCTGCTCCATATTTTTGTCCAATCCCCTCTTGAAGCTGGCTATGCTTGTAGCTGCCACCACCTCCTGTGGCAGTGAATTCCACATGAAGAACTACTTCCTTTTATCCATTTTAACCTGACTGCTCAGCAATTTCATCGAATGCCCACAAGTTCTTGTATTGTGAGAAAGGGAGAAAAGGACTTCTTTCTCTCCTTTCTCAGTCCCATGCATAATCTTGTAAACCTCTATCATGTCACCCCTCAGTCGACGTTTCTCCAAGCTAAAGAGCCCCAGGAGTTCTAACCTTTCTTCATAGGGGAAGTGTTCCAAAGCTTTAATCATTCTAGTTGCCCTTTTCTGCACTTTTTCCAATGCTATAATATCCTTTTGAGGTGCGAAGACCGGAATTGTACACAGTATTCCAAATGAGACCACACCATCGATTTATACAGGGGCATTATGATACTGGCTGATTTGTTTCAATTCCCTTCCTAATAATTCCCAGCATACTAGTTCCCAACATAATACTTCCCACACACTTGACCACCATACCAAACTAGCTCTGGTGGGAAAAACGACAAAATGGCTGCTGCTGGAGACAACCACCCCTAGGAAGCCCAAGTGCAGGGAAGAAGAGGAGTAATTAAAAACAATACACAGTGAATAAGGTTGCCAATTCTGGGTTGCAAAATACCTGGAGATTTTGGAGGTGTAGCCTGGGAAGGGCAGCGTTTTGGGAAGGGAAGGACTTCAGTGGTATGCAATGCCAAAGCCCACCTCCAAAAGTGACCATTTTCTCCAAGGGAATTTACCTCTGTCACCTGCAGATCAGTTGTAATCGTGGGGTGATCTTCAGCCACCACCTGGAGACTGCCAACAGTGAAAGAAGAAAAGTAGGAACTGTGAAAAGTAGGAACTGACAGCAATGCAGATCCTGTGAATTTAGGGGGAGGTATTTTTGAATTCCCTGCATTATGCAAGGGGTTGGACTGGATGACCCTGGAGGTCCCTTCCAATTCTATGATTCTACGATTCTAGGAGTGAGAGAGTTAATTCGCCATGCTGGGAATTATTAGGAAGGGAATTGAAAACAAATCAGCCAGTATCATAATGCCCCTGTAGAAATCAATGGTGTGGTCTCATTTGGAGTACTGTGTGCAGTTCTGGTCGCCGCACCTCAAAAAGGATATTATAGCATTGGAGAAAGTCCAGAAAAGGGCAACTAGAATGATTAAAGGGTTGGAACACTTTCCCTATGAAGAAAGGTTGAAACGCTTGGGGCTCTTTAGCTTGGAGAAACGTCGACTGCGGGGTGACATGACAGAGGTTTACTAGATTATGCATGGGATGGAGAAAGTAGAGAAAGAAGTCCTTTTCTCCCTTTCTCACAATACAAGAACTTGTGGGCATTCAATGAAATTGCTGAGCAGTCAGGTTAAAACGGATAAAAGGAAGTACTTCTTCACCCAAAGGGTGATTAACATGTGGAATTCACTGCCACAGGAGGTGGTGGCAGTCACAAGCATAGCCACCTTCAAGAGGGGTTTAGATAAAAATATGGAGCAGAGGTCCATCAGTGGCTATTAGCCACAGTGTGTGTGTGTGTATTTTGGCCACTGTGTGACACAGAGTGTTGAACTGGATGGACCATTGGCCTGATCCAACATGGCTTCTCTTATGTTCTTATGTTACACAGAGTGTTGGACTGGATGGGCCATTGGCCTGATCTAACATGGCTTCTCTTATGTTCTTAAAAACTACACTATGGTGGCAGCTGCAACAGTATCAGTTTAATCTGCATAGCAGACCAGGTCTCCTGGAGCTCATCAGAAGCCCTCCTCGGCAAGAGCCTCACCCAGCCTCACCCACTTTCAAAACACCCTTGGTGGGCACCTCAGTGGGAACCCCCGAAAGATGATCATGGAAACCTGAATTAGCATCAGAGGTCATTTGCCCTCTCCTTTCTGTGAAGGTGGCCGTGGATGCTTGGAAATGACCCTCAAAGATCTTCTGGCAACCTACTATATCATTACAGAATCATAGAATTGGAAGAGACCTCCAGGGTCAACGAGTCCAACCCCCTGCAGGAAACTCACAAGCACCTTCCCCTAAATTCACAGGATCTTCATTGCAGTCAGGTGGCCATCAAGCTTCTGTTTAAAAACCTTCAAGAAAGGAGAGCCCACCACCTCCTGAGGAAGCCTGTCCCACTTTTCCAGGTATAGACGTCAAGCTGACAGATCGGTAGTTACACAGATCCTCCTTTTTTTCCCTTCTTGAGGATGGGGACAACATTCGCTCGCCTTCAATCTTCCGGCACCTCTCCTATGAATGGCTTCTGACAGTGGGTTCCATTTCCAACTGGAGAATCTCAAGAACTCTTCTTAAAAACCACACAGCTGATAGATTGGTGGTAATGAAGTGTGTGCAATTTGCACATTTGTCACCATCAGATTTTTTTAAGGCCTACAGTTGATAAATGCATCGCTGCAAGCAACTGGGATCTCAAAGTGTCTCTGTGCTGCCGTCACGATGCTGTTATTCCTCTGCATGTTATTGATGCTGGTAGATGTGAAGCAAAGTAAGCCACATTATCAATTTACTTTCACCCGAAATGGAATATCGTGACCTCAGGGGTGCATTTGGATAATTTTAGGCAACGACTGAGGAGTGCTGGTAATAGTGAAGATAGATGACGTCGGATTTTGATGCTGTTGCTATGGGTTACGCTCGTGTACTCTGATTAGTCCCCCATAGAATGAACTGGATAACACGGTTTCTCTAAAATTCTAATTAAAGTGTTAATTAATTGCAGCTGCTGTACCTTAATATAGGTAATACAATTAACCAAGATGGAAAGAGACGGAGAGGCATTTGCTTTGGTATTAATACCAGCGGCTCTGTGTTTTAGATTTTTGCGCTCTCCAAAGTTATTGTGTCATATAGTGAGATTCTTCTTGGGGTAGCAGGCGGAGAATGGATGCTTAAAATTCTGCCGACATTAATCAGGTTTTAGCTGGTACTTTTAATGCATTTTGGCATCTGCTTGTAAGCCCCGGAATCCTGTTCTGCTGCGAGGGAAATCAACAAAAGGAAGCCCCTGAATGTTCCCGCTGCCACTCCAGGCTTCTCATCTTTAATGATCTTTTCACTTGCTGATCACAGATCCAGTGAAAGTCTTTGGAGTTTTAGAGAAGGAGAATTGTTACTATTGCTCACTACGGTTGCACTGACGCCCTGCAACGTAAGCAAAGGGCTGGTCTCCACAGGCTCAGCATAGTTCCACACACTACTTAAGTTTGGAGAAGATGAGAAGGAAAAGTGGAAGCTGAAGATTAGAATCAAAGAATCGTAGAGCTGGAAGGGGCCATATAGGCCACCGAGTCCCACCCTCTGTTCAGTGCAAGATCGGCCTAAAGCATCCCTGCAAAGCCTTCTTCCAGCCGCTCTTTGAAGACTGCCAGGGTAGGGGAGGTCCCAACACCACCTCCCCATGTAGCTGATTCCACACTCTTAATGTAAAACAGTTTTTTTTTTTCTAATATCCAGCTGGTACCTTCTTGCCCTTAATTTAAATTCATAATTGCAAGGGGGTTTTCTGGAGCAGCAAGCTGAGAGGTGGCTTTGTCCAAGTTTTGTGGAAGAGCACTGTCCGCATTTAAGAATCCCAGGAACCCCAGTTCTAGTTCAGTTACCTTTATTGGCATTAAAGAAGAAGATATTGGATTTATATCCCGCCCTCCACTCCGAAGAGTCTCAGAGCGGCTCACAATCTCCTTTACCTTCCTCCCCCACAACAGACACCCTGTGAGGTGGGTGGGGCTGAGAGGACTCTCACAGCAGCTGCCCTTTCAAGGACAACTTCTGCCAGAGCTATGGCTGACCCAAGGCCATGCTAGCAGGTGCAAGTGGAGGAGTGGGGAATCAAACCCGTTTCTCCCAGATAAGAGTCCGCACACTTAACCACTACACCAAACTGGCTCTCCAGAGATAAAAGGGAGGGGGGAATAAATGTACACACATATGCATACAAATAGATAAAACATGCCAACATGAGTCAAGACAAAAGAACATTCTAATAGTGCCTAAAATCTGTACAAAAATAAGTCAATCTGTCTAACACAACTTTAAATTACAATACATTACTGTGTATAAGAAGAGCGGCCTGCAAAAACTTTGCCACGCTATCAGTTGCGTTCCCATCTTTGTTGTTTAACAGAGACAGCAGTTTATATGAATCTGGAAGCTCAAGAGACTATCGAGAACTAATGATAAAATGCTGCACCAAATATTAACATAATAACAGCATTTTGATAACACACGAGACACGGTTTCAATGGACCCGCTTGCACAAGGGCATACATAATCTGTTGGCAAAAGGTGTACTGTTAAATCTCCCAGTTCAAAATTGCTGAAGGGAGGCATGGAACCTCGCACGAGAAAAGATTCTACGTAACGCTGGAGTCTGAAGTTGGTAAAAGTAGCTGGCAGGAAGGCCCACCGTGGGCAAGATCCCATGACTAAGAGTGGAGCATGTCTTATCAACTGCATTGTACAGTTCAGATAGCTCTACCTCAAATAATCTGTCCCTTATTGTTTGCATTGCCTCTAATTCTGAAAGGGAGAGAAGTGATTCAAAGGGAATATTCAGTGTTAGTTTGTTTTTCACATAGCGGGGTGGATTCTACCTCAAGCCTACCGGTCCACTGAGCAAAGTGTGTTCATTTGTTTATTCATTCGTTTAAATATTTACACCCCCACATCTCCTCTGGCCTGATGCATGAAGCCTTCGTGCAATCTAAGGAAGCGTTGTCCAACTTCAGTGGCTTTTCCATTGGAGGAAGAGACCCTTAAGTTGGAGGGAGAGCCATTTAAGTTGCAAAAAGGATAAAGGATGGTTGGATCTTCCCCATTGTTAATTACGTTCTCAGCTTCTGGAGGCAGGCAGCCAAGGGTAGCCAACTATCCAGAATAAGCCTTGCTTTGTCTGCTGTTGTGCATTTAGCCTCTTGCACTGCAGAAACCATCAGAGGAAATTTCTTATGGCATGGAGAGAAACATGATCACCTACATAACTGTGCATGCACAATTGTCTTTTCCCCACCCATTAATATGTTTGACCTAAGTGGACAGCCATGTTGGTCTGAAGCAGTAGAACAAAGCAGGAGTCAAGCTGCACCTTTAAGACCAACGAAGTTTTATTCAGAATGTAAGCTTTCGTGTGCAGGCATACTTCTTCAGACGAGGAATCAGGTACAGTGGGCAGAGCTACATATAGCTGGTAGGCAGTGGCACAATTTTAAAATCCAATTACAGAATCGTAAAATTAACAAATTGAGCAAACCTTTGATCTGGGTAGCATGAGTGTGAGAAACCAATAAAACAGTAACATGTCAAAATGTGAGAATGTCTGCTAATCACTCAATTATAAGCTTGGGCCAAAATGAGGGCATTTCTTTCTCAGAAGTTTGACCTTTGGATACAGAAAACAGCATGTGCAACATTTGCAGTCAAAAATGTTAGAGAATTTGCACGTAGCAGAAATTGCTGAAGAAGAGGGACAGGGAACACAGGAATTAATAGACAAGAGACACAACTGTAATTACAGTGGAATATATTTACCAGGACAGTATCCAATATTCAAAGTTGTTGCCAGGCCAAGGTCATACACAGTAATCAGTTCACACGACAGTAGATAACAGTATACACCAGTAAGTACATAGACAACGATCCAAGCACAGTAGCACAGGATCAACACCAACAGTGTTTGCTGCCACCCAGACGGTAAGTAACACAGTACCCACAATCCTTACAGGCAGGAAGAGCAAGCTCACTGAGCTTTCCTTAATACACACACCAGTCATGCAATCTCAACAGAGGTTGCATCAGCTCTGTGAGTCAGCACAAAGCCTAATTACAGATGAGGTCATTCCACCTTACCTCAGTAACAAGAAACAGCTGGTCCATGACTCAGCATGACATTTGCAGAAACAACATCACTATTACTAAGATGGAGTCAGTCAGCCATTTTAAGAACTGATTCCCAACAAAAAAGCCGGCCATCCTGTGGGAATGGGCTCTGAAAGTCATGCATTGGAGTGAAATGGACAAACTTACGAGACTCTTAAAAGAAGAAGATTTAGAGAAATTTAAAAACGGCTGGGGAAAGTTTCAAAATACATTGAAAAGCAATGGACCGTTAAAGGACATTTGGCGATCTTTGAAAATGGTTAATCTTTAAAGAAACGATATATGATTACAGTTTAAAAGACATGATTATTGGATTATAACCTTTTTTCTTTTTCCCAATGACTAAGAAGAAATACTATGAAGATGGATTATAACTTTTGAGTTTTTTGGGGAAAGATTTTCTAATAGACAAAGTTTATTAACTCATAACAAATTATATTTAAATAATAATACGGAGACATTTGATAAGGGGGCATGCACTGCCAGGGGTCACAAAAGGGGGGAGTGGGGTGGAGAAAATGTTATATATGTGTACTAACATTTAATGACAAATGAAGATATGTTATTACAATATATTACAATAAATTGTTGTTGTTGTTTTTAAAAGAAAACTAGCCATCCTAGAGGCATTCTCCAAAGATTGACAGTCTCATTCATGAGCATCAATAATATGCGTGTCTTTTGTGGCAGGGATAGAAAAGATTATATGCAAACATCCTTTTACAGCACAGAGCTGAGTGTGCGAGTGAATATGGAAGCAGGTTTTTGAAGCAACGGAAGTGGGCGGCGAGAGCTGTAGTAAACACAAAAGCAGAAAGGGCCTCAGTCTCCAATGCTTTCAGAATCCAGCCAGCAGAAGCTGTTACCCAAATAAGTAGTCTCCTGATCAATTGGGGGAAGTGGCTTAAAGGAAACAGAGTGAAAGGGGGTAACTGGTATTCACCACAAATGTATACCAGGATTTTTCCCATAAGAGAACTCTCAAATAAACCAGACAGATGTTCAATGGAAAGGTTTTTTTTTTTTTATGAAACAGAAAGAATAAAACAGAAATGCACACAATAAACACACACACAAGTGCTAACTGAGTGGAAATGAGGGAGGAAAGAGGGAAAGCTGTTCTGAGGAAGGGTAATATTTACCAATTTTGCAGAAGTTTGGAAAGCAGCAGCAAAAGTGAAGAGAAGAGAACCCATGGAGAGGATATGTGGCCAAACACACACACACACACACATTAGGAGCAGGGCATCACAATTATAGGGAGAAACAGACTCTCATGCTGGGGTGACATGATCCCAAAACAAAAACTTGATGGGCTTACCAGGGATGGACACTATTTTGGAAGAGGTTTGATGACCCTGCAAGAAGAGTGAATGGGCTGAGTGAATAGAACTGAGTGTTGATTAATTCTCACTGACTGAGGTAAGTGTAAACAGAGGAAGCAAGGTGTGGTGTTAATGGGAATAGTCCAGGTGTGAGTTGGTAGTTCCTGGGAGATCCCCTGCCCTCCCCGCATCTCTCTGAAGTGTGGAGGGGGCCATTAGCCAATCAGCTGCTTTGACTCACCTTCCAAAATACTTTCCCAGGCTCTTACCCTGCTGGCATCCATTTTATTTTATTTTATTTTAAGCAAGGTAGTGCTTTCCATATATGATGCTGGGTGACATTAAAGAAGGGTATTTATCTCTCTCTCTAATAGCTGAACTGTCCCTCTGTGGGAGGAGGGGTCTGACTGCTAACAAAGCAATTTAGGTTTTGGTCAAGATGAGAAGAAGAACTGCAGATTTATACCCTGCCCTTCTCTCTGAATCAGAGACTAAGGGCGGCTTACAATCTCCTATGTCTTCTCCTTGCACAACAGACACCCTGTGAGGTGGGTGGGGCTGAGAGGGCTCTCACAGCAGCTGCCCTTTCAAGGACAACCTCTGTCAAAGCTATGGCTGACCCAAGGCCATTCCAGCATCTGCAAGTGGAGGAGTGGGGAATCAAACCCGGTTCTCCCAGATAAGAGTCCATACATCTAACCACTACACATCAAGTCCCTATGTTATCAGGTAGATGGACAGTGATAAAATTATTGGTTCCCTCTTCCTGATCTGAGGTTGCCAATCTCCAGGTGGGACCTAGAGTTCTCCTGGAATTACTATTAACCTCCAGCTGCTAAAGATCAGTTCCCCAGGAAGAAATGACAGCTTCAAAGGGTGGACTGTATGATCTACCATAGAGCAAGGTCCCTAACATCATGTTTGTTGCCCCCAACAACTAGGGTTGCCAAGTCCAATTCAAGAAATATCTGGGGACTTTGGGGGTGGAGCCAGGAGACATTGGGGGTGGAGCCAGGAACAAGGGTGTGACAAGCATCATTGAACTCCAAGGGAGTTCTGGCCATCACATTTAAAGGGACAGCACACCTTTTTAAATGCCTTCCTTCCATAGGAAATAATGAAGGATAGGGGTACCTTCTTTTGGGGCTCATAGAATTGGACCCCCTGGTCCAAACATTTTGAAACATGGGGGGGGGGGTATTTTGGAGAGAGGCACTAGATGCTATACTGAAAATTTGGTGCCTCTACCTCAAAAAAATAGCCCCCCCAGAGCCCCTGATACCCATAGATCAATTCCCCATTATTCTCTATGGGAATTATTCTCTATAGGGAATAATAGAGTGCCCAGTAGACATTTCCCTCCTCCCACCCCGCTTTCTAAAGTGGACAGAGGGCCTCGAATCCATGAAATCTCCTGTCCTCCCCCTCTCTCTCACACACAAACACTTATTGGGTCTGGTTCCTGCACAACTTTACTTGCTCTGAAAACGAAAGCAAAACAAAGGGAGGGGCTGTTCTCTGACGAAATTGTTACTGACCCTTTCCCATGAAGTACTTCCTGTTTTCTGCTTCCTGCTCAGCTTTAAAGGCACACATTTTAAAAATGGACCTGTTTGCAGGTTTCTAAACCTGCCAGAGCTCTGGAACAGGGGTGGCCAACGGTAGCTCTCCAGATGTTTATTTGTTGCCTACAACTCCCATCAGCCCCAGCCAGCATGGCCAATGGCTGAGGCTGATGGAAGTTGTAGGCAAAAAACATCTGGAGAGTTACCATTGACCACCCCTGCTCTAGAGGTACATGGTGACATTGGGGGCGGGAATGCCCCACCGGCCAGCTGGCTGGGGGCGGGGGGAAGCCTGTAAAAACAGGGGATCCACCGCTGGGACCTGGGGATTGAGAAGCCTACCAACATGTTTTGAGAAAGTGGGTGGGGCCAGGTGGGGCTTTTGCTCACCAAGACTTCTGATTGGCCATTGGAGATTTGATTAGCTGTGTAAAAATGTTGCATTGGCAGCAGCTGCTATCACAGAACCACATTTTCTTTGCTGTGTAACTGAAAGGAAGTTGCGGCAGCCATTTTTTTGTCTGCCTGTGCATCCTGAAGGTCCCATTTCATAGCCGTGCCCAGGGGTGGAATTCTAGCAGGAGTTCCTTTGCATATTAGGCCACACATCCCTGATGCAGCCAATCCTTCAAGATCTTCCAAAAAAGAGCCTTGTAAGCTCTTGGAGGATTGGCTACATCAGGGAGGTGTGGCCTATTATGCAAAGGTGCTGCTGCTAGAATTCCACCCCTGGCTGTACCCACCATGTTGTGTCACAATTTGAAAGGTGCTCGCAGGGCCCAAAAGGTTGGGGATCCCTGCCACAGAGTATAGAGCATATTAGGCCACACCCCCTGACATCACCATTGTTTCACACAGGGCTTGTTTTGTAGAAAAGGCCCAGCAGGAACTCCTTTGCATATTAGGCCACAGCCCCTGGTGCCAAGCCAGCAGTTCCTGTACTTCCCTGCTAAACGTGATGATCTGCATGAGGAAGACCGCTCCTTCCGGAGGTTGAGCTACTGACAGACCTCAGCTGCCCGAGTTTCATCGAAGGGGAGAGTGGCCATAGTTCAGCCAGCACATCTGTGTGAATGGACTCGCCAACAATAAACTGGTTAGCCCTTCAAAAGAGATATTTTCTATCAACAGTGAATATGGCTTTTCTTCCAGAAAAACAAAGATCACCATTGTTACCAGGGGTCATTTTGTAGAAAAATCGGTGGTGGGACACATTAGCACAACTCATTTGCATATGTGCCCCCCTCCCCAGCCAAAAGCAACCCGATGTGAGAAAGGAGAATAAAGCCTGCTTGGGCTGCCTAGAGATGCAGCTAGCCCATGCAGGCTTCATTCTCCTGGGGCTCTCTCCCTCCTCTACAGTCCAAAGGCCAGCAAGCTACCTGCCACCCAAAATCATATCATAAGTGGAAAGAGGGTGGCGCGGGCTTCTCCAGGGGTTAATGAGGGCTGCTGGGGGCGCGGCAAAGCCCTTGGTGGCTGCCTGCCTGCCTGCTCTCCTAATCCAGGGCTTGTTATGCAGCTGCACCTGCTATTCAATAGACAAGGTAGGTGGGGAGGAGGAGGGGACATCAGAAAGGTTTAGGAGCTATGTTCCTGTGAGCTCCTGCTGAATTCAAGGCCTGACTGTTACCATCAGAGTCCAGTAGAGCCTTAGAGACCAACAAGATTTTGCAAAACACGAGCTTTTTGAGAGTCAAAGCTCACCCCCCCCCCCCAAGATCTGGTTGGTTTCTCAGGTGCTCATAACCCCAAATCTAACTGCAGACCAACATGGCTGCCCTCTGAAATTACCACGATGGAGACTTCGGGCTGTTGTTTTTCAAGCCCTGGGGAAGGAATTTTGGTATGCCAAAAAAGGAAAACAAATATTAATAATTTCTAATTTGCCTCTGCTCATTTGGAATATATACTCGCATATCTCGGAGCAATACTAACTGCAGAGTTTACAAAGACTCCAGGCTGTGTGGGACATCTCATTAAACCTATTATCTTTTTGCATATTTTTTTTGTGCAAAGCCTACAAGTTATTTTTTTTTTCTCCTTGGTAAATATCTTTTCAATTATTTACTCTGCATATTATACACTCACCTTGAGGCTCAGCTAATGCAGCACATTTGAATTTCATAGAGCAACCTGCTTTTCAAACAAGCAATGGGGGGAAACCAAGGCTTTGATGAGAATTTTAACAATGGGTTCTGATTGCAAGTTGTTGCGGATTAGCTTGTCAATTGGAACCATCTTGTCAAGCTCCTGGCCTCTTGCCTCTTCCCCTACGACTTAGCAACAGGGATCCATGCAACAGTCACCTCTAGGTTAGACTACCGCAACTCACTGTATGCAGGGCTGCCCTTGAATCTGTCCCAGAAGCTCCAGCTGGTTCAAAATGCAGCCGCACAACTCCTGACAGGGACACCACTGAGAGCTCATAGTGCTCAGTTAGCTGCATTGGTTACCAGTTGAAGAAGAAGAAGATATTAGATTTATATCCCACCCTCCGCTCCGAAGAGTCTCAGAGCGGCTCACAATCTCCTTTACCTTCCTCCCCCACAAAAGACACCCTGTGAGGTGGGTGGGGCTGGAGAGGGCTCTCCCAGCAGCTGCCCTTTCAAGGACAGAGTCTCAGAGCGGCTCACAATCTCCTTTCCCTTCCTCCCCCACAACAGACACCCTGTGAGGTAGATGAAGATATTGGATTTATATCCCGCCCTCCATTCTGAAGAGTCTCAGAGTGGCTCACAATCTCCTTTCCCTTCCTCCCCGACAACAGACACCCTGTGAGGTGGGTGAGTCAGCCTCACAGCAGCTGCCCTTTCAGCTGCCCTCTCAAAGACAACCTCTGCCAGAGCTATGGCTGACCCAAGGTCATGCCAGCAGGTACAAGTGGAGGAGTGGGGGAATCAAACCCGGTTCCCCCAGATAAGAGTCTGCACACACTTAACCACTACACCAAACTGACTTAACCACTACACCAAACTTAGGGTTGCCAAGTACAATTCAAGAAATATCTGGGGACTTGGGGGGGGTGGAGCCAGGAGCCAGGTTGGGATAAGCATAATTGAACTCCAAAGGGTGTTCTGGCCATCACATTTAAAGGGACAGCACACCTCTTCAATGCCTTCCCTCCACTGGAAATAATGAAGGAAAGGGGCACCTTTGGGGGCTCGTAGAATTGGACCCCCTGGCCCAATCTTTTTGAAACTTGGGGGGTGTTTTGAGGAGAAACATCAGATGCTATGCTAAAAAGTTAGTGCCTCTACCTCAAAAACAGCCCTCCTGAGACCCAGATACACACGGATCAATTCTCCATTATACCCTATGGGTATCAGTCTTCATAGGGAATAATGAAGCACCCAGCCGACACTTCCCTTCCCCCCCCCTGCTTTCTGATGACCCTGAAGTGGGAGGGAGGGCTTCCAAACAGGGGGATCCCCTGCCCCCACCTGGGGATTGGCAACCGTATGAGTACTGGATCAAGTTCAGGGTTATGGTATTAACTTTTAAAGCCCTATGTCAGGGGTGGCCAACAGTAGCTCTCCAGATGTTTCCCCCCCTACAACTCCCATCAGCCCCAGCCATTGGTCATGCTGGCTGGGGCTGATGGGAGTTGTAGGCAAAAAACATCTGGAGAGCTACCGTTGGCTACCCCTGCTCTATGTGGTCTGGGACCAACACATCTGCAGGACCATTTCTCCTAATATGTCCCCAGAAGAGCTCTACGCTCCTCAGAGCAGCATTTCCTAGCAATCCCCAGCCCATAAGACATCCATTTAGCTTCAACCAGGGCCAGAGCTTTTTCAGCTGGTGGAACAAACTCCCAAGGGAGTCAAAGCCCTGTGGGACTTATTACCATTCTGCAGGGCCAGCAAAATGGAATTGTTCCACCAGGACTTGGGTTGAGGAAGCAGGAATCCAAATTATATTGGCCTCCTTACCTCTTGAGGCTTGCACTGATTCAACTGTTCTGTTTGTTATGGTGGTTATACATACTTGTCCAATGTTCTGGTCCATCCCAGACACACATGTCGGCGTTCCTCCTGCCAGTTGTAACTGCCATATTGTGGATTAAGTTCTATGGAGGCTTTTTGGCTTTGACTAAGTATGCTGTGATGTTTTTAATTGTTTTATTCTGCTGTAGCCTGCCCTGAGCCTGGGTGGGATAGAAATATGATAAAATAAACATTTTAATTTTAAATACAGGGTAACTCTAGACATTTGGGGTGTCATCGAATAGAGTCCCATGAGCAGCAAACTCATTATTACGCCCAGCTTGAAATTGTCCCAGAATAGGGCTGGAGGTGAAGGCTAAGGCAACCAAACAGAGTAACGCGGAAAATGGAGCCGGAAAAGGGAAATATACCTCTGCGAAAAATCAGCCTCAGTAATAATACAAAATTATCAATGCTTTATAAATACAGAACAAAATTTAAATATAAGGTGAAAATAATCACAAAAACAGAGATAAGAACATAAGAGACGCCATGTTGGATCAGGCCAATGGCCCATCCAGTCCAACACTCTGTGTCTCATGAGAACATAAGAGAAGCCATGTTGGATCAGGCCAATGGCCCATCCAGTCCAACACTCTGTGTCACATAAGAACATAAGAGAAGCCATGTTGGATCAGGCCAGTGGCCCATCCAGTCCAACACTCTGTGTCACATAAGAACATAAGAGAAGCCATGTTGGATCAGGCCAATGGCCCATCCAGTCCAACACTCTGTGTCACATAACAACATAAGAGAAGCCCTGTTGGATCAGGCCAATGGCTCATCCAGTCCAACACTCTGTGTCACATAAGAGCATAAGAGAAGCCATGTTGGATCAGGCCAATGGCCCATCCAGTCCAACACTCTGTGTCACATAAGAACATAAGAGAAGCCATGTTGGATCAGGCCAGTGGCTCATCCAGTCCAACACTCTGTGTCACATAAGAGCATAAGAGAAGCCATGTTGGATCAGGCCAATGACCCATCCAGTCCAACACTCTGTGTCACATAAGAACATAAGAGAAGCCATGTTGGATCAAGCCAATGGCCCATCCAGTCCAACACTCTGCATCACACAGTGGCCTATACACACACACACAGTGGCTAATAGCCACTGATGGACCTCTGCTCCATATTTTTATCCAATCCCCTCTTGAAGCTGGCTTTGCTTGTAGCCGCCACTACCTCCTGTGGCAGAGATAGAACACTGACCACACCCACAACCCAAAGCCTCACAAACGGCAGATTAATGCCAAATTAATTGGTAGGCTTTGACACATTGCTAAGAATCCTGAAGCTTTGCTCTCTTTGAAAATTGTATAATGGCATTGTAAAGCTTGTAGAAGCTTTAAGTGAAACAGAGCACCAAGTACAACCCTGTCACATTCCATATGTGCCTTGCTGCACTAGATTACTTCAACTGTGAAGAAGGATTGGATCGCTGGACTCTGTTCGATAATTGAGCTTTGCCATAGCCTGGACCTTTCCTTTGGAAAATTTGGCATTAATTTGCCATTTGTGAGACTTTGGGTTGCAGGCATGATCGGTGTTCTATTTCTGCTTTTGTGATTAATTTCACCTTATATTTAAATTTTGTTCTATATTTACAGGGAGGGACAGTGGCTCAATGGTAGAGCATCTGCTTGGGAAGCAGAAGGTCCCAGGTTCAATCCCTGGCATCTCCAAAAAAGGGTCCAGGCAAATAGGTGCGAAAAACCTCAGCTTGAGACCCTGGAGAGCCGCTGCCAGTCTGAGAAGACAATACTGACTTTGATGGACCAAAGGTCTGATTCAGTATAAGGCAGCTTCATATGTTCATCCTCTATATGACAGCCCTTCAAGTACTTGAAGATGGTGAAGTTTTGGGAAGGGAGGGTGGCTCAGTGGTAGAGCATCTGCTTGGGAAGCAGAAGGTCCCAGGTTCAGTCCCTGGCATCTCCAAAAAAGGGTACAGGCAAATACGTGTGAAAAACCTCAGCTGGAGACCCTGGAGAGCCACTAAAGGGGAGGGGCGGTGGCTCAGTGGTAGAGCCTCTGCTTGGGAAGCAGAAGTTCCCAGGTTCAATCCCCGGCATCTCCAACTAAAAAGGGTCCAGGCAAATAGGTGTGAAAAACCTCAGCTGGAGTCCCTGGAGAGCCACTAAAGGGGACGGGCGGTGGCTCAGTGGTAGAGCCTCTGCTTGGGAAGCAGAAGGTCCCAGGTTCAATCCCCTGTATCTCCAACTAAAAAGGGTCCAGGCAAATAGGTGTGAATAAACCTCAGCTTGAGACTCTGGAGAGCCACTGCCAGTCTGAGAAGACAATACTGACTTTGATGGACTGAGGGTCTGATTCAGTAGAAGGCAGCTTCATATGTTCATTTATAAAGCATTGATAAGCTTTGTATTATTATTGAAGCTGGTTTTTCACGGAGGTATATTTAACTTTTCCTGCCCCTCCTGGAGGATGGCAACCCTATCCCAGAGATAAAGGCTGGCTTTGGCTGAAGCTGGTATAGAACTCGCAGCTGCAGGCGGGGAAATTCCTGGAGATTTGGGACTGGAACCTGAGGGTGGGGAGGTTTGAGGAAGGAGGGAACCTCCGTGGGTTCTAATGCCATTGAGTTCACCATGCAGAGGAACTGATCTTTTAATCTAGAGATCGGTTTGTAAGTCTGGGAAATCTCCAGGCTGCACTTGGAGGCTGGCAGCTCTACTGATGGATCTTTTTAATGGAAAGGGCGGGAGGGGGAATATACATTTGTAATGGAAAGCCCTGGAACAGGTATATAGGCACCGTGCGACTGAAGTATTCCATCAAGAGGAGGTGGCTTTCCCAAAGAAGTCCTGTTCGAGTTCAATAATATTTTATTGAACTGCCGCCAAAATAGCGGGTTGATATTATACGGCGGCTGCTAAAGCAGGCGTCGAAATGGATGAGCACAATAAGAATTCCTTTTCTTTGTGTCTTCTGAAATCTATGCTATAGTGTACGCTAGAGGAATCAATACGCGCCTTGTGGAAAGAAATCTCTTCTGAATAATAAAACTTGTGCAATTCAGGCCTGTGTGTGTCTGAATTGAGGCTGCCGCATCCGGTGGGGTTTTTCCCTCCATACAAGAATTGTGACTTGGATAAGACCAACCTGTGATCTTTGTTAGAAAGAAAATTGTATGCAGTGTCACATTTATTTAGGGTTTTTTTTTAATATTGAATGACACAACCCTAAAACTGAATTCAGTAAGATTTTCACAGTATGTGTATTGATAACGTTAATTGTACCTTTGTTATAGCATTGGCTTAGCGACTGTTTCGGTGATAACAGAGTGCTCCTGAAGTATTACCTGCCTAATAGGGGAACAAATTCTCATTTACCTCACTGCCCGCAAAGCCATCTGTTCCTCGGGACAATTATTCTTTCAAGAAATCCATCTCAGTTATTCTTACGTAAGGATCCATTTTGTAAAACCTCAATATGTAGTCAAAAAACCCCCAAAGCCCTGTGAGAGAGAAAGTCTGTGGACACATTTAGTTGTGTCATCAGTTTGATAACCTGCGGGGAATGAGAAGGCCTGGATTTATTCAAGTCATGCCCTCCTGTACTTCGAGGTGATATAATCTCAGAGCCAGGGAGACGGCGCACTCCGTTCCCAAGAGTGAGGAAACGTCTTATCCGATTCAAGATTTGCCTGGTCAAATTATTAGTTCTGACAGGCTGTGAAGGAAACGTGTGCCACTCTTGAGCCAAAGTCAGGTTGGCACCTTTCAGAAAAAAGACTGCGGGTGGACTGGAACTTCCTCTCAGGGTCATGGTGTTAATAGGACAAAGGTGTGGAAGATTCTTTGCCTACAGAAGAGTTTGTGCTTCTGTGCCAAAAACACTGACCGTGGCACGGTTTGTACAAAAACGTATTTTTAGAGGAAACTGTGTGGGGAAAATGTGATGCAGTTAGAGTCGGGAATGAACAGGTCAAGGTGGGGGCTACCTGACTTCATAATTAATGGTCTGGAGACCTAACTCCCAGAATGAAGTGGAAGGAAGACAGTGGAGGGGTGAAGGTGGAAGTCAGAGAGCTTAGTCATCTTTCCCTGCAGGCTGCATTCCTGGCACCTGGTGCCACTCGTCCATGATGGCTGGGCCCTGAGAGGGTTGTGAAATCCTGCTAGAGAAACTACTAAAGATTTGGGGGGGAAAGTTTGAGGGAGCTCAGCAAGGATGTGATGTCAAAGAGTCTATCCTGCCCCCACCCAGCTGCCATTTCCTCCAAGGCAGAATTGTATCTGTAGACTAGACAGTTATACAATTACAAGTTGTGATTCTGAGAAAATACCACCTCAAGGTTACCAGAAGGGGGATTTATGAATGGCTGGGGGTGCTGATGACATCGCCTCTAGTGTGTGCCAAAAGTGACATCACTTCAGCACAGGTGACCTCACTGAGTAGGATGCTAGCCTCCACTTGAGGCCAGGGGATCTCCTGGAATTACAGCTTATCTTCAGACTACAGATATCAGTTTCCCTGGAGAAAAATGGATACTCTGAAGGATGGACTCTGTGCAGAGGTGGCCCGTCCACTAGGCAGCCTTAGGCGGCTTCCTAGGGCACGGGCCGAGGGAGAGCGACAGATTGGGCTCTCCCCCCCCCCCGCTATCTCCTGGGAGAAGAAGACCATGGGAGCCCATGCCCACCACCACCGCCCCTGCTACCACAAGCAAAGCTGGAGGGCAGGGAGGGCACGCATGGCAAACAACAGCAAGTGGGAGGGCATGACTTCTCTGCGCTTTGCCAGGCACACCCTCACCACCCTTTAGCTTTGCCCGCAGCAGTGGTGGGCGTCGTGGTGACAGCTGGGGTTGACAGCAGCGGGGCAGTGGTGGGGGTGGCATGGAGGGTGGCAAGGTGCCTAGAGTGCCAAATGCCCTAGGGCCACCCCTGACTCTGTGGCATTAGACCCCACTGTGGTCCTTGTCCTCCCAGTTTCCACCCCCCCCCCCCAAATTTCCAGGAGTTTCCCATCATGGATTTGGCAACCACATGCCCCATCTTCCATTGGTGACCATGAAGGACCTGGCAACCCTATTACTGAGATGTTGGGCTGGTCCCCCTGCTGGCTACATGATTGGTAGCCCTAGTCCGCCTCTGTGTTGGCAACCAAAACCCTGAGCTTTAGGCCTGAAGGTATGGAGTTATTTATATATTTATTTTAATACAATTTGCCTTGGAAGAACAGAGCCTCATGTAGTATCCCAGATTCTCCATTTTCCTGGGTAAGGGGGAAATGCTGTTCAAGCGAAAGATCATAGAATCATAGAGTCGGAAGGGAGATCCAGGGTCGTCTAGTCCAACCCAGGAAACTCACAAACACCTCCCCCTAAATTCACAGGATCCTCACTGCTGTCAGATGGCCATCTAGCCTCTGTTGAAAAACCTCCAAGGAAGGAGAGCGCACCACCTCCCGAGGAGGAAGCCTGTTAGAATCATAGAAGAGTTGGAAGGGGCCTCTAGAGTCATCTTGTCCAACCCCTACCTTCTGGGGCTACAGAAAACAATTCCACACCATCCTCTATATCAGGGGTGGCCAACAGTAGCTCTCCAGATGTTTTTTTTTTGCCTACAACTCCCATCAGCCCCAGCCAACATGCCCAATGGCTGGGGCTGATGGGAGTTGTAGGCAAAAACATCTGGAGAGCTACCATTGGCCACCCCTGGCACAGAAATCAGATAGGAAACACACACATACACACACACCATAGAGACACAGACATGTCCATCTAGCTAGAGAGCCAGTTTGGTGTAGTGGTTAAGTTGCAGGCTCTTATCTGGGAGAACGGGGTTTGATTCCCCATGCCTCCACTTGCAACTGCTGGAATGGCCTTGAGTCAGCCATAGCTCTGGCGGAGGTTGTCCTCGAAAGAGCAGCTTCTGGGAGAGCTTTCTCAGCCCCGCCTACCTCACAGGGTGTCTGTTGTGGAGGAGGAAGATAAAGGAGATTGTGAGCTGCTCTGAGATTCGGAGTGGAGAGCGGGATATAACTCAAATATCTTCTTTTTCTTCTTCATATTCTCTGTGAATAAATTCCAGTTATAATTCTGGTGCAATTAACAGTACCTTTTTTTTTTGCGGGGGGTGGGTGGGCGGGGGATGGGACCCTTTCAATTTACAGAAATGGTATGAAAATGCTGTCACTGGCTAATTTGGCTGATAACGGGATGCTTTGGACTCCCTTCGGTGGGATCTCATCATTTGCTTAAGCTTCAGCCTGGAGTTCTTTCATCTTGAAGGATGGCTGTGATGCAGAGTGGAAGTCAATAGCACTGAAATCAATGTTCCAGGCCTGGAGTGCATTCATGCATCTATTTTTTTTTAAACATTTCAAGGTGGCATTTCTGCTGTCATCCTGCAAAGGTGATGTATGGGGAACTTTGTCTTGCAGGCACACGGAATGCGCAATGGTCTGGTCCCATCCCTACCTCTGGCAATGTCACAAGGAATGAACATTGGAAGGACTATTTTCATCAATTTGAAATTTGCCAGACTTCCCAGTTCCACTTTTACCTCTTGAATGCTAAAAGGCTGACTTTCAAGTACCAAAAGGAATGTGTGCTATTATAGAAAACTGGGACAGCTGGAACGACAGAATCACGCTTAGTGTGCATGTGTGCATTTTGGAAATGCACTTGACCCTTGAGAAATGTAACCCCTCCACTTTGGGGGCATTTGGGATCACATCGGCTGCAATCCTAAAACAATTTTCCTGAGAGTAAGCCTAACTAGAAAAAGTTCAACCTACTTCCAAGTTAACTTATTTAGGATTCCTCCCATAGGGAAGAAGACAACGACTGCAGATTTATACCCCACCCTTCTCTCCAAATCAGAGACTCAGAACAGCTTTACAATCTCCTATATCTTCTCCCCCCCCCCCACAACAGACACCCTATGAGGTGGGTGGGGCTGAGAGGGCTCTCACAGCAGCTGCCCTTTCAAGGACAACTGCTGTGATAGTCATAGCTAACCCAAGGCCATTCCAGCAGGTGCAAGTGGAGGAGTGGGGAATCAAACCCGGTTGTCCCATATAATAATCCGTACACTTAACCACTGCACCAAACTGGAAGTAGGGCAATCAAGTAAACAATGGTTCCAAAGCAACCACAGATGGAGATACTATGCATTGGACGAATGGTGGAGGCGGGTGGTGAAGAAACGAATGAATGGAAAGCTAGACTTTACTTTTCATTTGCCCCTCACATCAAAGCTCTTTTTTTTTTTTACCTCAGACATTTTACCTCAGACTCCAGCTCAGAACTTACTAGATCTCTGGGACTGATGGGAATTGTGATTAACTTACAATTCTGATTCAACAACAGTTCAGGAAATGACATCATCCTCAACAGGAAGTCCTTCGGGGAAGCCTTGGAGTAAAGATACACCCTATCCTCTGTTTAAAGAGTTTCCTTAAATTAGTTCCGCTCTGGCTGATGCCGCACAAACCTTGCTCGGTGCCAGGCTTCTGTTTCTCTTTGGAGCAAGCCAGCAATTTCGCCCCAGCTGCTCTGCGCTGCCATTTTCCACCAGCGCAACCCACAATTTGCTGCGCCGCAACATACACCTGTTTTTTCAGGTTTACACTGCAGCGTGGCAAATTGTGGGTTGCCTCAGTGCAAAATGGCAGAGGGGAGCAGCTGGTGTAGGGTTGCCAATCTCCAGGTGGGGGCAGGGGATCCCTCAGTTTGGAGGCCCTCCCCCCGCTTCAGGGTCATCAGAAAGTGGGGGAGGGGAGGAAAATGTCTGCTGGGAACTCTATTATTCCCTATGGAGATTTATTCCCATAGAAAATAATGGAGAATTGATCCGCGGGTATCTGGGGCTCTGGGGGGGGCTGTTTTTTGAGGTAGAGGCACCAAATTTTCAGTACAGCATCTAGTGCCTCTCCCCAAAATATTCCCCAAGTTTCAAAATGATTGGACCAAGGAGTCCAATTCTATGAGCCCCAAAAGAAGGTGCCCCTATCCTTCTTTATTTCCTGTGGAAGGAAGGCATTGAAAAGATGTGCCGTCCCTTTAAATGTGATGGCCAGAACTCTCTTTGGAGTTCAATTATGCTTGTCACAGCCTTGATCTTGGCTCCACCCCTAATGTCTCCTGGCTCCACCCCCAAAGTCTCCTGGCTCCACCCCCAAAGTCCCCAGATATTTCTTAAATTGGACTTGACAACCCTAAGCTGGTGCAAAATTGCTAGCTTGCTCTGGAGAGAAACAGAAGCCTGGCACGGGGCAAGATTAGTATGGAATCGCCCTCTCTTTGCCAAGATCAGCTCTATGGTTTGGGGAGTAGAAGAACAGGCAGGAAGCTTTTGGCCCTAACCCCTTGCAAATATCCATAAAAAATTTTTGAGAACAACACTCATGTTTCAGGTCTAAAGGGTACTGGATTCTATAGGTAAGGGAAGAAGACTGTAGTGCTGGGAGAAGATGTGGTGCTCAAAAGAAAGTGGGGCGAAACCACTTAAAGGAAGTGAGATGTGGCTGAAAAGCAGCAAACATTAATGAAAGAAAGACCTGGGGCAAAAGCTCACATAACTTGCCCTACTGGAAGGAAAAAAAGGTGGAGAGCTGAGAGGAAACTTTGGCTGGATGAAAAACACAAACCAGGGAGTGAAAAGGCACATGATATCAAGTATGTACTTTTAAGGGATGAAAAGAGAGGGAGTTCTGCCCATTGCCCTGTCTGCTTTACCTTCCAAGGGAACTGTTGGGTGGGTCGAGAAGCAGAAGGGGATGGATTTCACGTACTGATCGGAACGAACCAGCCAATTTTGGTGTGAGAACCGATATGTTTGCTGTCAGATAGTATATATTTGTGTGTGTGAAGGTTCCCGCCCTCCCCGTTCTCAGGGAAAAGAAGATTTGCTCTGAAAAACTAGATCGTGTGGCGAGGCTTGTGCACCATTTGTGAAACAGATTTCTCCCCTAAGCCCACAGATTCATCCAGAAGAACAAAGGGAACAGTCTCTCAAAGTCTAAACATCTAGATTTGCATAAAGTCTCACTCCCCCCCCCCCCCTCCGTGCATGACTCACTGGTATCTCGCTGCCTTCTGTTCATCTTTTTGTCTTCACGTGTCACTTCATTCATGGGATCAACGGCAAAGAATTAGCTTCAGAGAAAGGGAAGCAGCGACTTCAAGCAGCAGGTACAACCCTTTTCTTTTTTAAAGATTGGTAGGTACTATCACGGGTGGGAAGGTGTCATTCATTCTTCACAAGAGGCTCAGATGTTCAGCTGCAGGATCTGCAGCACTGAATGGAGGGGGGTTCTTACAGGCGGAAGATCCTGTCACAATCCATGTGCCTCAAGGAGGGGTGACAAAGGTGACTCTTTGCTGGGTTTTCCAACCGAGAGCAAAGGCCCTGTTGGATGTTCTCACCGGGCAGTGAGAGAGGAAGTTGAGCGACTCGACACTTTTCATGATTCTTCATCACATCTGGCAGTGGGAACAGTGCAGGGCATGGAGAAGGACTGAAGCAACATCATTGTAGATACAGTATCTGATTCTAGGATTTAAGAACATAAGAGAAGCCATGTTGGATCAGGCCAATGGCCCATCCAGTTCAACACTCTGTGTCACACAGTGGCCAATATATGTGTGTGTGTATACACACACACACACACACACATATATATATACTGTGGCTAATAGCCACTGATGGACCTCTGCTCCATATTTTTATCCAATCCCCTCTTCAAGCTGGCTATGCTTGTAGCTGCCACCACCTCCTGTGGCAGTGAATTCCACATGTTAATCACCCTTTGAATGAAGAAGGACTTCCTTTTATCCATTTTAACCTGACTGCTCAGCAATTTCATTGAATGCCCATGAGTTCTTGTATTGTGAGAAAGGGAGAAAAATACTTCTTTCTCTACTTTCTCCATCCCGTGCATCATCTTGTCAACCTCTGTCATGTCACCCCGCAGTCGACGTTTCTCCAAGCTAAGGAGCCCCAAGCGTTTTAACCTTTCTTCAAAGGGAAAGTGTTCCAAATCTTTAATCATTCTAGTTGCTCTTTTCTGCACTTATTCCTTTTTGAGGTGCGGTGACCAGAATTGTACATAGTACTCCAAATGAGACCGCACCATCGCTTTATACAGGGGCATTATGATACTGGCTGATTTGTTTTCAATTCCCTTCCTAACAATTCCCAGCATGGCGTTGGCCTTCTTAATTGCAATCACACACTGTCTTGACATTTTCAGTGAGTTATCTACCACGACCCCAAGATCTCTCCCGAGATTTGTGGGGGTTTTAATTTGAGAGAGGTTCACTCAGTTGCTGAGCCTGCAACCAACAGAAAAGCTGAGATCAATAGGGTTGCCAACTCTAGGGTGGAAAATTCCTGGAGGTGTGGGGTTGGGTAGTTATGTAGGCACATCGCTACGTCTTGGCGGGGCCTCCCTCTTTCTCAGGGTAAGCTGATTGGCAGCTGGCAGTGGGGCCTCATCGACATGGAGCCTCCATCTCCACCAAGGGGTCTGGGAACTCTAGAGCAGTTACAGCCTCTCTCCTTTCTATGCCGTGCCGGGCATGTTAGAAGTAGGCTTCCCAATCCCCAGGTCCCAGCGGGGGATCTCCTGGTTTTACAAGCCCCACCCCCCACAGCCCCAACAGCTCTAGATCTCCAGCAGTTTTAGGGAATAATGGGGAATTGATCCACAGATAACAGGGGCTCTATGGGGGGTGGGCGTGTTTTGAGGTAGAGGCACCAAATTTTCAGTATAGCATCTAGTGCCTCTTTTCAAAATAACCCCCAAGTTTCAAAATGATTGGACCAGCGGGTCCAATTCTATGAGCCCCCAAAGAAGGTGCCCCTATCCTTCATTATTTCCTATGGAAGGAAGGTATCTAAAAAGGTGTGCTGTTCCTTTCAATGTGATGGCCAGAACTCCCTTTGGAGTTCAATTATGCTTGTCACACCCTTGCTCCTGGCTCTGCCCCCAATGTCTCCTGGCTCCACCCCCAAAGTCTCTTGGCTCCACCCCCAAAGTCCCCAGATATTTCTTGAATTGGACTTGGCAACCCTAGTTAGAAGTCTGAAACCTGAATGTGGAAGGAGACGGCTTCTTCCCACTCTGCCACAAGTAGGACAACCCTGGCCTGGATTCATTCCATCTTTTAGGGCTCAGTTGTTATGTTATGAAAATGATGTGGGGAGGAGACAGCTGGTATGTGCTATCTGCCGTAAAACATCAGAGGCATTAAGAAAGGTTGCTAGAATAGTGATTAACTCAGACAACAGCTGAGCAAATAAGGCCCGCATAACCTAGAACTGCCTATCGGTTCACTTATGCCGCCACCAATAATTGGCTTTGTCTTTTGTATCTCAACAGGATACCAGACTAATCACTGCTGGGCTCATCTGGATGGGTTAGTAAATGAAGTTGCTTTTCTTGCTAACTTCAGTGTCAGTGATGCTACTGTGGGTATCCCTGTCATTTCTTTATCTGATTTCTTAATTTTTAAATCAGATGAGGCCTTACGTAGACTGCAAGGTGTTAATTAGCAACCCTTAAAATGACCTCCAAGATCTCATGGCACAGTCTTGCAAGATCTCAGATTTGAATCTGTTAAAGGTATTTTCCATTATAAGCAGTCAATAACCATGACTGGAAAACTGGGCTCAAATCAATAAAATGAATTTTAACAGGGATAAGTGTAAAGTTCTGCATTTAGGTAGGAAGAATCCAATGCATGGTTATAGAATAGGGGAGACGTGTCTTAGCAGTAGCATGTGCGAAAAGGATCTAGGGGTCTTAGTGGACCATACGCTGAACATGAGTCAACAGTGTGATGCAGTGGCTAAAAAGGCAAATGCAATTGTGGGCTGTATCAACAAAAGTCTAGCGTCCAGATCACGTGATGTGATGGTATCACTTTACTCTCCTCTGGTAAGAGCTCACCTGGAATATTGTGTTCATTTTTGGGCACCACATTTTAAGAAGGATATAGACAAGCTAGAATGGGTCCAGAGGAGGGCGACGAAGATGGTGAAGGGTCTGGGGACCAAGTCCTATGAGAAAAGGTTGAAGGAGTTGGGGATGTTTAGCCTGGAGAGGAGGCAGCTGAGAGGTGATAGGATCACCATCTTCAAGTACTTGAAGTGCTGTCATATAGAGGATGGTGTGGAATTGTTTTCTGTGGCCCCAGAAGGTAGTTTTCATTTCATTTTATTTGATTTATATCCCGCCCTACCCCACCAAAGCGGGCTCAGGGACCAGAACCAATGGGTTGAAATAAATCAAAAGAGTTTCCGGCTCAACATTAGGAAGAACTTCCTGACAGTTAGAGCAATTCCTCAGTGGAACAGGATTCCTCGGGAGGTGGTGGGCTCTCCTTCCTTGGAGGTTTTTGAACAGAGGCTGGATGGCCATCTGACAGCAATGAAGATCCTGTGGATCTAGGGGGAGGTGTTTATGAGTTTCCTGCATTGTGCAGGGGGTTGGACTAGATGATTCTGGAGGTCCCTTCCATCTCTATGAGTCTATGATTACAGAATTAAGGAGAAGTATAATCAAGTGTTTCCATTGGGGGGGGGGGGAGTTTGGACAGAAATGAAACTGGATCCATTCCAGTTGCTCCATCCAAGTACAAATGTTGAATGGATTCTTTAATACATCCTCGGCATATAGAGTCTCAGTGAAAGGTCTGCATGAGTTGCCTGTTTGGTATCAGGCATGATTCAAAGAGCTAGAGCTCACCTGTAATGCCCTAACAGCTTGAGATCACGAGACCTGAAGAACTCCCTTCCCCTCTACTGCCATAAGAACTTAAGAAGAGCCCTGCTGGATCAAGCTATCAGGCCAGTGGTCCATTTGCAGACGGAGACAAGTTTGTTTTAATTTAGTTTAGTTTAGTTTGCTTTATTACGGTCCATGACCAAATACACAGCACAATGCAGGCCAACAACAACCACATAAGGCAATTTTTAATTGTCAGTCAGTTTATTGTTACAGTCTTTGACCAGAACATGCAAGTCATTTAGAACAACCTTAAAAGCACCTCATAAAAAGTCCCACAAAGAGTCTACACGTTAAGATTTGATGACTTGAGGGTTATAACAGTAAAAAAGAATATAAAATATTATTATTTAACCCTTTAAATCTTTTTAAAAGTCACTTAAAATTATTAAAAGATTTACAGTTTGGCCTAATCGTCTCGCTTTTTGCATTCTTTATAAACCTGGGAACAGAACCTAGCCACCTGTCTTGTTGTCTGGTGGTTCCTATCTGACAGAAGATAATCTAATTTGAGTTTATTTGATCTGCTAGGGAACCCTTCCAACAGGGGGCTGATAATTTCCCTTTGACTTGCCATATGAAAAGAACAATTAAAAAATATATATGCTCCAGAGAATCTATTTCAGGTCGGGACCAGGAACAGAGCCTAAGCGCATAAGGGGTCCATTTATACCTCCCCTCTACAACTGCAGATGGCAGGGACATACTCCTAGCTGAGATAAAGAGCCAGTTTGGTGTAGTGGTTAAGTATGCGGACTCTTATCTGGGAGAACCGGGTTTGATTCCCCACTCCTCCACTTGCACCTGCTAGCATGGCCTTGGGTCAGCCATAGCTCTGGCAGAGGTTGTCCTTGAAAGGGCAGCTGCTGTGAGAGCCCTCTCCAGCCCCACCCACCTCACAGGGTGTCTGTTGTGGGGGAGGAAGGTAAAGGAGATTGTGAGCCGCTCTGAGACTCTTCGGAGTGGAGGGCGGGATATAAATCCAATATCTTCTAGTGTTGTGAGATTCAAGGAAATTCAAGGAGATTCCACTCCACTGCCTCAGGGTATTGCTGCCACCATTGTCCCTGCCTTGGGGTTTGGTAAGGCAGGACAATCTCCTAACCTCCCTTCTGTATCACTAGGAACCTGCTTTGGAAATTTCCAGATATCTTTGGGGCTCCCGGGGAGAGTTGGCAACTAGCCATTTTGTCATTTCCCTCCACCCTAGGGATTCCCTGCCCCACCTCTAGCATTCCAAGCAGTTGGGGGAACTATGTGGCACAGAGTTACTCACTCTCTTAACATTCAAAAGAGTTATTTGAAGGTTATAACTATATGCAGGCATATATACAAGTGAACAGAAGAAATAAATCAAAGTTGGCAAAAATGCTCCACCTGACTCCCTGTTTAAACTCATGCTCTAACTGGAGGTCCAGCAATACAACATCTTGCCGATCAAGATGACTTTCAAGCCCTTCTTCCTTGCAGAAGTGAGCCAGGCAGTGACCACAGACAAGAAAGGTTGAAGGAGCTGGGGATGTTTAGTCTGGAGAGGAGGCGACTGAGAGGTGAAATGATCACCATCTTCAAGTACTTGAAGGGCTGTCATCTAGAGGATGGTGTGGCCCCAGAAGGAAGAACCAGAACCAATGGGTTGAAATTAAATCAGAAGGGATTCCAGCTCAACATTAGGAAGAACTTCCTGATCGTTAGAGTGGTTCCTCAGTGGAACAGGCTTCCTCCTCAGGAGGTGGTGGGCTCTCCTTCCTTGGAGGTTTTTAAACAGAGGCCAGATGGCCATCTGACAGCAATGAAGATCCTGTGAATTTAGGGGGAGATGGTTGTGAGTTTCCTCCATTGTGCAGGGGGTTGGACTAGATGATCCTGGAAGTCCCTTCCAACTCTATGATTCTAAGAATTTGTGGAATGCCCTCTGGATTCACAATCACCTGGGCTTAAAGCTGCTAGGTGAAGATATTTTTATTCACCCAGGTATTTAACAAGAACAGCTGTTTCGTTTAATCCTGGCCTCTTTTCTCTCCTGCTGGTCTGTTTATATCCTGCTTTTATGTTTTTATGTAAAAGACTGGGGAAGGCAATGGCAAACCACCCCGTAAAAAGTCCGCCGTGAAAACATTGTGAAAGCAACGTCACCCCAGAGTCGGAAACGAGTGGTGCTTGCACAGGGGGCCTTTCCTTTCCTTTATGTTTACAACTCCTCCCCCTCCCAATCACTGGCCGGATTTGCTTACACAGGACGGATTTAGTGACAGAGATCAGCTTTATTGGATTGCTGGCCATCTGACAGTAATGAGGATCCTGTGAATTTAGGGGGCAGTATTTGTGTATTTCCTGCATTGTACAGGATGACCCTTGAGGTCCTGTCCAACTCTATGATTCTATGATTATTAGTAGTGTGGTTTTAGTGCTCTTAGTAGTGTGGTTTTAGTGCTATTCAGGGCTTTTTTTGAGCAGGAACGTACAGGAACACAGTTTTGGCTGCCTTGGCACTAGGAGGGTGTGTCCTAATATGCAAATGAGTTCCTGCTGGGCTCTTTTGGTGCCAATTTGGTGTAGTGGTTAAGTGTGTGGACTCTTATCTGGGAGATCCAGGTTTGATTCCCCACTCCTCCACTCGCACCTGCTGGAATGGCTTTGGATTAGCCATAGGTCTGCAGTTTTAGGGCCTTCTAAAAGTCGTGTTTCTGTTTTTGTTGTTCTGCATTTTGTTTAAGATTTTACTGATGGGAATGGTGATGAATTGTAATATTGTTAATCTCCTTGGGTACATGTTTGTGGGCAGCCAGCATACAGATAGACAGGCCTCCGATTCAGTGGGAGCTCACAGGAGCACAGCTCCTGAACCTTTCTGAGAGTTCCTCCTCCTCCTCCTTTTGAGAGTTCCACCTCCTTGTCCATTGAATAGTAGGTGCAACTGCATAACAATCCCTGGATTAGCTCCACCACCTATTTTTCTACAAAATGACCGCTGCAAATAAATACATGAATTATCATCTTCCAGATGGTGCGCAATTATTCATGTTGTTTGAAAAATAACTCCCCCCCATAGCACACTTAGAAGCTCTCAAAAATAATCTCTGTTTCAAGATCATTTTCTTCTACATATTCTTTGACATAATTGAATAACATACTGAAAGGTTCCGTTGGAATTTTGTAGCCTGTAATCTGTTCCAGGTAACATAAAGTATTCTCCCAAAGCCTTTAAATTCAGAAGCTGGACTTCTGTGCACTGTGGATATGAATATCCCAAATACACAAATGATCAGAGTTGTTCAAAAGGACTCACCAGCCCATTAAAGCATTTATGGGAAAAAAAAGGGACATAATGGAGGATTCTGCCAAAGATCATATCCATTTACTATCTTTGCTCTCACAAAGACACATGCCTGTGTGAACTTTAAAAATCCATGCAGCCATATTGAAGGGGAAATCAATGTGGCGCATCAGGATGCGTGTCTTATGGCTACGTTTACTCTGGATGTCCTTTGTGCTCTATTTGAAGTATGATTCTTGAAGCTGATACAAAATAGCATACGGTTGTTAGCCTCCCCTCTCCCCAGACACTGGCATGGGATGTGGGGTGGGGAGAGTTGCCAGATCTAGGCTGGGAAACTCCTGGAGATTGGGAGATGGAGCCTGGGAAGACAGGGACCAGTGGGGTACAATTCCTCAAAGTCCACCCTCCAAATAGAGTTGCCAATCCCAAGGTGGGGGCAGAGGATCCCCTGGTTTGGATGCCCTTCCCCCGCTTCAGAGTCACCAGGAAGCAGGGTGCGGGGAGGAAAATGTCTGCTGGGCACTTCGTTATTCCCTATGGAGACCAATTCCCATAGGGTATAATGGAGAATTGATCCATGGGATCTGGGGGATTGTTTTTGTTTTTTTCCCAGTTAGTGGCACCTATTTTGCAGCATAGCATCCAGTACCTCTCCTCAAAATACCCTCCAAGTTTCGAAAAGATTGGACCAGGGGGTCAAATTCTATGAACCTCAAAAGAAGGTGCCCCTATCCTTCACTGCCACAGGAGGTGGTGGCGGCTACAAGCATGGCCACCTTCAAGAGGGGTTTAGATAAAAATATGGAGCAGAGGTCCATCAGTGGCTATTAGCCACAGTGTGTATGTGTGTGTGTGTGTGTATATTTTGCCACTGATCAGGCAGTTTGAAAAGGGTCATAGAGTTTACATTTTTTTTTAACTGCTGTAGCACACTGGGTTAATTTGCTTTAGTTTTCAAAGTCGCAAAACATAGAAGTTCGGCATCTCAGCTGCATATTTGATGTTCCATCCTTGGAAAAGAGATGCTTTGAGCAGATGGATAGATGCCCAGAAAAATCTATGAACAAGTTGATCTAATAGTTCACAGTTTTGATACATATATTTTCAATGAGACATTTCTTCTAATCTCAGATAAGTACTTGTATCATAGCATCAGAAATGACAGATTGAAAAGTTTTGATATGGTCATGTGGCTTTCATAATTAGGCCTATATAATCTAGCCACACCCTAAACACCCCTGAATGTCTCAGCTGTGGGTTGAATGAAACTATCTAATCTTTCTTGAAGTGCTTTGGTGAAAAGTGAAGATATTGTATTTTCTCTTCTAATCTTTAGATAGGACAAAGGATAAGGAATGTGCATTTCATAGAATCATAGAGTTGGAAGGGACCTCCAGGGTCATCTAGTCCAACCCCCTGCACAATGCAGGAAACCCACAAATAAATCACAAGATCTTCATCGCTGTCAAATGGCCATCTAGCCTCTGTTTAAAAACCTCCAAGGAAGGAGAGCCCAGCACCTCCCAAGGAAGCCTGTTCCACTGTGGAATCACTCTAACGGTCAGGAAGTTCTTCCTAATGTTGAGCCAGAAACTCTTTTGATTTAATTTCAACCTATTGGTTCTGGTCCTGCCTTCTGGGGACACAGAAAACAATCCCACCCCATCCTCTATATGACAGCCCTTCAAATACTTGAAGAGGGTGATCATATCACCTCTAGGCCTCTCCAGGCTAAACATCCCCAACTCCTTCAACCTTTCCTCATAGGACTTGGTCTCCAGACCCCTCTGTTTCTGATTTTATTTACATGTGCAATATATTTTGTATCATAGTGATTCTTTCATATTTATTTATTTGCTGTCATATAGATTCTAGCAACACCATCATTGGACCCAATAACAAAAACTGGAGGATTCTTCTGCCATCATTCACCACTTTGGGGTCAGGCAGCAATTTTTCTCCAGGACAGTTTGGCCAGAGATCCAGCTTTTGCGTCGCAAATGTAAACTGGCCAAAAACCAGTTTACATTTGCGATGCAAAAGCTGCGGGACTTTGTGGCTCTTCCGGGTTCTGTGGAGCAATTAGTGCGAAATCCGCGCAGACGCTGCGCGGTGAAGAGGGATGTCGCTCCCGAGTAAGGTCATTGCGAAAACGCCCTCTGACAGTAGCTGACCTTGGGACCAAGCACACAACATATCGCAGGGCGAGAAAGGCTACTTGTAAGTTCCCCAGACATAGCATATTGGTTTAGTATGCAAGCTGCTTTATGTGTTACCAAAGTACTACACAGGCCAGGATTCAACATGGAAGTGCTCATGGCAAAGAGACCCCCTTGACAGACTCATGCCAGCCTCACCTTTGCATCTTACCTTCCTTTAAAAGAAATCCCAGATGTAGATTTACTAGCAGTCTCTGAAGAGATCTGAATGGTGCTCGGCCTCTAATAGTAGCAATCTTCTCCCAAGGGGGATGAGATGAGGTCGCATTGTGCCCAAAGCTTCTCTCGTGTGTGTGTGTGTGTGTGTGTGTGGACTCCCATATGACTCATGTAACCCATTGAGATGGTGCCAAGGTTCTAGTCCATGGGCACTACAGCACCCACCGATACCTTTCCTGGTGCCCACCAAAAGTTTTTTTTTAAAAATGGCAAGGTCAGCCCCTGAGGAGACTTTTGTCTGAGGCAGGGATAGGGAACGTTGGCTCTCCAGATGTTTTTTGCCTACAACTCCCATCAGCCCCAGCCTGTAGGCAAAAACATCTGGAGTTGTAGGCAAAAAAACATCTGGAGAGCCAACATTCCCTATCCCTGGCTGAGGAGACTTTTTAAAAAAACATGGCTTTAGAAACAGCTGCCAGCGCAGCACGAGGATCTTCACTGAGCGACTGAAGGTAAACCGTCCCTATATGCAAACGATATTTTAAAACATATGTGCATTTTGAAAGGCATCCCATTCCAGAGGCTCTGCCTGAAATGCTGAAGAGTTACCATGAGTGTAATGCATAGCCCCACTCCCTGATCTTCTGTGGTTGGGTCCACCTCCTGCAGTAGCCATTTTGTTTCTGCACCCACCACCCTGTGACAGAATTCCAAAGGCGTCCAGAGGCTCAACAAGGCTGCTGCAGAACGTCTTTGAAAAGCTTGCTGAGGGGTCAGCCTTCTGTAACTAAAATTTAAACCCTTCACTAGCAGCTTACAGAATGCCATTCTGAGTTCATTCCTAATGAATTACCCATTTGTTGACTTCCAGAGAACTGGTAGCTATAAAAGCCGAAGAGGCTTTTTATATCGCCTGTGACAAAACGTGATGGTCTCTGCAAATTTAATATTCTTGAATGCTGCTTGATGTACTATTTTGGTGTGTAGTCATTATATTAAGGTCAATATAAAGTCTCATTAACGGTAGAATCATTTTTTATTATATGAAGAACTGCTTTCCTTGGAGGATCTTAAGCATATTCAGTAGCGATGACGGAGAAAAAAAATAGAACAAAGGAGCTTGGGTAATTAATGGCTTGGGGTTTTTTTGTCTAAATTCATATTCATGATTGGAAACGTATCATTTTTGCTCTACGTGGCATTTCAATGCTTTTTTTTAGGGTTAAGAGAGCAGAACAGGCTGGACTTGTTTTCTGAAAGAGTGAGGCAAGGAAAGAGTTCAAGACATAGCCTGGAGCTTCTGGGGGAGTTCTTCGAATAAAATCAGATCTTTCAACAGAGTCTTAAATGGGCAATGTGTAAACACCTTGGCCTATGAGCTAATTATAATAAAGAAATGTTCAGTGGGCCTCCACATGTCACCAGAAAGACAATAGCCAGGAGGCTTTATAAATAATTAGCTTTAAGAACCATTAGGGGCAGCATATTATTCAGATTTCTTTTAAAGCTACTCATAAAGATGGGCAAGAGCCCCGTGGTGCAGCGTGTTAAAGCTGCAGTATTGCAGTCCTAAGCTCTGCTCATGTCCTGAGTTCGATCCCCGGCGGAAGCTGGTTTCAAGTAGGCGGCTCAGGTTGACTCAACCTTCCATCTTTCCGAGGTCGGTAAAATGAGGACCCAGCTTGCTGGGGGGAAAGTGTAGATGACTGGGGAAGGCAATGGCAAACCACCCCGTAAAAAGTCTGCCGTGAAAACGTTGTGAAAGCAACGTCACCTCAGAGTCGGAAACGACTGGTGCTTGCATAGGGACCTTGACCTTGATAAAAAGAAAGAGCCCCGTGGCACAGAGTGGTAAAGCTGCAGTACCGCAGTCGGAGCCCTCTGCTCACGACCTGAGTTCGATCCCAGCAGAAGCTGGTTCAGGTAGCCGGCTCCAGGTTGACTCAGACTTCCATCCTTCCGAGGTCGTTCAAATGAGTACCCAGCTTGCTGGGGGGGGGGGGGAGTGGAGATGACTGGGGAAGGCAACGGCAAACCACCCCGTAAAAAGTCTGCCGTGAAAATGTGAAAGCAACATCACCCCAGAGTCGAAAATGACTATTGCTTGCCCAGGGGACTAACTTTACCCTTTTTAAAAACCTTTTAATAAACGTGTTGTGAAAGAATAAGGTTGCCACTTCTGGATTGGCAAATATTTGGAGATTTGGGGTTGGGGCCTGGGAAGGGCAGGGCTTGGGAAGGAGTGGAACCTCAGTGGGGGATAGCGCTAAGAAGGGTGGGCCCTAGTTAGGAATGGAATGGGAGACCACCAAAGAAGCCCAGGGTTGCTATGCTGAGGGAAGCAGTGGCAAACCACCCTCCCTCAGAAACCCTACGGGGTGTCATGAGTTGGCTGTGATTTGATTGCACCTTCCACCACCAGCCTGACTGCTGATCTCAGAGAAGCCCACCTAAGAAAATGGAGCAAGGGAATGCTGGGCTGGTGGTCACCAGCAGAGTGGTGCCCTGTGTACACAGCATCTTCCTGACGGAGCTTCACCAGGCCAGAGAAGAAGGAGAAGGAGAAGAAGAAGAAGAACATTATATTGGATTTATTCTCCACCTTTAAGTCTGAATCTCTGAGACTTAGAGTGGCTCACAATCTCCTTTCCCTTCCTCCCCCACATCAGACACCCTGTGAGGTGGGCGGGACTGAGAGAGCTCTGGCAGAAGCTGCCCTTTCAAGGACAGCTCTGCCAGAGCTCTGGCTGGCCCAAGGCCATGCTAGCAGCTGCAAGTGGAGGAGTGGGGAATCAAACCCGGTTCTCCCAAATAAGAGTCTCTCACTTAACCACTACACCAAACTGGCTCTTTTTCGAGGGATCATGAAGACCTTCTTCAGTATAGGAGGAGCAATGACTTAATGTCCACAAAGGAATTTTTCAAATTTCAAACGTATCTCCTCACTAGGCCTTTTGAACATATGAACATATGAAGCTGCCTTATACTGAATCAGACCCTCGGTCCATCAAAGTCAGTATTACTCGGTCTTTCACCAGTCACGGAGTAACGGGCGGGGGGGAGGGGTGGCGATCTGGCTGGTGTACCGTCTGCCTAACGCACCAGCCAGCGACTTACCATCACTATTGGAGGCAGTGGCGGGCTGGGCATTGGAGAGCCCAGGACTTATGGTCCTGGGTGACTTCAATGTCCATGTCGACGACACGGCCTCCACTCAGGCGATGGACCTAGTGTCTTCCATGGCGACACTAGGACTCTCTCAATTTGTTACAACACCCACGCATCAGGCCGGACACACACTAGACTTGATCTTTGCGTCTGGGATTTTGGTGAACGATATCGCAGATGAAGCGGTCCCATGGTCGGATCACCTAGCCCTTAAGGCCCGTATGGAGATGCCGCCCCAACCCTGTATGGGCGGAGAGCCTATTTTGGCTCGCCCTCGGGGCCTGATGGACCCGGAACGGTTCCAAACGGCCCTGAGGGACCCCTGGCCCACTGGCGATTCCCTCAATGACCTGGTGGAAGTCTGGCAAGATCAGCTATCCAGGGCCATCGACGAAATCGCACCCCGGCGCCCTCTGCGCCCTCGTATGAAGCTGGCTCCATGGTATACCTTGGAGTTACGCCAGCTGAAGCAAGGGCTCAGACGACTAGAGAGGCGGTGGAGGCATACTCGGGACGAAGTGACGAGAACATCCTATAGAACGTTTATGAAGTCATATGAGATGGCAGTCAAGACTGCAAAGAAACAATACTTTGCAGCCAAGATTGCATCTGCAAATTCGCGCCCAGCACAATTATTTAGGGTAATTGGAGATCTTATAACACTGCCACAAGGCAAACCAAACGTCAGAGAATTGGAGATAGGCTGTGAGGCATTCGCGAAATATTTTGCAGATAAAATCTCATCACTCCGCCAAGACCTGCCTATCACATTAGATACAGTAAGTCAGACTGAGGCTCCGCGCCTGTCTTCGGATCTACTGCTGGACCACTTCGACCCACTCAGCCTGGAAGAAGTTGATGGAATTCTCTCCGCTGCTCGCCCAACAACATGCGATCTGGACCCTTGCCCCTCCTGGCTGATTAAATCTTGCCAGAGGGAGCTTAGATGTCCTTTACGGGACATCATAAATAGATCCCTCCTAGAGGGGCGTTTTCCAACGCCTCTGAAAGAGGCCTTGGTCCGCCCCCTCTTGAAAAAATCAACAGCAGACCCGGCCGAATTGGCGAACTATCGACCGATGTCTAATTTACCATTTTTAGGTAAAATCATCGAGAGGGCAGTGGCGTTGCAGCTACAGAGATTTCTAGATGACGCTTCTGTCCTAGACCCGTGCCAGTCTGGCTTCCGACCGGGCCACGGGACGGAGACGGTCTTGGTCGCCTTAGCAGATGACCTCCAACGGCAACTGGATCAAGGCGGTGTAGCAGTGCTGATGTTATTAGATCTGTCGGCTGCATTTGATACGGTCGACCATCGGCTACTGATCCACCGCCTCGCCGACATTGGGGTTAAGGGGTCTGCTTTACAATGGCTCTCCTCTTTCCTCACGGGTCGGGGACAAAGGGTGGCGATCGGGGGTGAACGATCCCAGAGGCGCACACTAGATTGTGGGGTGCCTCAGGGAGCAGTCCTCTCCCCGATGTTATTTAACATCTATATGCGCCCCCTTGCCCAGATTGCCAGGAGGTTTGGGCTGGGCTGCCACCAATATGCAGATGACACCCAGCTCTATCTGCTGATGGACGGCCGGCCCGCCTCCCCCCCGGAAGGCCTGGATCGGGCGTTACAGGCTATCGCAACGTGGCTTAGACTGAGTGGGCTGAAGCTGAATCCGGCAAAGACAGAGGTTCTCTGTGTGGGTCGCGGCGCTCCAGGGGGGGAAATATCCCTCCCGACCTTCGATGGTGTGCAGCTAAAGGCGGCGCAGCAGGTGAAGAGTCTGGGTGTTTTACTGGAGCCTTCATTATCAATGGAGGCCCAGATAACAGCCACTGCCAAGTCAGCATTTTTCCATCTGAGGCGGGCAAAGCAGTTGGCCCCTTTCCTGGAGCGTCGGGACCTAGCAACGGTGATCCATGCGACGGTCACCTCACGATTGGACTACTGTAACGCCCTCTACATGGGGCTGCCTCTGTGCCGGACCCGGAAGTTACAGCTAGTGCAGAACGCGGCGGCCAGGCTGTTGCTTGGTCTCCCAAGATGGGAACATGTACGGCCGGGGCTACGCGAACTGCACTGGTTACCGATTGTATACCGGGTCCAGTACAAAGTGCTGGTTATCACCTTTAAAGCCCTATATGGCCGAGGACCAGCCTACCTGAAGGACCGTCTCTCCCCGTATGAACCCCAGAGAGCACTGAGGTCAGTAGGAAAGAACAGACTGACTACCCCTGGGCCAAGACAAATCAAACTACAGAACACTCGCTCTCGGGCCTTTTCGGCCGCAGCCCCATATCTCTGGAACCAACTTCCAGAGGAGGTGCGGGCCCTGCGGAACCTTGATCAGTTCCGCAGGGCCTGCAAGACCACCCTTTTTAAATTAGCTTATGAATAACTGAATTATACTGATAACGAAGAAAATCCGCCATCAGCATCAACTAGAAGAGCGTCAAGGATAGCGTTATAATATGTTTTAGTTAATTGTTTTAATCAGGTTTTTAAGGTCAATTAATGTTTAATGTTTCTAATGTAACTGTTTTATTGTTGGTGCACCATTGGTCACCGTATTGTTAGCCGCCCTGAGCCTGCTTCGGCAGGGGAGGGCGGGGTACAAATAAAATTTATTATTATTATTATTATATTGTCTTCTCAGACTGGCAGCGGCTCTCCAGGGTCTCAAGCTGAGGTTTTTCACACCTATTTGCCTGGACCCTTTTTTGGAGATGCCGGGGATTGAACCTGGGACCTTCTGCTTACCAAGCAGATGCTCTGCCACTGAGCCACCGTCCCTCCCTCTGGAGTCTTACAGGAACTAGTGTTTTTTCTTTTCTTTTTTTTCTTTTTCACTGTCTCTGATGAAATTTTACCACTTACTGATGTATATATAATGGAAATGTCTTGCAAACACACATCTAATGATTTGTGGATTTTTTAAAATTTGTTTTATTTGATCTGTTTTATATTTTATGCTTGCAAGTGGTTTTGGAAACCTTGGTTAGGAAAAAAGATATAAACAGGAAAGAAAGAAACTAAGATTTTGCTAAGAGTTTGGGTCCGGTGGCACTTTTAAGACCTACAAAGTTTTCTTCTGGATACAAAGTTTCATGCGCATGCATACTTTCAGGTATCTAAAGAAGCGGGCATGCACGCAAAACCTTATAAGCAGAATAAAACTTTGTAGACCTTCAAAGTGCCACTGGACTTTATTCTATTGCTTCAGACTAACACGGCTACCCGTCTGAATCTTGCTAAGAATTTGTCGTTACTCCAGATACAGGCAGAGAAAAAGAGAGCATTGATTTCCAAAGTTCAAGAGTATTTGCAGTCCTGGAAGATACTCTGGAGTTTCACCCTCTCGTTTCCAGGTCCCTGCTGATGAGTGGCAAAAGGGGCAGAGAGGAGAGTGGTTCGACAGATATGTGCTTGACGGAGATGTCATCCAACAAGAACAGTTAGCTGATCTTTCTGCCAAATTAAATTTTCCTGATTGGCACTTCTGTGCGCGGCTTGTTTCCTAATTGCACCGTCTCAGGATCTGCAATGGCTTTTTGACACCACATAAGCAAGTATCTTCAGCTTACTGGCAGTTTAGCTGGAGGAAATAGCTGTTTTGGAGAGTGGACTTTATGGCAGGGGTCCCCAACCCCCGGGCCGCAGACCGGTACCGGTCCGTGGCCTGTTTCCAAGTGGGCCGCGCAGCCCCCGCACAGTCTCGTCATCCCCCCGCGCAGCCTCACCATCCCCCATTTATACCACTTTAAGGCCGGGGAAGGTGCCATGAAGCGCTTTCCAGGCCGACCTCCCCCGCCACCTGCTGATCAGCTGATCCAATCAGCGGGGGAAACCGCAGCAGCAGTGGTGAGCGATCGCTGAAACAGCTGCACTGCTGTGGTTTTCCTGGATGATTGGATAAGCTGATCGAAGGCGGGGGGGTCAGTCTGGAAGGAGCTTCACCTGCGTGGGGGAGGGCGGCAAGGCTGCGGGGAGTGGGGCAGAGGAGAAAACGGGGAGGTGGAGGCGCCACGGGTGGGGAGGGGCGCTGGCTCTGGGGCCGCAGTGGGCCGGCCAGCCCTGGGGCCGGTCCCTGAGACAAAAAAGATTGGGGGGCTCTGCTTTATGGCATTATACCCTGTTGCAGGAGCTCACAGGAGCGGAGCTCTGGAACCTCTCAATTTTCTTGTGCTTTTTCTTTCTCCCCCCGCCCCCCCGAGCTCCATTGTTCAAACCCCCGTGAGAATTTTGCTGAAGTCTAAGATTTGACAAACTTTCTAATATTTTCCCCCACAGAAAATGGGAAAATAACCAAAACCTATCAAGCAGACAGATATAAATCTTCCTCATGCCGCTGTGGCCACATAGGAGAAAGTAATTGAAAAAGTATGATGGGCGTAAGGTTTTATGATGACAATTATAATTCAAGAAGCATTTTAAAGTAGATGCTGAGCTGATATAATCTAGTATACTTTCCGGTGATGTCAGCGGTGTGCGGCATAGGCAAACCTCGACCAGTTCCGCAGGGCCTGCAAGACCGCCCTTTTCAGACAAGCCTATACTGATATCGACTGCTGAGCTGCTAGGAATAAAAGAACCGCCATCTATAATGTTACCATGGAACTATCTAAACTGGCAGAACCAGCGCCAGAACAGTCTTATTGCTGCCAGATACATTTAATGTAACTTAAATTATGTATTTTAACTCAATCAACTGGTTTTTATATGTTTAATTTTTTTAATTGTTAAATTTAAAGTTTTACCTATTTATGTTAATGTATGGAATGCTGTTAGCCGCCCTGAGCCGCCTAGGCGGGGAGGGCGGGATATAAATAAAATCTATTATTATTATTATTATTATTATTATTATTATTATTATTATTATTATTATTATTATTATTATTATTATTATTATTATTATTATTATTATTATTATATTAAATGAGTTGCGCTGATGAGCTCTGGCACCTCTTTTTCTACAAAAGGAGCCCTGCCCTGCTGACTTTCCTTCCTCTCCTACATCCCCAGATCTCCAGGAATTTCCCGACCCAGAGCTGGCAACCCTAATGGCAGGCAGCTTCCATACAAAATGGAAGGGTCAATCTTCAGCAGGGGTGGGGAGGCAGAGAGGCGTTTCTTTTCTTTCTTTATTAAAGTCTTTTTTATTTCATTAAAAAAAAAACACCACATATCAGGAAAAAATAGGCAAAGGAAAAAAGTGATAACACTTGCATAGAAAAGGGAAGGCAAGTACCATACTTCTGCTATCAGGGGCATTAAAGGCATAACCCCAACAGAGAAACTGTTAGTGACCATACACTCAGATATAAATCCAGCCTCAGATGTGTACATTAGATGGAATAATCTCATTTTCAGCTAAATATTGCAGAATCGGGAGCCAGGTGCCTACAAAGATGCTGTTAGTATCATCACAGGAGTGAGGGTTTAGACCATCTTTCCCATCACAAATTGTGTCCCTAGTTTATTGAACCATAAGAACATAAGAGAAGCCATGTTGGATCAGGCCAGTGGCCCATCCAGTCCAACACTCTGTGTCACATAAGAACATAAGAGAAGCCATGCTGGATCAGGCCAATGGCCCATCCAGTTCAACACTCTGTGTCACATAAAAACATAAGAGAAGCCATGTTGGATCAGGCCAGTGGCCCATCCAGCCCAACATTCTGTGTCACATAAGAACATAAGAGAAGCCATGCTGGATCAGGCCAATGGCCCATCCAGTTCAACACTCTGCAACACACAGTGGCCAATATATGTGTGTGTGTGTGTGTATACACACACACACACACACACACATACATACATACACACACACACACACACACACACATATACATACATACACACATACACACACACACAAACATATATATATATATATAGTGAGAAAGGGAGAAAAGTACCTCTTTCTCTACTTTCTCCATCCCATGAATAATCTTGTAAACCTCTATCATGTCACCCCGCAGTCGACTTTTCTCCAAGCTAAAGAGCCCCAAGCGTTTTAACCTTTCTTCATAGGGAAAGTGTTCCAAACCTTGAATCATTCTAGTTGCCCTTTTCTGCACTTTTTAATCATAGTTCTAAAGTCAGTGCTTCCTTGGCTTTCCATCGGAAAGCAATGGCTAACCTTGCTGCTGCCAGTAAGACAGAAATAATAGCCTTCTTACTCTTATGTGGGGAGAAATCAGACCACAATTCAAGCAGGGCTGGATCCAAGGTAAGAGGGATGACCTGACCTATCATTCTATCCAGGGCTTTTTTTGTAGCAGGAACTCTTTTGCATATTAGGTCACACACCCCTGATGTAGCCACTCCTCCTGGAGCTTACAGTAGGCCCTGTACGAAGAGCCCTGTAAGGAATTCTAACAGGACCTCCTTTGCATATTAGGCCACACACCCCTGATATAGCCAATCCTCCTGGAGCTTACAGCAGGCCCTGTACGAAGAGCCCTGTAAGGAATTCTAGCAGGACCTCCTTTGCATATTAGGCCACACACCCCTGATGTAGCCACTCCTCCTGGAGCTCACAGCAGGCCCTGTACAAAGAGTCCTGTAAAGAATTCTAGCAGGACCTCCTTTGCCTATTAGGCCACACACCCCTGATGTAGCCACTCCTCCTGGAGCTTACAGCAGGCCCTGTACTAAGATCCCCGCAAACTTCTGGAGGAGTGGCTGCGTCAGAGGGGTGCAGCCTAATAAGCAAAGGAGCTCCTGTTACAAAAAAGCCCTGCTCACACTTCATCCTACTGATAGATTAAACCCTGACTTGAAGAAGTGGGGAGCTCAGTTTTGCCCACCGGAAGCCTCCGCGCGCTGTGCTTTGATTTCATAGAAATGTTTTATAGATGTGGGTTGTTATCCTTTTAAAATGTGCAACAACAAAATCACCAGCTGATTGATACTTGAACTTGAATGGAAGGTTCAGCCTATTCCCCACTGACCTCACTGAGTTCATGCATAGTGAAAAGTACAGCTGAAAGGAACAGAGGCAGCCTAATGAGGGAACGAATGCATTTCACAGATTTCACAGCGCAAATTGGAGACCGAGTATTCATCCGCCGAATGAATGAATATTCAGATTTGACTTGCGAATTTGAAAAGCACCATCTGTTCCCAGACCCCTAAGTAAACTTTTCCCCCCTCTTTCAGCCTTGTTTTCAGAAGGCGCTGCTTATTATGAATAAAAATGAAAATGTGCTTTAAAATAAAGTACAAATTACAATTGGCATTTTCCAGCCAATTGCCGGTAGAAGTCATCTTTCCGATCACAGCCTTATTGGTGATGTGAGACTATCAGCGTCTGAAGGAAGAAAACTGCAAATCGTTTTCCCTATTCTGCTCTCGTTCTGTTTTGAATAATCAGGAGCGGAACTTAACTGCTGAATTTTTAAACAAAGCCTTTAATTTTTAAACATTAAAATTCCTATTCCGATTGCTTCAACAGACATAGAAGCGGGAGGGAAATTGGTTTGGTAGCATCTCCCATTCTTATGATGGCAGAGCAGCAAGAAAGTAAAATAATTTGCGAGATGAATGCCACAAGCTGTTAGTTCAGGAACACCAATTGTAAATAAACACTTCATTTTAAAATACAATTCAAAGTCACTGCATGGGGATGTTTTTCTTCTCCCATCCATTATGAACTTCCAGACAGCTAAGAAGAAAAAAGAAATGGACCCAGTTTTCTTTCAAAGTCTTCAGTTCAAATGTTTGAGTATTGTGCGTCTCTCTCTCTCTCTCTGAAAATATTCTGTCTCATACATATGAGAGCTATCTAGTTCTCACTTTGGTGGCAAAGGCTCCCATAATGTTTCCATGAACATCCTCCAAATAGAAAACTAATGAAGCAGCAATGAGGTAAAGTTGGAAGCTTTCTCAGCTACCTGGTCTTCAGCGAGGGTTGCTTGGTCCAATTCAAGAACTATCCGGGAACTTTGCGGGTGGAGCCAAGAGCAAGGGTGGGACAAGCATAACTGGACTCCCTCCAAAGGGAGTTCTGGAAATCACATTTAAAGGGACCGCACACCTTTTAAATGCTTTCCCTCCATTGGAAATACTGGGGGATGGGAGTACCTTCTTTTGGGGCTCATAGAATTGGACTCCCTGGTCCAATCTTTTTGAAACTTTTTTTTTTCTAGGAGAGACATCAGATGCTCTGCTGAAAATTTGGTGCCTTTACCTCAAAAAACAGTCCCCTGAAATACCTACAGCAATTCTCCATTATACCCTTTGGGAATCAGTCTCCATAGGGAGTAATGGAGTGCCCAGCAGACATTCCCCCCTCCCCACATTCTGATGATCCCCTCCCCTCAACTGGGGATTGGCAACCCTATCGTCAGCTCTGATCTGAATATAGGGTTGCCAACCTCCAGGTGAGAGCTGGAGATCCCCTGGAATTACAAGGGATCTGAGGGCTACATAAATAACTTCTGTTGTTATTTATGTATTTAAAATATTTATTCCACTTCTCCTGAAGAAGGTGTTGGCTTTGGAAGGTGAACAACATGGCATTATACTCAACCGAGGTCCCTCCCCTCTACAAAACCCATTCTCCCAGGCTCCCCCCTCAAATCTGCAGGTAGTACTGAACCCAGAGTTGGCAACCATCATAGTGGCTCAAACTAACCTGATCTTGTCAGATCTTGAAAATTAATTTTAGCCCCCCCCCCCCCCCCAAAAAATCCCAAACTGGTAATATTTTGCAAAAACCAGGGTAACAAAAACTGTGTCCTACCAGGAATCTGAATCCATTTTTTTTTTTTTTAGTGCACATGTTTAGTTTCTACTGCGTAATTTAAGCAGAAAACTACCTACCTTGACTTCTGCTCTGGAAGACACAAAACTTGCTTTTTATTTTTATTTTTAAAAGAAGGCTGGAAGCTCTGGGACAGCCAGAGAGGACGATTGTTCAGAAAAAAATTTATGCTCTGAAGAAACCCGACCTGCTGCTATTAAAGTTTATAAGAATTCATTGTATCTTGAAAGTTGTTATTGTGAAGCCATGTAACTGCTTTTTCTGCAATTAGCATAATCATTGAAGTAGCTATTTTGCTGTTTAATAAAGTTACACTTTTAAAAACTGACTAATCAAAGGCCCAGCCTATTGGATACTCTTAGCTTGGAGCAGTTAGTGGAGGTACATTGTCATGAACTTCATCTAATGTACTCTCACAGTCACAGAAAGCTCTCCAGTACTTGTATTAGGGGTGAGTTTTGCCCTGTCTACCTGAGGCATGGATCATCAAAGTCTTTACCCAGGGCCAGAGAGGGGGCACTTGTCCTGGGCGCCGCCGGAGGGGGGCACCAAATTGGGTATAGAGTCCATTCTCTTCTATGGGCCTCTTCTATAGATCTGGCCCTGTCTTTACCATGCAATCCTAGGGAGGACATGACATCAATTCTGGGTGCCACTCTAGGAATTTCCCCTAATCTCTGGAGACGTGAGTAAATTTCAACATTGTCATTATGGAGGCCATTTTCTAGGCATTTTCTTCCATTTCTTCAGTTTCTCAAGGGTGGGTGTTTACCTACTGTGTGTGTGTGTGTGTATGGCAAGCCTAGACTCCTAACTGTATGCCAGTAAAAATCTAGCCTAGATTGTGGACCTGATCCTTCAGAGAACAGACACCCATGGCCCTTGGTATGGTGGGAGATCTGCCATTTCCAGATATAAAGGTTAAAACAACTGAAATTTGTTGACACCCAATCCTTCACACACACACACACACCCACACACCCCTTCTCTTCCTATTGTCTGACAGAACACGGATTTTCACTTCCACCCACCGTGCTTCTAGGGTTGCCAAATCCAATTCAAGAAATATCTGGGGACTTTGGGGGTGGAGCCAGGAGGCTTTGGGGTGGAGCCAGGAGAGATTGGGGGCGGAGCCAGGAACAAGGGTGTGACAAGCATAAGTGAACTCCAAGGGAGTTCTGGCCATCACATTTAAAGGGACAGCACACCTTTTTAAATGTCTTCCTTCCATAGGAAATAATGAAGGATAGGGGCACCTTCTTTTGGGGCTCATAGAATTGGACCCCCTGGTCCAACCATTTTGAAACTTGGGGGGTACTTTTGGGAGAGGCACTAGATACTATACTGAAAATTTGATGCCTCAAAAACAGCCCCCCCCAGAGCCCCCGATACCTCCAGATCAATTCCCCATTATGCCCTATGAGAACCGATCTCCACAAAGGGAATAATGAAGTGCTCAGCAGACGTTTCCCTCCCTCCCCTCCTCCCCCGTTTCTGGCGACTCTGAAGCGAGGGATTGGCCTCTCTACTCACGAGTTGCTGCCAACTTCTTCAAAGTAACACAGACACCCCATCCCAAGAAGAAGCCTTTCAATTGGAGACCGGAGCCTCCGGAGGTTGAAAGGCACATGGTCCTCTGGGGGAGGGGCTTCCCCCCCGCCAGCCAGCTGACTGGGGGTGGGAAGGAGCCTGGGAAAGCGGAAGAACCCCTGCTGAGACCTGGGATTGGCAAGCCTACGTGCTTCATATAAAGTAGCTGCTGGACTTTTTACATGTTGGGATGAAAATGAAAAGGAGAAACTGGCACAAAACGTGAAAAGTACTTAGTCATCAAGGCAACATTTCAGAAATCTTCCAGTAGGGCAGACGCTAATGTGGCGTACCCTATGCACAGATGCCAGTCTTGGCATCCTTACAAGGAGAGATTTTTCCCTTTCCCTTTAATCTCTCCTGTCTATTAGGCACATAAATACTTTCTTTTCTTATCAGGGAGTCTCCCCCCCCCACTTCTCTCAAAACTAATGGACTGAATCCTTAAGGCCTTGCTAAGCCTATTCTCTTCCGACAAAATGGTGTTTGATAAGGGAGACTGAGTGTCACTGTTTTCTTAGAGCTAGAACCACCTCACAGGATTAGTCCTACCATACTCTCCCACTGAATAGTGCCCAGTGAGAACTGAAGAAATATGTTAAAGAGTAGAATCTGCGCCTGGGTATAAACTCATATAAGCCTGACTCAATCACTGAGGTAAACTGACAAGAACAGGACGATTTACTTTTTTAAGAAAACTTAGCAAGAACAAAGTTTGTTGAGGAGAAGTAAACATGAACACCTAATCAGAACTGAAATAAATACGAACACTTCACTGGAAGTTGTGGGATGCTGTTTTCAGGCAAGGGCAGATGGAGGACATGGTGGGCACTGGGTTTGAAGAAGAAGATATTGGATTTATATCCTGCCCTCCACTCTGAAGAGTCTCAGAGCGGCTCACAATCTCCTTTCCCTTCCTCCCCCACAACAGACACCCTGTGAGGTGGGTGGGGCTGGAGAGAGCTCTCACAGCAGCTGTCCTTTTCAAGGACAACCTCTGCCAGAGCTATGGCTGGCCCAAGGCCACGATAGCAGCTGCGAGTGGAGGAGTGGGGAATCAAACCCAGTTCTCCCAGATAAAAGTCCGTGCACTTAACCACTACATCGAACTGGCTCTCCAGTTTGTGTGTGATGTGATGTTGCTTCCAAGGAAAAGTGGGAGTTTTTGGTGATTCCTAGAGAAACATGACACCACTTTCAGTTTTTTTTAGCAAATGTCATATCAAATTGTATGCAACGCTGGTGATTTTTACATTTTTCTCCCGCCAGCGTAGCGTTTTGGTTAAGAGTGGCAGGACTCTAATTTGGGGAAATGGGTTTGATTCCCCACTCCTCCTCCACATGAAGCCTGCTGGGGATGGGGGAACCCCTACTTTGTGGGGTGCTTCCTCACTGCTGGCGGGGGGAAATCTCACCCTCAAATCAATGCTGTGGTGTCACCCAGAAGTGACATCATCACGTTGCTGACATTGGACACCACCGCTGCAGTTTTGGGGCAAAACTCTATGGTAAAATTGGCTACAAACTATAGAGTTTTACCCAAAAACAAGTATATTACCCTGACATGGGTGATGTGATGACATCACTTCTGGGGCACTTTGTGCATACGGGAGAAGATTCCAGAAAAGACCTAGGATCCCCTCATCAGCTGCAAAGTAGGATCTGGCAACCAGAATTCTCTGCCCCACCTACCTTGCAGGGTGTCTGTTGTGGAGAGGAGAAGGGGAGGTAATTGTAAGCCACTTTGAGATGCCTTAGGAGTCCAAGTTAGCCTTTATTGGCATAAAATATATAGATATGTATATATATCAGAGGAAATTGGTTTTAAAAAAAAGATAAAATGGAACGATTGCATACATATACATCAGCAAAAGCGTAAACATAAACTATTTCTATGAGATCCTCTGGCGCGCCTTTAAAACAGAATAAAGAAACTTAGCCACTTTCTCAGTGACACTAGATGAAGTATCGTTCAAAAGACTATAGACCTTAAGTGCATCAGAACAATCAACCAGGCTAACTAAAAGAGGATGTGAATCCTTGTGACGAAGATCTGTATACAAATTGCAATAAAGACTCCTTAAGATAGAGAAAAGCGGGGTACAAAAGTCTTCTTCTCCTCCTCTTCCTTTTCCTTTGCCTAAAGGAGTGGCATTGGGAAGAGCAGATTGCCTGCAAGAGGTCTCCCGACATAGCGGAAGACCTGGCAACCCGAGTTTCAAAGAGTACAAGCATAAGGAAAATTCCTCTCTCTCTCTCTCTTTTTTTTTTTTAAACATTTTTATTCCTGGAAAATCCGTCTCTCAGGCAGGGTTATAGCATAAGATGTAGCCCTCTACAGCAAGTGAGTGACACACCAGACTCAGCGATTCCTGCCAGCCTCCTGTAACACCTCAGTCAGCCAGACAGAAGAGCTTAATCAAAGACTGGATATCTACAGATCTTTAAATTTGCACTAGTGCCTTTCCTCAGTCCCAAGAAATGCAGGGAGATTTTTTTTGGGGGGGGGCAGTGCCTGGGGAGGGAGGGCTGTGTCTCAGGAAGAAACAAAGTCACTCTCGGATGATGCTCTAGAAATTTCCCCTAATCTCTATAGTAAAGATCACAGAGAAAAAGGGAAACTCCTAGCACGTCACCATCAATGCCACCCACCCCCATTTTCCCTCACTCTTCAAATTATGGAGATGGAGGATTGGGGAGGGGACAGCCCATTGCCTGCTCCTACCCTCCAACTCTCAGCCCTCACAATCCAACTGATTAACTCTCCCCATGTCCGGACTTACTACCTCAACAGCCCATGGCTCCTATTTTGTAATTCAGAGGACCTCTCTCATTGGCTCCTGTGTGGCTGGGGCATATTTCTGTACTCTGCCTATCACATCAAGACTTTTGAAATGAGCTAACAATGGAGCCATTGCCAGCTGTAGAGTTACAGCCAGTCAGGGCCAAATGTCTGAGGTCCTACCCTCTTTAGAGGGAAGACAATTGTGATAAGTCCAAGTTCTATTGATCAAATGACTAAAATGGAAGTAGATGAGATATAAGGACATACGAACAGAAGAGAAGCCATGGTGGATCAGGCCAATGGCCCATCCAGTCCAACACTCTGTGTCACATAAGAACATAAGAGAAGCCATGGTGGATCAGACCAATGGCCCACCCAGTCCAACACTCTGTGTCACATAAGAACATAAGAGAAGCCATGTTGGATCAGGCCAATGGCCCATCCAGTCCAACACTCTGTGTCACATGAGAACATAAGAGAAGCCATGGTGGATCAGGCCAATGGCCCATCCAGTCCAACACTCTGTGTCACATAAGAACATAAGAGAAGCCATGTTGGATCTGGCCAATGGCCCATCCAGTCCAACACTCTGTGTCACATAAGAACATAAGAGAAGCCATGTTGGATCAGACCAATGGCCCACCCAGTCCAACACTCTGTGTCACATAAGAACATAAGAGAAGCCATGTTGGATCAGGCCAATGGCCCATCCAGTCCAACACTCTGTGTCACATGAGAACATAAGAGAAGCCATGTTGCTACAGGCCAATGGCCCATCCAGTCCAACACTTTATGTCACAGAAGAACATAAGAGAAGCCATGTTGGATCAGGCCAATGGCCCATCCAGTCCAACACTCTGTGTCACACAGTGGCCAAAAAACTCAGGTGCCATCAGGAGGTCCATCAGTGGGACCAGGACTCTAGAAGCCCTCCCACTCTGCCCCCCTCCTCAAACACCAAGAATACGGAGCATCACTGCCCCAAACAGAGAGTTCCAACAATAAGCTGTGGCTAATAGGTAAGCTGAATATTGATTCCATTGAACTTGAAAACAATGTTAATCGTTATACCTTCAGGGAACATCATAGAACTGGACCCTCCAAAAGACAAACATTTTTTTTGCAGTGACTGAAGAACTCACAAGTATTGGGACCCAGAGATTCCTAGAACCAGCTCTGGATGAAGGACCAGCAACAAGGTTGACATTCCTGGAGCAGCATGGCATTATGAATAATGGGAGGAGGGGGAGGGACGGTGGCTCAGTGGGAGAGCATCTGCTTGGGAAGCAGAAGGTCCCAGGTTCAATCCCTGGCATCTCCAAAAAAGCGTCCAGGCAAATAGGTGTGAAAATCCTCAGCTCAAGACCCTGGAGAGCTGCTGCCAGTCTGAGAAGATAATACTGACTTTGATCGACCAAGGGTCTGATTAAGTATAAGGCAGCTTCATATGTTCATATGTTCAATGCTATTTCACTGGAAATAGCATGGAATAAAAATTGAAGTATTATCAATGTACTAGGATTATTAAGCAGCAGCTAATGAAACAATGCTCATTCACGTCACACGCACAAGTCTTACTGCAGATGCCAAATGGCATAATGACTGCAGTTTGTGTGAACTTGTGGTCAAAGTTGGCACAAATTCCACTTCCGTTATGGTGAACTCTCGGAAAGTGAAAACAGGAATTAGAATGAGAGCCTGGTTTCCGGCTGCTCCTAGTAAATGCAGGAATGCTGTTTTTCTCACGGGAATTACATTCCTGCACTGCAGCATCGTAACGAATCATTTAAACAATAACTAATGCCATGGGTTGACTTCTCAAATATGATCATGGTTGGGAGGAAATCTACTGTCAAACAGTACAGAATAGTGAGGGGAGGAGGAGAGGAGCACATTTCTATACCTTTAACCATCTGGTTTTGTTTAAGAACATAAAAGAAGCCATGGTCCATCCAGTCCAACACTCTGTGTCACTCAGTGGCCACAAAAAAAACCACACACAACCCAAGTGCCACCAGGAGGTCCACAAGTGGGGCTAGAAGCCCTTCCACTGTGCCCCCCCCCCACAAGCACGAAGAATACAGAGCATCACTGCCCCAGACAGAGAGTTCCAACAATATGCTGTGGCTAATAGCCACTGATGGACCTCTGCTCCATATGTTTATCCAATCCCCTCTTGAAGTTGGCTATGCTTGTAGCCGCCACCACCTCCTGTGGCAGTGAATTCCACATGTTAATCACCCTTTGGGTGAAGAAGTACTTCCTTTTATCTGTTCTAACCCGACTGCTCAGCAATTGCATCAAATGCCCACGAGTTCTTGTATTGTGAGAAAGGGAGAAAAGGACTTCTTTCTCCACCTTCTCCATCCCATGCATAACCTTGTAAACCGCAGTCGACGTTTCTCCAAGCTAAAGAGCCCCAAGCGTTTTAACCTTTCTTCATAGGGAAAGGGTTCCAAACCTTTAATCATTCTAGTTGCCCTTTTCTGGGCTTTTTCCAATGCTATAATATCCTTTTTGAGGTGCGGTGACCAGAATTGCACGCAGTATTCCCATTGGCCGTTTTCGCACTCACGTTTTACTGGCGCCACAACCATCCTGACGCCGGCGAATCTGCATGGCTTTTGCACCAGAAGCTCCGGCGCTCCCAGAAGCGCCGGCTACTTCCATCGCTAAGCCAGCGCAAACGGAAATCGCAAAGATGCAGGAAAACGTTTGCGCTGGCTTAGCGACGGAAAGCGCCGGCGCTTCTGGGAGCGCCGGCGCTTCTGTTGCGAAATCCATGCAGATTCGCCGGCGTCAGGAGGGTCGTGGCGCCAGTAAAACGTGAGTGCGAAAACACCCATTGAGATCGTGCCATCAATTGAGTCCCTCCTTTTGTACAGGATTTATTGAGTCATTCACAAATGTGATCCTGACTTGGATAGCCCAGGCTAGCCCAGTCTTGTCAGATCTTGGAAGCTAAGCCAAGTCAGCCCTGGTCAGCATTTGGTTGGAAGACCTCCAAGAGATATCAGGGTCCTGACCTGGAGGCTGGCACCACCTCTGAAGGTCTCTTGCCTTGAAAAGCCGATGGGGTGCCTTGAAAACGAATCCTCCTCTTCCTCCCTTGCAGCCCCTTGTCCAGTCCCCGGACTTTCAATGATCAACATTTAAGAGTTTTTTTCAAAATACTGAGACCTCAGGGCAAGTCTTCTTGCAAAAACTGACCATGGCGGGAACCAGTCCCTTCATACACCTTGGGTTAACCATTACATTTCAAAGCAGTAGGTGCCAAACAGTGATTCCGCCCCCAAAGTCACATCCCCATGTCCAGTGAGCAGGTGCAGATATAAACAGGGTTGCCAATCCCCAGGTGGGGGCAGGGGATCCCCAGGGTTGGAGGCCCTCCCCCCGCTTCAGGGTCATCAGAAAGCGGGGGGAAGGGAGGGAAATGTCTGCTGGGAACTCTATTATTCCCTATGGAGATTTATTCCCATAGAAAATCATGGAGAATTGATCTGCGGGTATCTGGGGCTCTGGGGGGGGTGTTTCTTGGGGTAGAGGCACCAAATTTTCAGTATAGCATCTAGTGCCTCTCCCTAAAATGCCCCTCAAGTTTCAAAAAGATTGAACCAGGGGGTCCAAGTCTATGAGCCCCAAAAGAAGGTGCCCCTATCCTTCATGATTTCCTATGGAAGGAAGGCATTGAAAAGGTGTACCATCCCTTTAAATTTGATGGCCAGAACTCCCTTTGGAGTTCAATTATGCTTGTCACAGCCTTGATCTTGGCTCCACCCCTAATGTCTCCTGGCTCCACCCCCAAAGTCCCCAGCTATTTCTTGAATTGGACTTGGCAACCCTAGATATAAACCCTGAGCACCAGAAAACTTGGCTCCCTCAGAGACCATGCAGAACGATACTTGTGCTTGGTACCGAAAGAGATAGTGATGGCGGACAGAAGCAGTGGAAGCATAAGCAAGGCCCCAGGTTACTACAGAACGGGGCTTTTGTTTCAGCAGAAACGCAGCTCCAGCTGGCTTGGCACCAGGGGGTGTGGCCTAATATGCTAATGAGTTGCTGCTGGACTTTCCCCACAAAAAAGCCCTGTGTGAAATGATGGTGATGTCAGGGGTGTGGCCTACTTTGCAAATGAGTTCCTGCTGGGCTTTTTCAACCAAAACAGACCTGCTAGAGGACATTTCTGCAATATAGTAAACAATGGCAAGGGACCCTCCCGACACCCCTAAAATATGGGTGCATGAATTATTATTAGGGGGATCTTCAACATCTGCCTCTGTCCTCCCAAGTCTCTATAGACCTGCCTGCCAGCTAACACGCAGAATGAAACCCTCTGGAGGGCCAGTGGGCTGGTTGACTTTCATTAGGTAAAAGGGCCGACACCCACACAAGAGACATGGGAACTGGACCTGGATAGGGGACTTTCACTTATTGAATGGCGCCAGGTTTGGAACTTGGGTGCTCGCTCCTTAAATGTTTTAATATTCAGCTCCAGGCTTTTAAGACGCAGACCAGGTGGTACTACGCTCCCTCAAGATACATAAGATAAATAAGAGCATCGGCCTGTTGTGTTGGAAGGGATGCGGCTAAGTGGGCACATTCAGACACTGCTGGGGGGACAGTCCCATCATCCAGGGATTTCTTAGCTAGGATTCTATGAAAGTCCTTCTCTCCCTTTCTCCCAATACAAGAACTCGTGGGCATTCAATGCAATTGCTGAGCAGTCAGGTTAAAACGGTTAAAAAGAAGTCCTTCTTCACCCAAAGGGTGATTAACATGTGGAATTCACTGCCACAGGAGGTGCTACAAGCATAGCCAGCTTCAAGAGGGGGTTAGATAAAAATATGGAGCAGAGGTCCATCAGTGGCTATTAGCCACAGTGTGTGTGTGTGTGTGTATTGGCCACTGTGTGACACAGAGTGTTGGACTGGATTGGCCATTGGCCTGATCCAACATGGCTTCTCTTATGTTCTTATGATTGGTAGAATCAGGACTTTTTTGTAGCAGGAGCTCCTTTGCATATTAGACCTCATGTAGCCAATCCTCCAGGAACTTACAGGGCTCTAAGTTCAGGGTCTACTGTAAGCTCCAGGAGGAGTGGTTACATTGGGTGGTGGCGGGTGGCCTAATATGCAAAGGAGTTCCTGCTACAAAAAAAGCCCTGGGTAGAATGATGAGTCAGACCATCCCTCTTACCTTGGACCCAGCCTTGCTAGAATTGCAGTCCAATTTCTCCCCACATAAGAGTCAGAAGGTTATTATTTCTAACTTACTGGCGGCAGCAAGGTTAGCCATTGCTTTCAGGTGGAAAAAGCCAAGGAAGCACCGACTTTAGAACTATGGTTCGATAAACTAGGGACACAATTTGGGATGGGAAGGATGGTCTAAACCCTCACTCCTGTGATGATACTAACAGCATCTTTGTAGGCACCCGGCTCCCGATTCTGCAATATTTAGCTGAAAATGAGATTATTCCATCTAATGTACACATCTGAGGCTGGATTTATATCTGAGTGTATGGTCACTAACAGTTTCTCTGTTGGGGTTATGCCCCTAATAGCAGAAGTATGGTACTTGCAGAATAGCAGAAGTATGGTACTTGCCTTCCCTTTTCTATGTAAGCACTATGTAAGCGTGAGTACTTCAAGCAGCTGTGTGTTTCTAAACAGGCAGTGTGGTGTGTGGACCAGGGTCAACAGAATTTTGCCACGCTTTACGCCTGGGATCACCAAGTGTGGTGCTTATGGGCATTTGTGGATGTTCTCTCCCCTCATTGGTGGATCTGTATGATATGGGATGTAAAAGGAAGATACAAATGATCTTAAGGGACCCTTCACATCCGGGCCACTTGCTATTTGAGATCTTACCGTCAGGTAGGCGATATAGAGTGTTGAAGGCTAAGACAAATAGATTCAAGGGCAGCTTCTATCCAAGTGCCGTGGTTAGGCTAAATGCAGGGTTATGAATGGTTATTTTTTTTAGATGTATTGATTCTATGATTAATAATGGTTATGAATGGTTATTTGTTTTTAGATGCATTTAAATGGTCTATGTATATGTCCTTTTGTGGGTGTTGATGCGTTGGTATGTTTGTGGAAGAGTACCTCATTTCGTTGCTCTCATTTTCTTTTTTGAGAACAATGACAATAAATCTATCTATCTATCTATCTATCTATCTATCTATCTATCTATCTATCTATCTATCTATCTATCTATCTATCATCTATCTATCTATCTATCTATCTATCTATCTATCTATCTATCTATCTATCTATCTATCTATCTGCCCACGAATACATAGGGTTGCCACATCCTTACCTCTCACTGGTGGAGGGAGGATGGATGGAGTCTTCTGGGCAAGGGAGATGGAGCTCTGACCCCAAACAGCAACACCACCACATGGTAAAATTGCCCTCAAACCATGGAGTTTTGCCCTCAAACCAGAACATCCCCAAGCAATGTCCCCTGGTGTGATGATGTCACGTCTATATGACCTCATTACGTTGGTGACATTGCTCAGGGATTTCACTGCTTGGGGGATCCCCTGCTCAGACCTGGGAGGTAGCAACACTCCTAATACTATACCTGATGTGAGTGTTCTTAGACAGTGGATGGGGCCAGGTAGGATGTTTTCCCATGGAGACTTCTGATGGACCATTGGAGATTTGATGGGCTTTGCAGATTTTTTGTTGCTGTTTTGGCAGCAGCTGCCAGCACAGCAGAAGGACCTTCACTGGGTGACTGAAGGGAAGCTGTGGCAGCCATTTTGTGGCTGCCTTTGCCTCCCACAGCAGCCATTGCATGTCAGAATTCCAAAAGTGCCCACAGGCTTAAAAATGTAGGAGACCCCTGCTTTATATATTAGAACACAATGTATATCAGGGGGGGTAGATTGAACTCTTTGCCATAGCAAGCTAATTTTAAATACATACATAGGGATGTCCCCTTCGCCTCTTTACCAGCCAAAGCAGCATTCAAATAGCTTCTTAACTGCGGAGATATCCTCCCCCTTCTTCAGTGGTCTGAACTGGGCAACTGTTCTTTTCGATTTGTAGATTTTGTGCGTGAATGCATATTTTTAGAAAAGCCCTGACTTACGCTGTAGTAAAAGGGGAACTAACATGATGCACACGAAGGAGCTTATGTACTCTTTCTGTAGGCATTTCTGAACCCGGTCTGCTAATTGTCTCGGGTTGACTAGGGTTGCCACACACCTCAGTGAAGGTTGGGGTCCCCCACTGCTATGCCCCACTACCCAACCGCCAATCAGTTGGCTGGTGAGTGGGAACTTACTCCCCAAATAGGGAGATTCAACCAACATGCAGTGATGTGTCTATGTCGCTGCCCCCGTGATCTGGAAGTGACGTCATCACGTCTTGGTCTGGGGTGATGCTCTTGTTTTTCATCTGAAGAAGACAGCAACAGGTTAGGCCAGCAGCAGCCATAGCAAACTGTAGAGGGATGATCTCCCCCAACTCTACAGTCTAGTTCACAGTCCATGTCCCCCAGATGCCCTCAGATGGGCTTTTCGATGGGGAACTTGATGAGACTTTCAGTCAACTTTATCCAGGCACTCTAATGAAGAAGAAGAAGAAGATATTGGATTTATATCCCGCCCTCCACTCCGAAGAGTCTCAGAGCGGCTCACAATCTCCTTTCCCTTCCTCCCCCACAATAGACACCCTGTGAGGTAGATGAAGATATTGGATTTATATCCCGCCCTCCACTCCAAAGAGTCTCAGAGCGGCTCACAATCTCCTTTATCTTCCTCCCCCCCACAACAGACACCCTGTGAGGTAGATGAAGATATTGGATTTATATCCCACCCTCCACTCCGAAGAGTCTCAGAGCGGCTCACAATCTCCTTTACCTTCCTCCCCCACAATAGACACCCTGTGAGGTAGATGAAGATATTGGATTTATATCCCACCCTCCACTCCAAAGAGTCTCAGAGCGGCTCACAATCTCCTTTATCTTCCTCCCCCCCACAACAGGCACCCTGTGAGGTAGATGAAGATATTGGATTTATATCCCGCCCTCCACTCCGAAGAGTCTCACAGCGGCTCACAATCTCCTTTAACTTCCTCCCCCACAACAGACACCCTGTGAGGTGGATGAGGCTGAGAGGGCTCTCACAGCAGCTGCCCTTTCAAGGACAACCTCTGCCAGAGCTATGGCTGGCGTTGCTTTCACAACATTTTCACGGCAGACTTTTTACGGGCTGGTTTGCCATTGCCTTCCCCAGTCATCTACACTCATTTTACCAACCTCAGAAGGATGGAAGGCTGAGTCGACCTGGAGCCAGCTACCTGAACCAGCTTCCGCTGGATCGAACTCAGGTCGTGAGCAGAGAATTCAGACTGCAGTACTGCAGCTTCACCACTCTGTGCCACGGGACTGCTCAATCCTTCAAATAATTATAGAGAGGAATCCTGTCCCCCTTCAACTTTCTCTGCTCCAGACAGAACATTGCGAACTGCCCCAGTCTTTCCTCGTAGGGCTTGGTCTCCAGGCCCCTGATCATCCTCGTCTCTCTCCTCTGCACCCGCTTCATTCTGTCCACATCCTTCTCAAAGAGAGGCCTTCCTTTCTGGGCATGGATTATACTGTGCGTAGCCAGCTTTGCTCTTTCACAGCTGTATCTGGAAATGCCTTGTATACGAAAGGAGAGAAAGGTGGTTCAAAGCAACAAGTCTTATCCCTAAATGCCTCGCCCCTTTTATTGGAGACTGGAAGCGTCTACAGAAATACAGTTATGCCTTCGTACCTCTTCTATTTCGGCTTTAACGCGACTGCACCATTAACAACTTGCGGGCAAAGAACACTTCCAACTAGCCATAAATAAAACCCAGGAGTTGTATTCACATCTGAGCATGGTTATTGCATTACAAGAAACAACCGAGTCTAAAGGTGAAATAGAGTTCAAATTTCAGAGAAGGTTATTGATTCTATTTTGTTTACTGCTATGGGGTACGCTCTTACGAAAGGCACTATATAGGGAAAGAATCAAACCTGGCTAGAATGACTTGAGGGCCTCCCAAAGCTTTTAAAGTAAAGTTTGAAAAATTATATATATATCCTTTGTCAAGGCGAGCGTGGGATTCAGCGTGCGGCTTCGAATGCAGCCGGCACAAGCCCCTGGAGTTGTAAAACAACCGGAGTTAAAGCTTTGCAGGTAATGAAGCCCATCTGAGGGACAAAGGCTGTTTCTTGCAGCTTCTGCATGCTTAATGGGAATGTAACTGGAAAAGGTTGTGCGCAACCCAAGCGTCCTGTGAAGGGCCCCCGAGGTTCACCGTTACGATCAAAACAAAGGCCTATCTGTACGCCGGGCTTCGCAAAGCATACAGAGTTCACGTGGTCTTGGTGGCGGAAAGTGTGGTCAAGCTCCAGTGGACTCATGGCGACCCAGTATTTTCAAGGCAAGAGGCAATCAGAGCAAAGGTTATTGCCTGCCTCCATGTAGCAACTATTCGTGGTCCCCGTGTCAAACATCGATCTTTCTCAATAATCAAGCTTTTGGCATTGAATCAAAAGTCGCTTTATTGTAAAAACTCCATAGCTTTGTCAAGGACAGAATCTTTGGAAGTAATGACGTATACAGATTCAAATAGTTACTTTACAGGAAAACTTCCAAAGGATAACATACAGATGCAATTTGAGTCACTGGTTCAAAGGCTACTACTTAGTATCTCTTTTATTGCTAAGGAATGCAAGCTAATACAAACATCTCCCTTTCTCACACTTTCTCTGAGAGCAGATAAGACCTGGCTGTGTGAATCTGGGAGAGAGGCACATTACTGCAAGGCTAACCTAAACATTCTTTGGCCAGATGGCTCTATTATGCACCCTTTAGTTGTAAAGGTGGGGGACAGGCCAGAGTGGTGTTCTTCTGTGTGTTTTGTGGACTTTCATGGCACATAAAATACACATGCTTGACACCCCCTTTCAAATATTAACCAAGCAAAACCCTGCTTAGTTTCCAAGATTTGATGAGATCAGGCTAGCCTGGGCCATCCCGGTTAGGGAGTAGGGTTCCCAGCCCCCAAGATCACAGTAGTTTCCCCCACTTTTGAGGGGTGGAAACAGAGCATTTACCATCTTTGCAATGGAATATTTATTGGGAAAGCGTGGTTTAATAATGAACGCCATCTTGTTAGGACTTAAGTTTTACAGTTTTGATGTGATTGCTTTAAACCAATGTTGTAATCTGCCCTCAGCCACGTGCGGGAAGGGTGGGGTAGAAATTGAATCAAATGAATAAATAAATGATTTGTCACTGACCAGCTGGCTAGTAGGGAAAACCCCACCCACAAACAGAGATGTTGCCGCATGATGTCCCTGATATGATTATGTCACCTAGGAGTGATGTCATTATGTAGCCGCCATCGGGAGCAGGGGGTGAACTCTAGTTTTTGGGCAAACTCTTTTGTTCTTAAGGCAACAAAAAAAAATAGTGGGTTTTAACCCAACAATTGGCACTCCCCCCAACATTGGCAACACTTTCTGGTGATGTCATCGCACAACATGCCCCAAGCAAATGCAACAGCAGATCCCAGAAAGGACCTGGCAACCCTATCAGGGAGAGTTATAGGAGGCACTGTTTGAAAGAAGAAGGAACTTGGCCTCTCTTAAGTGAAATAAGGGATGGAGTTGGCTGCTGGTGTTGGATAAGAAGTGGCTTCATCATTCTTCTCCAGCAATGGTCACCATGGATGGATCCCCACCTCCTTTCACAATTGAGTAAAATCGCCCTGAGTCAGAGACTGATTTATGATGGAAATAACAACAACAACAATTAGTGATCCATGCTACAGTCACCTCAAGGTTGGACTACTGTAACGCCCTCTACATGGGGCTGCCCTTGTCTCGGACCCGGAAACTGCAGCTGGTGCAGAATGCCGCGGCCCGGCTGTTATTGGGTCTCCCAAAGTGGGAACACATCCAGCCGGGTCTCCGGACTCTGCACTGGCTTCCAGTGATATACCGAGTCCGGTACAAGGTGCTGGTTATTACCTTTAAAGCCCTATATGGCCTGGGACCTGCCTACCTGAAGGACCGTCTCTCCCCACATGTTCCCCAGAGAGCACTGAGGTCAGGAACACAAAATCTCCTCACTATCCCCGGGCCAAAAGAAGCCCGTCTAAAAGCCACCAGGGAAAGGGCTTTCTCCGTTATGGCCCCCGTATGGTGGAATCAGCTGCCGGAAGAGGTGAGGGCCCTGCGGGACTTGGCGCAGTTCCGCAGGGCCTGTAAGACGACCCTCTTCCGGCTAGCCTATACCTAGCCTACATTTAGCTAGTATAACAACTTGAGGAAACTGGCCAGCCATCTTTTTACAGGAAACTGAATTACTCTGTTTTAATGTTCTAACTGCTTAACTATTTAACTGTTTTATATCTGATATTGTTTAATTTTTAAGTCGATTAATTGTTGGAAGCCGCCCTGAGCCATTCGTGGGAAGGGCGGGATAGAAATCCTAAATAAATAAATAAATAAATTTGTATCCTGCCCTCCCTGCTGAAGCAGACTCAGGGCGGCTCACATAGCATAACATAATAGAAGACACGTCAGCAGTTAAAACAAGCATCATAAAATATTTAAACATTTAAAACCATATACATTAAAACCATCTAAGTTCATTTTGGTGCATCAGGGATTATTAGAATAATTCAGTACCCAAGACTGATATGTGTGAAGGAAACAAGGGGTGGCTGCCGTATCTATCACCACCTCCTTGTAGGCCTTCCAGTAGACCTATTGTGTTTCTCACTAATGCTGCTGTAGATATACGCTGAACCACCTGGGGAGGGACGGTGGCTCAGTGGTAGAGCATCTGCTTGGGAAGCAGAAGGTCCCAGGTTCAATCCCTGGCCTCTCCAAAAAAGGGTCCAGGCAAATAAGTGTGGAAAACCTCAGCTTGAGACCCTGGAGAGCCGCTGCCAGTCTGAGAAGATAATACTGACTTTGATGGACCCAGGGTCTGATTCAGTATAAGGCAGCTTCATATGTTCATACGCTGAACATGAGTCAACAGTGTGATGTGGTGGCTAAAAAGGCAAATGAAATTTCAGGCTGCATCAAAAGAAGTCTAGCGTCCAGATCATGTGAAGTGAAAGTATCGCTTTACTCTGTTCTGGTAAGATCTCACTCGGAGTATTGTGTTCAGTTTGGGGCACCAGATTTTAAGAAGGATATTGACAAGCTGGAACAGGTGCACAGGAAAGCAATGAAGTTGGTGAGGGGTCTGGAGACCAAGTCCTATGAAGAAAGGTTGAAGGAGCTGGGCATGTTTAGCTGGGAGAGAAGGTGGCTGAGAGGTGATCTTCAAATACCATCTTCAAGTAGTTTAAGGGCTGTCATATAGAGGCTGGTGCGGGATTGTTTTCTGTGGCCCCAGAAGATAGGACCAGAACCCACGAGTTGAAATTAAATCATAAGAGTTTCCAGCTCAACATTAGGAAGGATTTCCTGACCGTTAGAGCGGTTCCTCAGTGGAACAGACTTCCTCAGGAGGTGGTGGGCTCTCCTTCCTTGGGGGTTTTTAAACAGAGGCTAGAGGGCCATCTGACAGCAATGAGGATCCTGTGAATTTAGGGGGAGGTATTTGTGAATTTCCTTCATTGTGCAGGGGGTTGGACTAGATGACCCTGGAGATCCCTTTTTAACTCTATGATTCTATAATTACCACAGCAGGCAATGGAAGAATTTTAGTGGAAGCTGGCCATGGAAGAAGTGGGGAAACACAGGACGTAAGCCGTCATGGAAGCATGAAGTTAGCGGAGTGAACTAACTACATACGTATGTAAGTGCTGTCAACTTGCAACCAACTTATGGTGACCTCAAAAAGGGACTTTCAAGGCAAGTGAGAAGCAGAGTTAGGTTGTTATCTCCTTCCCTTGCAGAGTCTTCCTTAAGGTCCCCCATCCAAGTACCAACCGTGATTAGCTTCCAAGATCGGATAAGGTCAGTCTATACCATGCTGCCTTCCCTCCAGTTTGGTGTAGTGGTTAAGTGTACGGACTCTAATCTAGAAGAACCGGGTTTGATTCCCCACTCCTCCACTTGCATCTGCTGGAATGGCCTTGGGTCAGCCACAGCTCTGGCAGAGGTTGTCCTTGAAAGGGCAGTTGCTGTGAGAGCCCTCTCCACCCCCACCCACCTCACTGGGTGTCTGTTGTGGGGGAGGAAGGTAAAGGAGATTGTGAGTCGCTCTGAGACTCTTCGGAGTGGAGGGCGGGATATAAATCCAAGATCTTCTTCTTCCCATGTTTACTTCCCACCTTACTTCTTTTTTTGATGATATTTCAGCATTGCCAACAAGTGATTTCATATGCTAGGGCTGTTTGGAATGCAGCAGATACGCAGTTTTCACAGGTACAGGATTTTCCAGTTTCTTCACTGGAATGGTGATTTTGATCACAGCATTAGTCAATGCTGTTCCCAATTTGTTTAATGTCAAATGATCAATTTTTTTTTTATTTTTTAGGATTCTTACTGAACAGCATATGTTCTGATATGCAGATCCATCCCCTTCTTAAAAAAAAATAAAGAGATGGATTCTAATGGGATTTTCAGTGGCTTTGCTGTGCCTCGTTCCCTATTTAAAGCACAGGCCATACAGTGTCGGATACTATAACTCTGCATGCAAGAGGATCTGGGAGGGAAAGGGTTAAGAGAATTCTCTCACTGGTGGGGGGCGGGCAGTCAGAAGTTGGCCTCACCCTCTCACTGGTTAGACGTTGAGCCTTTTTGACCATTGCTTTTGCCTTCTGTTTTGCCTTAAATAGGTCCTCTCCTCTTCTCTCTCTTACCTGGGCATGGAGCTGTAGCAAGTACCCTATATACTCAAGTATAAGCCTAGTTTTTCTGCCCAAATTTTGGGCAGAAAAAACCCCTCCTCGGCTTATACTCAAGTCACTATTCCGCCCGCATCCCCGGAATTCCAAGGACAGCTAAAGCTGGAGTTCAACTCTCCCTGTCGTCTCCCTCATTTGGCAACCTTCGGCTGATCACTCCCTTTTAACGCCGTGCTAATAATAACCTTCTGTCGGCATCCTCTGAGGCTGTGAAGCCCGGAGAGACAGACCGTCAAGGAAGCGCTGCACAACAGCGGGATTAGCCGGAGAGAAGGGCAAATTGGGGAGGTGGCAAGAGCTGCTCCATCTGCGAGGCGGGGGAAAGGCGATGGCGGCGGCCTCAACCCCAATCACCTCACACTCAAACTCCTCCTCAGTGGGCGCCAAGGGAGACCCGCCGCTGCTGCTCCTCCCACCCCTTCAGCCAGTCCTGCCGTGACGCCTCCACGTTGTGCGCAGCCGCAGCAGCTCCCGGCGACTGTTGTATCCGGCTGGCGCCTTTTTCTCCTCCTCCCTTTCCCCCTCCCCGCTTCCCCGTAGAAACTGCCGTTGCTGCTGCTGTTGCCACCTCCCTCCCCTTTTTTCCCCCTTCACCCGGCTGCGCCCCGATCACAAGCTCGCCTCCCTTCCTTCCCCCCTCTATGACGCGATGGCAGCGGCCAACTTCGGCAAGATCCAGATAGGGATCTATGTGGAGATCAAGCGCAGCGATGGTGAGCGGCGGTGGGGGGCGAAGGAAGAGAGTGTGGGATGGATGGATGAACGGAGTGGTTGTGGAGCGGCCGCAGGAGGAGCATCAGCAGCCGCCGCCCCCTGCTCTCCTCAGTGAAGGGGGAGGGGTCGTGCTGGGACTGGTGTTTTCAGTCTGACCAGAAATAACTTCTGCCTTGGTATTGTTGATTTGTGTTCTGCACCACCATTCTCCTCATCTTTCATTGCAAGCAGCATTGTGGCCTTACCTGCCACAGGAATAGTAACTGCTGCGTTTCCCACCCTCGGCTTATACTCGAGTCAATAAGTTTTCCCAGATTTTGGGGGTAAAATTAGAAGCCTCGGCTTATATTCGGGTCGACTTATACTCGAGTATATACGGTAAATCTTTGTTGAAGTTAATCTATTCACAATATGTTTCTACATGAATATGTCATGCTCTTTTTGTAGCAGGAACTTTTTTGCATATTAGGCCACACCCCTCTGATGTAGCCAATCCTCCTGGAGCTTACAGTAGGCCCTGTACTGAGAGCCCTGTAAGCTCTTGGAGGATTGGCTACATTAGGGGTGTGTGGTCTAACATGGAAAGGAGTTCCTGCTACAAAAAAAAAAAAAATCCCTGATGTCATGTAAAATATGCTTCTATTTTTGTAAGTAAAATGTCTCTCTCTTGTTACCACTGGAGTCAGATCATGTTTGTAATTTGTTTTACAAGCCTTTTGCCCTTCACTGAGATGGATGAAGGATCAGAGATACTGTGAAATGTTTCCGTGTTTTCAAAAAGATATATTAAATAACCCAATAGATAGTTCCCTTTCAAACACTGTACTGACTTTCTGTTGAATTTCTTGGGTTCCCATTCAAAGCCCTGCCTGGGTGACTGCCGACTAGATTGCCAGCTGTTGCTTAATAAACCAGGCTGAATTGTGAAATAACTTCCCCACATCCACCGGCGCAGTTCACAACTCTCGCTGTATTTGCAGCACTAATCCTCAGTTACAAATCTGTTTGTCTCTGGGAATGAAAATCATGGATATTCATGTTGGCAGTCTTGAGTTATAATTATTCAGAGTACGCGATCAAGGAGGCGGAGTGCAGAATGTGGAGGAGGAGAGTTTCAGCCAATTTATGGCAAGGAGACCCCACAGAGTTTTCTAGGCAGGAGATGTTCAGAGGGGGTTTGCCGTTGCCTGCCTCTGAAAAGAGACCTTTGACTTCCTTGGTGGTCTCCCATTCAAGGACAAAACCAGGACTGACCCTGCTTAGCTTTCAAGATCTGAGGAGATCCTGCTATCCTAGGTCGTCCCAGTCAGATCACTGTACAGCATACACAAGGTTTATTAGTTTTACTTATATATTAAAATAGCAAGAGCAATCTGACTGGAAACAGCCCTGCATTTTGGGTCCTGGTATGTGCAATTCTGGCCATCAAACGTAGGAGTTTCCCTGCAAGCAACCAGTAAAGAGTTGAACCCACACTGTGAAAGAAGAGCAATGGTGGAAGTTTCTTCTAGGTGTGGAGTTTTCATTCTGAAGTCCGCTTTTTGGGACATATGAAAGCAGCTAGGAGCTGCGGGGGGAGAGGGCCATGGGAAGGCTATGGAGGGATGGGGCCATGAGGGTGAAAGCAGGAAGCTAGAGAACATAAGAACGTAAGAACATAAGAGAGGCCATGTTGGATCAGGCCAATGACCCATCCAGTTCAACACTCTGTGTCACATAAGAACATAAGAGAAGCCATGTTGGATCAGGCCAGTGGCCCATCCAGTCCAACACTCTGTGTCACACAGCGGCCAATATACGCACACACACACACATATACATACATACATATACACACGCACATATATATATACACACAAACAGACACACACACACACACACACAAACACATATATATATATACATACATACATACATACATACATAAATACATACATACTGTGGCTAATAGCCACTGAGGGACCTCTGCTCCATATGTTTATCCAATCCCCTCATAAAGCTGGCTATGCTTGTAGCCACCGCAACCTCCTGTGGCAGTGAATTCCACATGTTAATCACCCTTTGGGTGAAGAAGGACTTCCTTTTATCCATTTTAACCTGACTGCTCAGCAATTTCTTGTATTGTGAGAAAGGGAGAAGAGTACTTCTTTCTCTACTTTCTCCATCCCCTGCATTATCTTGTAAACCTCTATCATGTCACCCCACAGTTATTTCTTCAAGCTAAAGAGCCCCAAGCGTTTTAACCTTTCTTCATAGGGAAAATGTTCCAACCCTTTAATCATTCTAGTTGCCTTTTCCAGGACTTTTTCCAATGCTATAATATCCTTTTTGAGGTGCGGTGACCAGAATTGTACACAGTATTCCAAATGAGACCGCACCATCGATTTATACAGGGGCATTTTGATACTAGCTGATTTATTTTCAATTCCCTTCCTAATAATTCCCAGCATGGTGTTGGCCTTTTTTATTGCAATTGCACACTGTCTCGACATTTTCAGTGAGTTATCTACCACAACCCCAAGATCTTGATCAGTTACCTACCACGACCCCAAGATCTTGGTCAGTCTCTACCAGTTCACAACCCATCAACTTGTATTTGTAGCTGGGATTCTTGGCCCCAGTGTGGATAACTTTGCACTTGGCCACATTGAACCTCATCTGCCACGTTGACGCCCACTCACCCAGGCTTGACAGATCCCTTTGGAGTTCCTCACAATCCTCTCTGGTTCTCACCACCCTGAACAATTTAGTGTCATCTGCAAACTTGGCCACTTCACTGCTTACTCCCAACTCCAGATCATTAATGAACAAGTTAAAGAGCATGGGACCCAGTACTGAGCCCTGTGGCACCCCACTGCTTACCACCCTCCACTGTGAAGACTGCCCATTTATACTCACTCTCTGCTTTCTATTAATTAGCCAGTTTTTGATCTACAAGAGGACCTGTCCTTGTACTCCATGACTCTCGAGCTTACTAAGGAGCCTTTGATGAGGAACTTTATCAAAAGCTTTCTGGAAGTCAACGTAAACATCTATTGGGTCCCCTTTGTCCACATGTTTGTTCACCTCCTCAAAGAAATGCAACAGGTTAGTGAGGCAAGATCTTCCCTTTCAGAACCCATGCTAAGTCTTCCTCAATAACCCGTGTTCATCAATGTGCCTACTCATTCTTTCCTTGATAATGGTTTCTACCAACTTTCCCGGTATTGAAGTCAGACTGACTGGCCTGTAATTTCCCGGATCTCCTCTGGAACCCTTTTTAAAGATGGGGGTGACATTTGCTACCTTCCAGTCCTCAGGAACGGAGGCAGATTTCAATGAAAGATTAGATATTTTTGTCAGGAGATCCACAAGTTCAACTTTGAGTTCTTTCAAAACTCTTGGATGTATGCCATTTGGACCTGGTGACTTATTAGTTTTTAATTCGTCAATCAGTTGTAGGACCTCCTCTCTTGTCACCTCAATTTGACTCAGGTCTTTCAACACTCCTTTCAAAATTAGTGGTTCTGGAGCTGGCAAACACTTCTCATCTTCCGCAGTGAAGATGGAGGCAAAAAATACATTCAGCTTCTCAGCCATTTCCCTATCCTCCTTCAGTAATCCTTTTACCCCTTGGTCATCCAAGGGCCCCACTGCCTCCCTGACTGGTTTCCTGCTTCTAATATATTTGAAGAAATTTTTATTGCTGGTCTTTATGTTTTTTGAAATATGCTCCTCATAGTCCCTTTTTGTCTGCCTGATCACAGTCTTGCATTTGATTTGCCACAGCCTGTGTTCCCTTTTATTAATTTCACTTGGACTAGCTTTCCACCGCTTAAAGAAGTCCTTCTAACCTTTTACAGCTTCCATTACTTTGTTAACCATGCAGGCCTTTTCTTATACCTGTTTGTGCCTTTCCTAACTTGTGGTATATATTTTATAGTTTTTGTATATATTGTAGTTTTAAACAGCCTCCAGGCTTCCCCAAGGGTTTTGACTGTATTTACCTTTTCTTTCAGTTTCCTTTTCACATGCCTCCTCATCTCAGAGAATTTACCCCTTTTAAAGTTAAACGTGGTTGTGCTGGTCTTTTGGGGCAACTCCTTATTTATACAAATAATGAAATCAATAACGTTATGATCACTGCTCCCAAGTGATCACTTTTACATCTTTCACCAAGTCTTGGGCATTACTTAGGACCAAACCCAGGATCGCCCCACTTTTGGTAGGTTCTGTGACCATCTGCTCCATAGCACAGTCATTGAAAGCATCTAGAAACTCAATCTCTTTCTCTTGACCTGAACACATATTGACCCAATCAATCTGCGGGTAGTTAAAATTACCTATTACGACACAGTTTTTACATTTAGCCGCTATCTTTAATCCTTCCATCATATTATAATCATCCTTTATCTTTTGATTTGGTGGGCGATAACAAACTCCCATAGTTAAATTTCCTTTTGGGTCCTCTATTTCAACCCAAAGCATTTCTAAAAGGGAATCTAATTCTTTGACCTCAGTCTTACTGGACTGTATACCCTCTCTGACATACAGAGCCACCCCACATCCAACCCTTCCCTCCCTATCCTTCTGATATAACTTATATCCAGGAATCACCATGTCCCACTGATTCTCCTCATGCCACCAAGTTTCTGAAATTCCCACAATGTCTATGTTTTCCCCCAACACTAAGCATTCCAACTCACCAATTTTACTTTGGACACTTCTAGCATTTGTATACAAACATCTATAATTTCCCAGGCAAGTTAGGCCTGCAACTTTCCTCCTGTTGCCTCGAGACTTTGGCAGACAGTCCATACTGTTTGTCACCATCTCAGTGGACAACTCTGATCCATTGCCCAGTAGAAAAGTAACAGCTAACTCTTCATCTCTTTGAGATGTGTCCTCCCGAACCAGAGACATTTCATCTCCTGTCGGCTTTCCCCCAAGATTTAGTTTAAAAACTGCTCTGCCACCTTTTTGATTTTAAGCGCCAGCAGCCTGGTTCCATCCAGCGACAAGTGGAGACCGTCTCTTTTGTACAGTGCCCACTTGTTCCAGAAAGCATCCCAGTGCCTAACAAACTTAAACCCTTCCTACCTACACCATTGTCTCATCCACAAATTGAGACTTCTAATTTCTGCCTGTCTCTCCAGCCCTGCACGTGGAACAGGTAGCACTTCTGAGAAGGCTACCATGGAGGTCCTGGCCTTAAGTCTCCTGCTAGCAGCCTAAATTTTTCCTCCATGACCTCACAACTGCATTTCCCCACATCGTTGGTGCCAACATGCAGCACGACCACTGGCACCTCCCCAGCACTGTCTATCAGCCTATCTACAATACGTGCAATGTCTGATACCTTCGCACCAGGCAGGCAGGTCACCATGTGGTCAGTACGTGGTTTTGCCACCCAGCTGTCTACTTGCCTAAGGATCGAATCACCAACTACCAAGACCCCCCCCCCCCTCTCCCTGTCCAGGGATGGTTCCTTGGCGCAAAAGGATTCCCACTCACCAACTGAAGAAGACGTCCCTTCTGAGGGCGCATTCCCCTTGTCCTCAGCACGGTGCCCTGTTCCCTCTCGACCCTCATGCTCCCTGGCAGCAACGGGGCTGCCACGTTCAGAGCGGGGCTCATCTAATACGTCCCTGAGAGTCTTCTTCGAGTGCCTAACTGACTGTCTCCGCTTCTCCAGGTAAGTCACCTCGGCCTCAAGGGTACGAACTCATTCCCTGAGGACCAGGGGCTCCTTGCATCGAGCACACACCCAAGACTTCTGTTCTGTGGGCAGGTAGTCATACATGTGACACTCAGTGCAAAACACTGGAAAGCCCCCACCCTCCTGCTGGCATTCTACCTTCATGACAGAGGCTGGGGGCCACCCCTCTTCCTCCCCCACCCCTGTGTGATTTAGAGCCAGCTAATAAGATGATTGGCTCACCCTTTAAATGGCATGGGACAAGCTGTTGGGTTTCTGATGCAATTTCACTTCCTGTTGTCATGAGTTAATTAAATGTTTGTATATGCATGCTGATGTTTAGAAGATATTGGATTTATATCCCGCCCTCCACTCCAAAGAGTCTCAGAGCGGCTCACAATCTCCTTTACCTTCCTCCACCACAACAGACACCCTGTGAGGTGGGTGGGGCTGGAGAGGGCTCTCACAGCAGCTGCCCTTTCAAGGACAAACTCTGCCAGAGCTATGGCTGACCCAAAGCCATGCTAGCAGGTGCAAGTGGAGGAGTGGGGAATCAAACCCAGTTCTCCCAGATAAGAGTCTGCACACTTAACCACTACACCAAACTGGCTCTCCAAACTGGTTTAGCCAATGAGAATGTTTGCACGTACTTCCCGCTAAGGCTAGGTGTCAATATGCATAGTGACCATTCAGGGAGAGCCCTAATAGGTTAATCCATATATTTGAGTGGTGGTCTGAGGGAAACCATTTGGTCAGTTTTATAGCCCTTTGTGTTAAGTCCTTAGATTTCCATGCAGTTGAAGTTAGGACTCCAGAGAGTTGAGATGTAGGCTAGTAGCTAGAAAGGATATTGAATCCTTCTTTGTTTTCTAGAAATCCCAGTCATACCTTTTCCTCATGAGTAAAGTAAACTACTTTTATTCTTCAGCTAAACCGTGTGCCTGGCTGCTTTTTGTGGTTATCTCCACGTTACTCTGCTAAAGGTATATGTAAACCCCAACACAAGCAGCAGCTGATCTTGGGTGGGAGGGGAAGAGGCAGCCCTGGAATGGCGGGTGAGGCCCCCCCAAAAAAACTGTCAGGGGGGCAGGCCCCATGGGCCCCTTGTTAGCTTGGCAATTAGGGATGGGGGAGTAATCAGAGACTGAAAAGCATGTCCCCCCCCAAATGCACTTATAATATAATATACTTGGTGATATATAATATACTTGGCGATTGGAACTTTACTTATAGCATGTTGGGAAAGTAGGCAGCTGCAGAATCATTTTTCCTCTGAGGCTGTATAGTCGGAGTTTGAGTAACTGCTAATTCTTTCAAGAATAATTTTATTAGCATTGCTTCAGCTCCATAACATTTATTTGGAAGGCTACTGCAAATCTTTCCAGAAGATCCTTAAATATTTGCATGAATGCCCTTATGTACACAGCGCTAGAAAGACGAAAAAAAATGCGTTCTGTCTCTTTCTCCCGCTCTCCCTCTCTCTTGGCCTTTTATTCTTCCAGCATCATCACTATCGTATGTAGGAAAAATGATGAAGCTCATTATGAGGCGGCTGTACTACTTTGCACTTTTGCTAAACTATGAGAGTGGCTACAGAGTTCGATCGAAAACCCCGGAACAGGAAGCAACGTGGATTTTCGGTGTGAAAACATGATTCCCAACCAGCAACTATGAAACAAAGAACAAAACTTGGGGGAAAGCCTTCCAATACAAAAAAATGCAAGGTTTGCTGAACCACACAGTAGCTACTTCTCACGATGCAGGCCTTTTTTTTTGGCTTGTAACACTTAAAACGGCAGGTGGGAGCTTATGTAATGGAATGCTCCTCCATGTTACAAAAACAGAGCCCTGTCTGTAGGGCATTTCCCCCATCCATAAAATATGCAATCAAGTAAGCCCGCAAAGGCAGTCAGAAGTGGTATGGCTGGTGACAAATTGTCTGTCAGCAAAAACTGCCACCACTTGAAGCTTTTACTATAATTAACCAAAGTACCTTCAAGTATACACTGCCATTTGTCTTATTTAGGAGTCACGTCTGTAGTACTCAGGTATTACATGTAGATTTGATGTACTTCTGGATTTCAGACTGAAGAACTTCTGCACAGTTGCAGGTAACTTCAGATGCAGTTGCCAGAAACAGGAAGTGACGTCACTTCCGGTGACGGCACTTCCGGTGATGTCACGCGACCGCCGGAAACAGGAAGTGACATCACTTCCTGTGACATCATTTCCCGTGCCACCTGCCGGGAACAGGAAGTGACATCACTTCCTGTGACATAATTTCCCCCGCGCCACCTGCCGGAAGCAGGAAGTGACATCACTTCCTGTGACATCATTTCCCCCAAATGACATCATTTTCCCCAAATGCCACTGCTAGAAACAGGAAGTGACTTCACAGCACTTCCTGTGACGTCCCCAAAAATCCCCCAAATATCACCGCTGGAAACAATTTTGTTCTCAAATCCTGTATATACTTCATCAGTATATGGGATAAGGCACTTTCTCAACTGTGCTGCATAATGCAGCCTATTTATTTTGTCCTGTTTGCTCTGTTGGCTCTATCTGCGCCACCTTCATCACTTTCGGGGTGTGGATCCACCAGTGGGGTGGTCTCCCGACTCCCTCCGCCGGCTGTTTCTGATAGCCCTGCGCCCCCTCTTTCATTTGATATGTGTCCTGTGCGGGTGCCACCCTCCCGCCGGGAGATGCCGCAAAATGAGCCCCCTTGAGGCTTATGGCGACAGGGCTCGGGGGAAGCGAGCTAGACTGCTGTTCTTTTGAGGGGTTATAGAGTGTTTCGAGCCCGTCCCTGTGGCATCGGTCCCATCGTTGTGGGACCCAGGGGGCCGGTGCAGCGGCATGCCGAAGCAGCCTGTCACTAATAACACAGGTCGAGATGCAGGACAGGAACCCGGAAGTGACCGACAGGCTGCTTCAGTTTGGTGTAGTAGTTAAGTGTGCGGACACTTATCTGGGAGAACCGGGTTTGATTCCCCACTCCTCCACTTGCACCTGCTGAGATGGCCTTGGGTCAGCCATAGCTCTGGCAGAGGTTGTCCTTGAAAGGGCAGCTGCTGTGAGTGCCCTCTCCAGCCCCACCCACCTCACAGGGTGTCTGTTGTGGGGGAGGAAGGGAAAGGAGATTCTGAGCCACTCTGAGACTCTTCGGAGTGGAGGGTGGGATATAAATCCAATATCTTCATCTATCTCACAGAGTGTCAGTTGTGGGGGAGGAAGGGAAAGGAGATTGTGAGCCACTCTGAGACTCTTCGGAGTGGAGGGCGGGATATAAATCCAATATCTTCATCTACCTCACAGGGTGTCTGTTGTGGGGGAGGAAGGGAAAGGAGATTGTGAGCCGCTCTGAGACTCTTCGGAGTGGAGGGCGGGATATAAATCCAATATCTTCATCTACCTCACAGGGTGTCTGTTGTGGGGGAAGAAGGAGAGGAGATTGTGAGCCGCTCTGAGACTCTTCGGAGTGGAGAGCAGGATATAAATCCAATATCTTCATCTACCTCACAGGGTGTCTGTTGTGGAGGAGGAAGGGAAAGGAGATTGTGAGCCGCTCTGAGACTCTTCGGAGTGGAGGGCGGGATATAAATCCAATATCTTCATCTACCTCACAGGATGTCTGTTGTGGGGGAGGAAGGTAAAGGAGATTGTGAGCCGCTCTGAGACTCTTCGGAGTGGAGGGCAGGATATAAATCCAATATCTTCTTCAGCACACCCTCCATCAACCATTTTCTCCAGGGGGACTGGCATCAGTCACCTGGAGATCAGTTGCAATTCCAGGAGAACTCCACCTGGAGATTGGTAACCATCCTTTCAACGTGTCACTCAGTATTATATGAGCTTCAGTGGCTTCCAACAGCATTTGCCGCATCTATATGCTAAATATCCTGCTCGTCTGAATTGTTCTTGCTTAGATATCCTTTTATCGAAATGCAACATCTCTACAATTTATTCCTCTTCTTCAAGCAAGACTTTTCACTGCCTTTCCGTTTCTTCCCCCTAATTATCCCCCTTGAGTGGGAGCAATGGGGAGAGGAAGAAAAGTGTGCTAGCAACAGCCAAACTCCTGAATGAGGGATGACAAAAGAAAGGAGAATTGATGAGAGGGCTTTCATGCACCAAACAGAGAATCGTGCTCTCTCTGCTTAGGGTCTTAAAAAAAGAAGAAGCAAAAGAAGCATTTACAAGCAAGGGGGAGAAAATGGGACATTTTCCTTTAAACGCGTAGCTCCTGCTTGGCACTTCATCTGAGGTTCCTTTCTACACACTATTATTTAATACAGTCCAGCCACACAAAGGAGGCTTAATTCATTTTGTTCTGAAGTAGAACAGCTAATTTGGAAGCAGAGCTAACCTTGATGGGAGCAGAGCTGGGAAATACCTCCGGCCTGTTATGGCTCTGTTTTGCTCAGTTGCTTTTTTTTTTTTTAACTTAACTTCAAAGGGATCTAAGACCAAACTATCCAACCGAATCCCATAACATGAGACTTCTATAAGCACGGTTAAATAGTTATAGCAGAGTTTCAGGCACACTGTGAATTAAATGTGGATTTGAGCCCAGGATTCAGTCCCTTGAGATTCCCAGATTATTTTTTTTTTAATAAACTCCAGAGCTGTGAAGATGCACTTGAAAGAGAATTGATGGTATTCATGACATTTCATAATAGCAGGCAAATAGTGCGATAAGTTTTCTGATGTTCAGGGATGGGGCCTCCAAGCCCTCCTTAGCACTTTGTGCCTCTTCGCACCTTGGTAAAACCAGAACAAGTTATGCAAAATAGAAAGGAGCCAGAATAAATCATGTAAAATATGAGAAGCTCCGTCGTGGTTAATTCTGACAACGGGGAAATCTAGTCTAGACGAGACAATGATACAAATGTGGTTTGAGTGGTTCTTCAGTACTTCTGTTCAACACAAATGATGCCTACATATTTCACAGTAAATGAAATGAATGAAATTAATCTTCCCTCACAATTCCATAGCCTAAGGGGTGAGTGCCAGAGACCGGGCATTTGCTTATAGCGGCCCCCAGCTTGGGATTTCCTCCATACAGAAACTCACCTGGTACTGCAATTAGAAACATTTAGACACCAAGCTATTTCTGTTTTCTCAGGCCTTTTCAACCCTTTACCTCATCTAGTCCAACCCCCTGCACAATGCAGGAAACTCACAAACACCTCCCCCAAAATTCGCAGGTCTTCATCGCTATTAGATGGCCATCTAGCCTCTGTTTAGAAACCTCCAAGGAAGGAGAGCCCACCACCTCCCGAGGAAGCCTGTTCCACTGAACAATCACTCTAACTGTCAGGATGTTCTTCCTAATGTTGAGCTGGAAACTCTTTTGATTTAATTTCAACCCATTGGTTCTAGTCCTACCGTCCGGGGCCACAGAAAACAATTCCACGGCATCCTCTATGTGACAGCCCTTCAAGTACTTGAAGATGGTGATCATATCACCTCTCAGCCACCGCCTCTCCAAGCTAAACATGCCCAGTTCCTTCAACCTTTCTTCATGGGGCTTGGTCTCAAAACCCCTCACCATCTTCATCGCCCTCCTCTGGACCCATTCCAGCTTGTCTATATCCTTCTTAAAATGTGGTGCCCAAAACTGAACACAATACTCCAGGTGAGGTCTTCCCAAAGCAGAGTAAAGTGATACCATCAGATCATGTGATCTGGACACTATACTTCTGTTGATACAGCCCCAAATTACATTTGCCTTTTTAGCCACCACATCGCACTGTTGACTCATGTTCAGCGTATGATCCACTAAGACCCCTAGATCCTTTTCGCACATACTACTGCTAAGACAAGTCTCCCCCATCCTATAGCCATGCATTGGAATTTTTCTACCTAAATGCAGAACTTGACATTTATTCCTGTTAAAATTCATTTGATTGGTTTTAGCCCAGTTTTCCAGCCTGTCAAGGTCATCCTGTATCCTGTTTCTGTCTTCTTCTGTGTTTGAAACCCCTCCCAATTTAGTATCATCTGCAAATTTAATAAGCATTCCCTCTATTCCTTCATTCAAATCATTGATAAAGATGTTGAACAAAACAGGTCACAAAACAGGTGTTGTAGAGTTTTATTTGCTGCTTTATCAGTAGGCATGCCAACCCTTTGGTGGTTCGTGGAGACCTCAGAAGGACATAAGAGGAGCCCATGGCCCATCCAGCCCAACACTCTGAGTCACACAGTGGCCAAAATCCATATGGGATCAGGAGGTCCACCAGTGGGGCCAGAACTCTAACAACCCTCCTGCTATTTCTTCCTAAGCACCAAGAATACAGAGCATTACTGCCCCATTTAGTTTGGTGTAGTGGTTAAGCGTGCCAACTCTTATCTGGGAGAACTGGGTTTGATTCGCCACTCCTCCACTTGCACCTGCTAGAATGGCCTTGGGTCAGTCATAGCACTCGCAGGAGTTGTCCTTGAAAGGGCAGCTTCTATGAGAGTTCTCTCAGCCCCACCCACCTTATAGGGTGACTGTTGTGGGGGAGGAAGGTAAAGGAGATTGTGAGCCATTCCGAAACTCTGATATTCAGAACGAAGAGCAGGGTATAAATCCAATATCATCATCATCTTCTTCTTCATCTTCTGGCACTGATGGACCTCAGCTCCTTAGGTTTATCTAAGAAGTTGTCCATGCTTGTATCTGCCACCACTTGCTGTGAATTCCACATGCTAATTGCTCTTTGGGTGACTCTCCTGGGATTGCAACTGATCTTCGGTTCACTTGCAGAAAATGGACACTTTGAAAGGTGGAGATCGCTTCCCCTGAAGAAAATGGCTGCTTTGGAGGTCGGACTCTATGTCATTCAACCCCACTGAAGTCCCTATGCCATTAAACCCCACCTTTCTCCACCTCCATTCCCCAAATCCCCAAGGAATTTCCCAAACCAGAGTGGGCAACCCGATTTATCAGATTGCCCTGTCTTCATCCCACTGTTCTTTTAACAGTTTTTAAGATTTGACTTTATCCGATGCTGTTGTAAATTGCTTTGCTGTTTTTGGTGCTGTTTATTATAGATGCGTGTGTCTGCGTAAAGTGCTGTCAAATCACAGCCATCGTATAGTGATCCCAGCAAAGGGACTTTCAAGGCATAAGAAGCAGAGGTGGTTGGCCACTGCCTTTCTCTGCAGAGCCTTCATAGGATCATAGAGTCGGAAGGGACCTCCAGGGTCATCTAGTTCAACCCCCTGCACAATGCAGGAAACTCACAAATAGCTCCCCCTAAATTTACAGGATCTTCATTGCTGCTGGATAGCCAAGGAAGGAGAGCCCACCACCTCCTGAGGAAGTCTTCCTTTGCAGTTTCTCTTCCAAACAGTTTCCATCTCCCTGCATACTTTCCATGATCTGATGAAATAAGGCTATACCAGGTTATCTATCTGTCTGTCTGTCTATCTGTCTGTTTGTCTGCCTGCTTGTCTGTCGGTCTGTCTGTCTGTCGATCATTTGTCATTGTTCTATCTATCGTTCTATCTGTTGTTCTGTCTATCGTTCTATCCACCTGAGGAGACCAGGCTATCCTGAGCTATTTAGGTCAAGGCACAGCTGATGTACCAGATTTAAAATAAAAGAATAGTTCTCATATGCAAAGTTTGATGGATAGTTCTCATATGCAATGATGGCAGATAACGCTCATCCTAAAACCACACTTTGGGGGATTTCTTTCTCAGCAGTCCTCTGTGCTTGAATTTTACAACCCTAAACAAGAAGTTTTTTTTTCCTCTGAGATGTACCTTACATTCAGTTTAATTAAAGTTTTCTCCCTCACTTCTTTCCTGTTAACCTGACTCCTGAGACCTCGTATATTATTATCTGTATTTTGAGCAACACCTTGTGCTGCCATGCTCTAAATATGTTATGTTCTCTATAATTCACCTAGCTCAGTTTAAACAAGACTGATATTAATTTTGTGCATTTATGGCATGAATGCTACGACATGCCAACACGAGAAGAATTGCATAGACATTTATATGCAGCCATGCACACGTGCATACTTACAGTGTGTCCTGCCCCTATGACTTGAGCTAAATGTCTCTTTGTGCTTCCTCCTGTACAAACCCTTTCCCTTGCCCAAGAGCTCACTGAAAGCCATAACCCTTGTGCAAATGGACGGGAAAGCCCAAGAGGACACGTTGTCCACCACATAGATGATCCAGCATGCAAGGGATTCATTCCCAGGTTTCAAACCAATACATTATCTTACTTTTAGCCCTTCTTGTTCCTGGTCAGCAAGACCCAGGGACTAAACACTTTATAATACTTCTAAAGATGCAAAAATCAACTCCCTGGGAGACTATTTTGTACAAAGACAGAGACTCCAGTTCAGGCCAATGTGAGGATTTTCACGAGCAGAACAATGCAGGCTTTCCTGAGTTTGAAGGAGAAGAGATCTCCAAATTTGCAGGCCAGATCATGGTGTGCTCCAGTGCACTTCTGACTCAGAAGATACATTTGAGAGCATTCTTGGCTTTCATAGAGGTCATGTTGAAATACAGAGATCAAAGCAGACCATTAGCTCTTGTTCACACAAGCAAAAGAACGATGCAGCAGAGACCTGAAGTAGGAGAACGGATCACATTTTAGAAAGCCCTTCCCTCCCTCACCCCATAAGTAGAAAACCAGCAAAGGATGCATGTGCAAGCAATTATTTCCCTCTGATTGTCCATCCCAGTGGTAGTGAGGCCTTTGGCTAGTAATTTTGACCCTCTGCCTAGTAGAGATCACAGAATATCAAGCACACTTTTATTTGTTTAAGTATTCATTTATTTATCCATAGTCCATCTTTCTCACAGGTACTCAAGGCGGATTACACATAGTGAGCTAGCACAATCAATAAAACAGGACATTCCCCATAACCAATGCATTTGGATTTTAGAAGTCTGGAATCCCCAGAAAGAACTGAGGCATAGCAGAAGTATTCTCATGAGATATTAAATGATACAGGAATTACATAAATAGGATTCTACTTCGAATAAGCTACACAAAGTACTAACCCTATTACCTGCATGCAGAAAAAAGCCCTTTTGAATCATTCAGTTTTGCATAGTCTGCAGAAAGCCAGGAGAGGGAGACCCTTCCTGACCTCCTCTGGCAAACCATTCCACAAGGAGGAGCGACAATGAAGAAGCGGGGGCATGTCCTGCCCGCTCCCAGCTGGGACTGCCACCAGCTCCCCAACCCCGCTCCCTGGCCCCAGTGCAAGCTCCCCCGACCCTGTAACCAACAACCCCCAGCCGCCCACGCTTACCAGAGAGGACAGGGAGCTGGTGACTGCTGCTTCTGCCGCTGACACAGCAGCACAACAGAACAGCTGGGAGACAAGCCCCCGCAATGAAGCAGAAGCTGGGAACAGCCTGGTGGGAAGAAGGGCCTGGTCCCAGCCATGGGCAGTGCATCGCCAGCCCCCTGCCACACCTCTGCAGGCAGACAGGGCAGTCCAGGCACCAGGGAGCTCAGTAGAAAGTGGGGGAGAGCCACGACATGAGCCATGGGGCCAAGAGTAAGGCTTCTCAAGGCCCTGCTGTGCTGCAGAAGAGAGGGGAGAGCCCAGTGGATCCCATGACCCAGAATTCTCTGGGTGTTATTCCCTAAAAGGGGGGGAGGGGGCCAGGCTAGCAGACAGTGAAGAAAGGTGAGGGAGCGGGGAGGAGTATAAAAGGAAGGATGGGTCACCCAAGGGGAGGTCAGTGAGGAGCTTAGGGCGGAGCTGGAGCTGGATCATGAGGCAGAGAGCCAGAGAGTGGGACTGTCTGAGACCAGCCCGCCAGAGGGGCGACAAGGTGACATATCCCGTCCCTCCACCCATTTGGAGGCCTTCCAGCTGCCCCAGGGTGGTGCCCTGAGCCCAGTGGGGCAACAGCAGTGCATGGGGCAGAGACGCTTGATGAGGCAGGGCATAAGAACATAAGAGAAGCCATGTTGGATCAGGCCAATGGCCCCTCCAGTCCAACACTCTGTGTCACACATTGGCCAAAAACCCCAGGTGCCACCAGGAGGTCCATCAGTGGGGCCAGGACACTAGAAGCCCTCCCACTGTTGCCCCTCCCAAGCACCAAGAATACAGAGCATCACTTGTCCCAGACAGAGAGTTCCAACAATACGCTGTGGCTAGTAGCCACTGATGGACCTCTGCTTCATATGTTTACCCCATCCCCTCTTGAAGCTGGCTATGCTTGTAGCTGCCACCACCTCCTGTGGCAATGAATTTGATGTGTTAATCATCCTTGGGGTGAAGAAGTATTTCCTTTTATCCATTCTAACCCAACTGCTCAGCAATTTCATCGAGTGCCCACGAGTTCTCGTAGTGTGAGAAAGGGAGAAAACGTCTTTCTCCACTTTCTCCATCCCATGCATAATCTTGTCAACCTCTATCATGTCACCCCGCAGTCGAGGTTTCTCCAAGCTAAAGAGCCCCAAGCGTTTTAACCTTTCTTCATAGGGAGAGTGTTCCAACCCTTTAATCATTCTAGTTGCCCTTTTCTGCACCTCATCCAAAGCTATAATATCTTTTTTTTTGAGGTGCGGTGGTGACCAGAATTGTACACAGTACTCCAAACGAGGCTGCACCATTGATTTATACAGGGGCATGAGTTGGTTATGCCCATTTGCAGTTGGCGCCTGCAGAAATCCCTGGTGACTCAAGTGACATTCTTGTGGAATATAAGGAGGAAGGCAGTCCAAGGCCATGGAAGGCTTTGTATGTGGCAGCCAGTACCTTCAGCTAAACCTGGTAATAAATGGGCAGCCAATGCAGCATCTGCAGAATGGGCGTAATAGGCATGCTCCCGCTAATAGCCATGGCATTCTGGACCAGTGGCTCAGGGATAGAGCCTCTGCTTGGTAAGCAGAAGGTCCCAGGTTCAATCCCTGGCATCTCCAACTAAAAAAAAGGGTCCAGGCAAATAGGTGTGAAAAACCTCAGCTTGAGACCCTGGAGAGCCACTGCCAGTCTGAGTAGACAAGACTGATTTTGATGGACCGAGGGTCTGATTCAGTAGAAGGCAGCTTCAGAGTTTCATATAACCATGGCAAAGTCCTAGGAGGGGGGGGGGGGTCCCCATATTCTCTTTTTGGGAGGGATGGTGGCTCAGTGGTAGAGCATCCGCTTGGTAAGCAGAAGATCTCAGGTTCCATCCCTGGCATCTCCAACTCAAAAGGGTCCAGGCAAATAGGCGTGAAAAACCTCAGCTTGAGACCCTGGAGAGCAGGGGAAGGATGGTGGCTCAGTGGTAGAGCATCTGCTTGGTAAGCAGAAGGTCCCAGGTTCAATCTCCGGCATCTCCAACTCAAAAGGGTCCAGGCAAATAGGCGTGAAAAACCTCAGCTTGAGACCCTGGAGAGCTGCTGCCACTCTGAGTAGACAATACTGAGTTTGATGGACGGAGGGGGTCTGATTCAATAGAAGGCAACTTCATATGTTCATATATGTTCAGTTGGAGTTTCCAAGCTGATTTTGCAGGGAGACCAGCAGGCAGGGCATTGCAATAGTCCAGTCTTGATGTTACTGTGGCATGGCTCCAGGTGGCCAGGCCATTCAAACCAAGTGGGGTGTTTTATGGACTTGGCTGAGTAGGTAGAAAGCCTTTCTTGCAGCTTCATTCCGTTGATATGCCGAGGTGGTTTGCCATTGCCTTCCTCTGCAGATCCTTCCTCGGAAGTGTTCAATACCTTCCGAGATCTAACAGGATTGAGCAATACCGTGTAACCTTCCCTCCGGAAAATCAATAGTTTATTTTATTTATTTATTTTAGATTTACATGCCGCCTGCTCTGCAAGCGAAGTCTGGGCAGCTAACAGTCATGGCAAAAACAATTCCAATTACAATCATAAAAGAACAAAAACACATATAAACAAGGGAGGGACGGTGGCTCAGTGGTAGAGCCTCTGCTTGGTAAACAGAAGGTCCCAGGTTCAATCCCCGGCTAAAAGGGGTCCAGGCAAGTAGGCGTGAAAAATCTCAGCTTGAGACTCTGGAGAGCCGCTGCCAGTCTGAGTGGACAAGACTGACTTTGATGGACCGAGGGTCTGATTCAGTAGAAGGCAGCTTCGTATGTGGGAATGTTGGCACTACCATTTTTCAAAAGTAAAGGGTATCCAAGAAGGGGAGGGACGGTGGCTCAGTGGTAGAGCATCTGCTTGGTAAGCAGAAGGTCCCAGGTTCAATCCCCGGCATCTCCAACTAAAAAGGGTCCAGGCAAGTAGGTGTGAATAACCTCAGCTGGGGACCCTGGAGAGCCATGAATGGGGCTGTGGCTCAGTGGTAGAGCATCCGCTTAGTAAGCAGAAGGTCCCAGGTTCAATCCCCAGCATCTCCAACTAAAAAGGGTCCAGGCAAGTAGGCATGAAAAACCTCAGCTTGAGGCCTTGGAGAGCCGCTGCCAGTCTGAGTAGACAATACTGACTTTGATGGACTGAGGGTCTGATTCAGTATAAGGCAGCTTCATATGTTCATATAATTTAAAAACTACATTATTAGGCGCTATAAGAAAAATTCGTAACGAAGACGGTTTCTCCATATCTCAGTTCTCTGTTCCCTTTCTTACTCTATAGTGGTCTTACAGATGATATTGTTCAGCGACCCAGCAGCGGCAGCCCCCACCCACGTTAGTTGTTGTGGGCCTGTCGAAAAAGTTCGGTTTTGCAGGCCCTGCGGAATTGGGAGAGGTCCCGCTGGGCTCTCGTGGCCTCTGGGAGAGCATTCCATAAGATCGGTGCTGCCACTGAGAAGGCCCTGGCTCGTGTAGAGCTTAGTCTGGCCTCCGGGGATGGATAATAGATTTTATCCTCCTGAATGCAGTGCTCTCTGGGGTATATATTGTCATCTATAACAGGGGTGGCCAATGGTAGCTCTCCAATTCTTTTTTGCCTACAACTCCCATCAGCCCCAGCCATTGGCCATGCCGGCTGGGGCTGATGGGAGTTGTAGGCAAAAACATCTGGAGAGCTACCGTCGGCCACCCCTGCTCTATAATATATGTTTCTATTTATAGTTATTGTGCTAAAGGTTTTTTTAAGGCATCGGGTATCTGCGGTACTCTAGCATTTAATTGAATTGATCGAATTCATGGTTTTGCCATCCAAAATACAAATAGCGTGACTGTAAACAATGTGACTTTGAATAAATATTCAGCTTGATGGCCAAATGTCCAGGCTTCTAGTTACAAATGTAAAAAAAAAAGCAATCTCTGTTGTATCTGTAAAATAGCTGCAGACTGTACAGAAACTGTTTATTTGCATCTGTTGAGCTTCTGCATCTAAACACGAAATCCACAGAGATTAGTTATTCCCTCTTGGCAAGTACCAGCAACATCAACTGCATTGCAAATAGTATCGAGGAGAAAAATTGCCACGTAATACACTTAGCATATCTGGGTCAGATTCAACAGGGAAGAGGGATTCGTGAGCCCAGTCCGCTCAGGAAGCAGTGAGTCACAAATTGGCTTTTAAAAGTATAAAAATAAGAAGTGGGTGGGGTTTTCAGGAGGACTGACCTGGGGTAAGGCCCCCTCACTAGGTATCAAGACATCACCAGCAACATGATGATGTCAGAAGAGTTTCCAGCTCAACATTAGGAAGAATGTCCTGACAGAGCGGTTCCTCAGTGGAACGACAGGCTTCCTCGGAAGGTGGTGGGCTCTCCTTCCTTGGAGGTTTTTCAAACAGAGGCTAGATGGCCATCTGACAGGAATGAGGATCCTGTGAATTGAGGGGGAGGTATTTGTGAGTTTCCTGCATTATGCAGGGGGTTGGACTAGATGATCCTGGAGGTCTCTTCCAACTCTAGGATTCTATGAAGTTCCTGACTGTTAGAGCGATTCCTCAGTGGAACAGGCTTCCTCGGGAGGAGGTGGGCTCTCGTTCCTTGGAGATTTTTAAACAGAGGCTAGGTGGCCATCTGACAGCAATGAAGATCCTGTGAATTTAGGGGGAGGCATTTGTGAGTTTCCTGCATTATGTAGGGGATTGGACTAGATGATCCTAGAGGTCCCTTCCAACTCTAGGATTCTATGAAGTTCCTGACCATTAGAGCGGTTTCTCAGTGGAACAGGCTTCCTCGGGAGGTGGTGGGCTCTCCTTCCTTGGAGGATTTTAAGCAGAGGCTAGATGGCCATCTGACAGCAATGAAGATGCAGTGGAACTTAGGCAGATCATGAGAGGGAGGGCAGAAAGGGTTGCATCCGTGCTTGTGGCCCCTTCTTACACGCCCAAGGAAATGTTGATTGCCACCTTGGGGTCAGGCAGCAATTTCTCTCCAGGGCAGTTTGGCCCGAGTTCCTGGAGGCTTTTTGGCTTCTTCTCAGGGAGCGGGTGTCATTGGGTGGGTGTGAGTTTCCTGTATTGTGCAGGTGGTTGGACTAGATGACCCTGGAGGTCCCTTCCAGCTCTATGATTCTATGATGTTAGGACTTCCAGCACAACCAGAAGTAGCATCACTGTGTCAGTAGCAGTGCTGTAGCATTTGGCCAAAACTCTTTGGTTTTGACTGAATGCTACAATGTCATCAGTGAAGTAATGATGTCACTTCCAGTCATGCCAGAAGTGATGTTGTTGCATCAGGACCCCAGTGATTGCCTCCTCTGCTTCCCCCATTTTTCTTCCATCACCAGCTGAGTGGTGGCAGGAAAAGAAAGGAGTAGACAGGCGGTCTCCCGCACAAATCAGGAATGAAGAAAGCCTATAAGTAGGGTAACTAAAAAGGTAAAGGTAGTCCCCTGTGCAAGCACCAGTAGTTTCCGACTCTGGAGTGACATTGCATCACGACATTTTCCCAGCAGACATTTTACGGGGTGGTTTGCCATTGCCTTCCCCAAGTAGGGTAACTGGCCACCCCCAAACAGACTGTGGAGATACATTTCCACCAAACAAGGCTTGCCAATCTCTAGGTCCCAGCGGGGGTTCTTCCGCTTTCCCAGGCTCCTTCCTGCCCCCAGTTAGCTGGTCGGCAGGGGGAAGCCCTGCCCCCAGAGGACCATGTGCCTTTGGAGGCTTCAGTCTCGGATTGAAAGGCTTCCTCTTGGGATGGGGTGTCTGTATTGCTTTGGAGAAGTTGGCAGCAACTTGTGAGTAGAGAGGCCAATCCCTCGCTTCAGAGTCACCAGAAACAGTGGGGGGGACGTCTGCTGAGCACTTCATTATTCCCTATGTGGAGATCCATTCTCATAGGGTATAATGGGGAATTGATCTGGAGGTTTTGGGGGCTCTGGGGAAGCTGTTTTTTGAAGTAGAGACACCAAATTTTCAGTATAGTATCTAGTGCCTCTCCGCAAAGTACCCTCCAAGTTTCCAAACGATTGGACCAGGGGGTCCAATTCTATGAGCCTCAAAAGAAGGTGCCCCTATCCTTCATTATTTCCTATGGAAAGAAGACATTTAAAAAGGTGTGCTGTCCCTTTAAATGTGATGGCCAGAACTCCCTTGGAGTTCAATTATGCTTGTCACAGCCTTGATCTTGGCTCCACCCCCAATGTCTCCTGGCTCCAGCCCCAAAGTCTCCTGGCTCCACCCCCAAAGCCCCCAGATATTTCTTGAATTGGACTTGGCAACCCTACGCCAAACAAACAGACAAAAAAACACTCTGTCACACAGCAGGGGTCCGGGACGGCTGCCACCACTCTGGTAAGGGTCTTTACGGAGGGCCCAGAGCACCCAACCACCCTTGTCTTCCTTATTAAGAAATACCTCTTAATTATGACCAAGGAGACATGAGAACCCAGGCAGTATAACAACAAAAAGAAGTTTATTATTAGTGCTCTGAAACAATAAGTGGGTGATAAAGATTTAATGCTAAAGATTTAGTGCTAAAGTGAATATGAAACAGTGAAGGTTGCTGCAAGTAAACAAAAGCCCTGATGCATTTAGCTATACAGTCCCTACTCTAATACCAAACTCACCACACTTCCCTTGGGTAGATGATTGATCTTCCTACTACTTGTTCCACAGAGCGGTCTTTCTCTATCTGCAGCTTCCTCAGGAAAGAACACACCCTGTCTGAGCTTGGCCCTTTTTATGCTCTCTTCCCAGGTCCCACCCCTCTCTGGGCTAGTTTCCCTCCAAAACCTTGCCACCCTATAAGAAGGATAGAGGGGATCCTGGAAAATGTCAGCTTTCCCCAATAACTCCTAGGCAGGCTTCTCTGGGGCCTGCAGGACTCACTAAGCCTAGGATCATGACAACATCAGAAAGAGGAAGGTGAAGCAAGAAGAGTGGAGTAGTCCCTGGATAAAGGAAAAGCAACATTGCATTTTAAGCATAGAACTGCAGTTCAGCGTGAGGGTCTGCCCCTTCCAAGATGACAACCATTTCACTGGGACAATTTGCTCCTCCTTTTTCCCCAACTGGCCTTTAACCGGTGGGGTTTCACAGGACATAAGAACATAAGAGAAGCCATGTTGGATCAGGCCAATGGCCCATCCAGTCCAACACTCTGTGTCACATAAGAACATAAGAGAAGCCATGTTGGATCAGGCCAATGGCCCATCCAGTCCACCACTCTATGTCACATAAAAACCTGCTGTCAACCCGCAGCAGCAGTTTGCCAGGCTCTGGTGGAAGTGGAAAGTTTTGTCGAGTCACAGAGGACTTATGGTGACCCTGTAAGGTTTTCAAGGCAAGAGACATTCAAAGGCAGTTTCCCATTGCCTGCTTCTGCATAGTGACCCTGGACTTCCTTGGTGGTCTCCCATCCAAGCAAGAACCTAGCCTGACTCTGTGTAGATTTCCAAATGTCGATGAGATCTGGCTAGCTTGAGCCACCCAAGCCAGGGCAAACAACAGATATGGAGGCAGTGGAAAGTATTGCCCAGATCGCCCGAAGGTATGGGCTGGGTTGCCACCAGTATGCTGATGACACCCAGCTCTATCTACTTATGGACGGCCGACTGGTCTCCGCCCCAGAAAATCTAGACCGGGCATTACAGGAAGTGGCTGGGTGGCTCAGACTGAGCGGGCTGAAGCTAAATCCGGCGAAGACAGAGGTCTTTTGCTTGGGTCGTCGGGGTCCGGGGAGGGAAATCCCCCTACCAGCTTTTGACGGTGCGCCGCTGATAGTGGCGAACAGGGTCAAAAGCCTGGGGGTACTATTGGAGTCCTCCTTAACGATGGAGGCTCAGATAGCAGCCACTGCCAGCGAAGTCCGCATTTTTTCATCTTAGGCGGGCAAGGCAGTTGGCCCCCTTCCTGGAGCGCGACGATCTAGCAACAGTGATCCATGCCACGGTCACCTCGAGGTTGGACTACTGCAATGCTCTCTACATGGGGCTGCCTTTGTGCCGAACTCGAAAGCTGCAGCTAGTGCAGAATGCCGCTAGGACTCCCAAGAAGGGAGCACATCCAGCCGGGGCTCCGGGATCTGCACTGGCTGCCAATAGCTTACTGAGTCCGGTACAAGGTGCTGGTTATTACCTTTAAAGCCCTATATGGCCCAGGACCTGCCTACCTGAAGGACCATCTCTCCCCACATGTTCCCCAGAGAGTATTGAGATCGGGAACTCAAAATCTCCTAGTTATCCCCTGGCCAAAAGAAGCTCGTTTAAAATCTACCAGGGACCGGGCCTTCTCTGTTATGGCCCCTTCCTGGTGGAACCAGCTGCCGGAAGAGGTGAGGGCCCTGCGGGACCTTGCTCAGTTCCGCAGGGCCTGTAAGACAACCCTCTTCCGGCTGGCCTATAACTACCTGGTACAAGAAACCAAGTGTGGTTATACTAGAATTCTGCTGTCCCTAACGTTTTAAATGGTTTAAATGTCTTAAAATTTTAAATGTATTCATTATTTTAACTGTTTTTATGCTTAAATCTTATTTATATGAAATGTCGTGTTGTGAGCCGCCCTGAGCCACTTGTTGGGAAGGGCGGGATATAAATCATAAAATAAATAAATATTGCCAAGTCACAGCCACCCTACGGTGACCCCATAGGATCTTCAAGGCAAGAGACAAACATAGGAGGTTTGCAATTGCCTGCCTCTGCATAGCAGCCCTGGAATTCCTTGATGGTCTCCCCAAGGGATGGTAATATCCAGGGCTGACCCTGCTTAGCTCCCAAGATCTGATGAGCAGGGCTGGAATTCTAGCAGGGGCTCCTTTGCATATTAGGCCACACACCCCTGATGTAGCCAACCCTCCTGGAGCTTATATTAGGCCCTGTACTAAGAGCCCCGTAAGCTCTTGGAGGACTGGCTACATCATGGGGTGTGGCCTAATATGCAAAAGAGCTGCTGCTAGAATTGCACCCCTGCTGATGAGATTGTTCTTGCCTGGGCCATCCAGATCAGGGCAAGGCTCCTTGGATCCCCAACATTTTGTCTCACTTGCCTCTAGTTTGGAAGAGGAACACACCAGAAGGCTCATGCTGCCGAACACAAGAGAGGAGAGGCAGAGCGATAGGGGGAAACAGCAACCCCAGGAGGGATCAGAGAAGAATCAATTCTTGCTAGGGTTGCCAAGTCCAAGTCAAGAAATATCTGGGGACTTTGGGGGTGGAGCCAGGAGACTTTGGGGGTGGAACCAGGAGACATTGGGGGCGGAGCCAAGAGCAAGGGTGTGACAAGCATAATTGAACTCCAAGGGAGTTCTGGCCATCACATTTCAAGGGACTGCACATCTTTTTAAATGCCTTCCTTCCATAGGAAATAGGGGCACCTTCTTTTGGGGCTCATAGAATTGGAACCCCTGATCCAATCTTTTTGAAACTTGGGAGGTATTTTGGGGAGAGGCACTAGATGCTGTACTGAAAATTTGGTGCCTCTATCACAAAAAACAGCCCCCCCAGAGCCCCCTGATATCCGCAGATCAATTTCCCATCATTCCCTATGGGAATCGTTCCTGGAGGTGCATAATGGCTGTGGGGCGGGGCTTCCCCCTCCGGCCAGATGGCTGGGGGAGGGGGGAAGCCTGTAAAACTGGGGGATCCCCCTCTGGGACCTGGAGATTGGGAAGCCTAATTCTTGCCTTTCTGTAACACAGCTTTGAAACCGTTCGACACAGCAGGATTAGTACTAGCTCTGAGGGGCCCACAATCACCTTGGAAATACTGTTCCCATTCCTTCAGCACAAATACATCTGTCTTGCCCAATGTGCGGCTCATTGAGCTGACGGAAGCCCAGAGGTCACATCCTGCGGCGTGCCAAATGCTAGTAACTTCTGTTTGTTTGCTTTCCCTTCAGGCCCAACTTGGTCACACAACAACTTAGTTTGTTGGTGATAAGTTGTGCAGGCCTGACACACACCATACTGCTGGGATTGCTTCTCCAGATACTCATACTCCACTTATGGTATGCAAATGTTACATTTGGATATGTGTTCAGGTGGACAGTTGTGTTGGTCTGAAGCCTGCTGCTTGAAGGGCACTTGGTGTAATTAGTCAAGTGATCAAAGCCACCAAGTGTTACACCATCTTTCAGTTTCCAAAAATATATTATAAGGATTGTGTACAACACATAATAGACAATACAATAATGATAGAGGCTGGTGGTGCTAGGGCCTTTTAAAGTAACAGAAAGTAACAGAGAGCCAGTTTGGTGTAATGGTTATCTGGGAGAACCGGGTTTGATTCTCTACTCCTCCACTTGCAGCTGCTGGAATGGCCTTTGGTCAGCCACAGCTCTAGCAGAGGTTGTCCTTGAAAAGGCAGCTGCTGGGAGAGCCCTCTCAGTCCCACAGGGTGTCTGTTGTGGGGGAGGGAGATAAAGGAGATTGTGAGCCACTCTGAGACTCTTGAGTGTTCCAAACCTTTAATCATTTTAGTTGCTCTTTTCTGTACTTTTTCCAATACTATGATATCTTTTTTGAGGTGCGGTGACCAGAATTGTACACAGTATTCCAAATGAGACCGCACCGTCGATTTATGCAGGGGCATTATGATACTGGCTGATTTGTTTTCACTTCCCTTCCTAATAATTCCCAGCATGGCGTTGGCCTTTTTTATTGCAATCACACACTGTCTTGACATTTTCAGTGAGTTATCTACCACAACCCCAAGATCTCTCTCTTGGTCAATCTCTGCCAGTTCACAACCCATAAACTTGTATTTGTAGCTGGGATTCTTGGCCCCAGTGTGCATTACTTTGCACTTGGCCACATTGAACCGCATCTGCCACATTGACACGCATTCACCCAGCCTCGACAGATCCCTTTGGAGTGCCTCACAATCCTCTCTGGTTCTCCCCACCCTGAACAATTTAGTGTCATCTGCAAACTTAGCCACTTCATTGCTTACTCCCAACTCCAAATCATTAATGAACAAGTTAAAGAGCATGGGACCCAGTACTGAGCCCTGTGGCAACCCACTGCTTACCGTCTTCCACTGCGAAGACTGCCCATTTATACTCACTCTCTGCTTCCTATTAATTCTCCAGTTTTTGATCCACAAGAGGACCTGTCCTTTTACTCCATAACTCTCAAGCTTACTAAGGAGCCTTTGATGAGGAACTTTATCAAATGCTTTCTGGAAGTCAAGGTAACTCAAGATATTTCTGGACTTGGCAACCCTAAGTGGTACCTTAAAGATCAACAGAGTTTTATTCACGACATTCCCAGAATTAAGCTTCATTGGTCTTATATGGCCTATATGGCCGAGGACCTGCCTACCTTAAGGACCGCCTCTCCCCATATGTCCCCCAGAGAGCACTGAGATCTAGCTCTCAAAATCTTTTAAAAATCCCTGGGCCAAGAGAAGCTAGACTGAAAACAACAAGGGAGCAAGCCTTTTCAGCAATGGCCCCTCGATGGTGGAATCAACTCCCAGAGACGATGCGAGCCCTGCGGGACCTGAATCAGTTCCGCAGGGCTTGCAAAACTTTTCTCTTCCAGCTTGCTTTTAAGATAGAACCTGGCTAAATTGAAATTGGAACTGACCTGTAACCATCTAGCCATCTTATGTATGATTGTGACCTATAGCACCTTATAGTACCTGTTTTATCTATTTTAATTAATTTATGTAATTGAATTGTATTTTAAAACTCTTGCTTACATTGTATTTTATCTAAATCATGGTTTCCATGTCTGTGAGCCGCCCTGAGCCTGCCTTTGGCGGGGGAGGGCGGGATATAAAAATAAACTTACTTACTTAAAGGTGCTGAACTGAACTCCAACTTTGTTGTATTGCTGCAGGTCAACGCGGCGACTCACCTGAATCGATTTTAATTGAGCACTAGTGAGCAGCACAATGAACCCATAAAAGGAAAAACGCCATAAGAGAGCAGAAGGGTTCGAGATGGAGGATGGGGGCGGGAACCCAGAGAACCAAAAGAACAGGTCCTGGGTTGTAGTTGCAGAAACTGAAACACATTCATTAGCATATAGATTCAATTTCCACCCCACTCGCAGCCGCGTCAAGGAGGAATAAGGCTCTTTCAGAGGCCCGGTGTACCTTGTTAAAAGATGCACCCTCGAATCACGATTATTCAACACGCCTGACACTTAATCAAGGGAAGCCAATAAAACAGAGTGTGCTTAAGTGAAATGTGCAATCCAGCAATATTTTTGCAAAACATTTCCTGCGCCTTTCACTTTTTTCAATTTTGCAGTATTTCAGGTTTGGAGGCAGCATCTGATCGCTTCAGGCGTCTTTCCATATCCTATCCCCCCCCTGCCCCAAATAGGGTCCTAGTAAATTAAAGATGGTATAGCATTAGGACTATCCAATACATCAAAGAAACCCGGGGAAAAGCCTGTCAGAAATATGGTGAATGTATTTAGTTTTCAAAAGTCAAAGAAATCCTCGCGATCCTTTTATGGAAATAAATGGCTTTTGTGAGAGAAGGAAGGGAAACAAAAGCAAGATTACAGGTTGTTTACTTTATAATTTTTTAAAGAAAAAAGAATGAGGAGGGAAATGCATTATAAAATGATATGCTCAAATATTAGCAGGGGAAAAAAATGTATGTAAGGAAGTAGTGTGAGCTTATTTGGGCTGCAATTTGTAGATCTGAGTCACAGTATCTGGTTTTCAAGAGACAGGATTCGCTTTCATTGGCCAAAGCGAATAAGAAAAGAAGATGACTTCAGAGCGCATTGTTCTAAAGGTGTCCCATATGTTGCTTTGAAATGTCTGTGCAGCATCATTAAAAGGACCCAGGGGCATTGAGATGTAGGTCTTGCTTTCTTAGTCTCGTAGTCTTGCAATCTGGGAGCCCATCAAAAACGGAAATGCCCACAAAAGCAAATGCCTTTAAAGAGAAGTTGGGCTAGAAAATACTATTTTTAGGTCTTGGAATAAAACCAGTCTTGGGCAAATTAGTTACTACTAGTCATCAAGGCAAAATTTGAAAAATGCACGCTAGCTATGGTGTGTGTGTTTTAGAACGCCCATGCAGATGCATTTCTGATATATTTCATATTCCTTCTCCAGCACACACTGAGGAGCTCACGGATATTGATTGTATGAACCTCAAGAGCATAAATTGTACAGCGCAGCACCAATAAGCATATAATGGGAATCAATACTTGGTGCTAAGGACATAATTCCATTTCTCAGGGATTAACTAAGTGACATGAGATACACCGGGTTTTCTCCTCCTCTTCTTCTCTTGTAACATGAAACAAAACCCAAAAACGGATTGACTTAGGACCCTCGAACCCCAGCATTCCACTGAATTATTCATTTTAAGTAAATAATTGGATGTATACAACCAGATTAGAAATACATGTATAAATACTCATAAATGCCATGCACATAACAAAAATAGCAGTGTTGCATACGGATCAAAACCACCAGTGCTCTTGTGTTTTAAAAAAATGTGCCGGGATTTAAAGATCAGATGCCACACACAAAGAAAAGCCATCACTTAACCCATAACACCTTTGAGTACTGGCATCAGCACAAGCCAGCAGCCATCTTAAAAGGATGTTTTTGAAATGGAAACATCTTAACTTGGTGCCTGAAGGTTGGAAAAATCTCATGAGGAAAAATCTCATGAGGAAAAATCTCATGAGGAAAAATCTCAGCCTACACACGATCATAGAAAGAGTGTTGTCCCAGACAGTATTCCCTCCAAGCTGAGTAAGTGTGAACTAGCTCACAGTTTTTTTAGTCTCTGGCTCTGACTCACACATTTTTGTCTCAGCTCAGGAAAAAAATGGCCCCAGAGCAAACTAATTTATGCTGTAGCTCACAACTTTACTGCCAATAGCTCACAAAGTAGAATTTTTGCTCACAAGACTCCACAGCTTAGAGGGAGTACTGGTCCTAGATAAGCATTCCCCTTGCTTCTGTAACTATGGATCCTTGGACATCTGAAGTGTCTGGTCTTTATTTTTTTTTTCAGTTGAATGGCACCAAAACTCCAGGGTGCCTATTGCTGCCAGTCCAGTAAAGATCTCTCCAGATTCGAGCAAATTAGACCAAGGGATCCAGTTCTATGGATCTCTGAACAGGGTTTCCTCAGATGCCTTCATAGAATCATAAAGTTGGAAGGGACCTCCAGGGTCATCTAGTCCAAACCCCTGCACAATGCAGGAAACTCACAAATACCTCCCCCGAAATTCACAGAATCGTCATCACTGTCAGATGGCCATCTAGCCTCTGTTTAAAAACCGCCGAGGAAGGAGATTCTTACTTGTTTCCATTTTTTTTTCCTATGGGGAAAATAATTCAAAGAAGCCAATAGCCAAACACACATGAGCAACTATTGACCAAAAGCCTCCCAATGCAAACAAAACCAACAAGCCCAGAAGAGTCAATGGCTGCAGTCAGATGGGAGGTTAAATCCAATGCAGTTGCTGTTGCCTTGTGGATTTAAAATGCAGGCTCAAACAACAACTGTCATCTGTCCCACAGTCATTGGCAGCTGGAACTCATCAGTCTTGGAGTTGGAGTTTCCAGGCACCGGGGAAAGTCCAGTTATTATGAACATATGAACATATGAAGCTGCCTTATACTGAATCAGACCCTTGGTCCATCAAAGTCAGTATTGTCTTCTCAGACAGGCAGCGGCTCTCCAGGGTCTCAAGCTGAGGTTTTTCACACCTATTTGCCTGGACCCTTTTTTGGAGATTTTTTTTATTTATATTAAGATTTATACCCCGCCCTTCTCACCTAAGTGTCTCAGGGCGGCTAGGGATTGAACCTGGGACCTTCTGCTTACCAAGCAGATGCTCTACCACTGAGCCTGTTGGTTAAGGAATCTATCTTAACCCAGGTTGACAGCTCTGTAATGACAGCTGGTGATCTAGCTGGCATGCTAGGTCACAGTGACCTTATCAACAGGCTGGTTTGAGCCGGCTGAAGACAAGTGAAGGAACCTGCTGAGTCAGCATGAGAGTGGACTGCCAGGATTGGCTGACTGAACTATAAGTGGACTGTGTTTGTAATGCACAGGTCTCTCTTTGAGAGTGGACATGCTGGCGAAGCGTTTTGTTCCTGTGATCAATATATTGGACTGCACTAGTGAGCACGTATTGTATATACTGTAAATACACTACTTTGGCACTAGCTACAGGTGTCTGGCTGATTTCTTTCCTGGAGCTCAGTGTCGGGCTCATCACACCGCTCCCTCTGCTAGCGTCCGCACCGACAGGGTTATGGGCCCAGCACGCTTCCGCTGCGTGGAGGAGCACCGTGAGAGTTGAGCTGACTGGGAGTTGTGAAGGAGCCGGAGGTGAGGAACGCCGGTTGAGGACAAAGAAGCACCAGCTATCTCATTTCGAGAGCCAGAGGGAGGACGGCAGCCAGCTGTGTGGAGGAGTCGGCGTCATGGCTCAGCAGCAGCTTGCAGTGGCCGTCGAGAAGCTTAACTCAGCCAACTACGCGGTGTGGAGCCTGAGAATGGAACACTACCTTAAGCGTGAGGGGCAATGGCTGTTTGTAAGTAATCCCCCCGCCGTGTTAACTCCTGCCGAGACGGTGTTAGCCGATAAGGCGCTGGCAAACATCGTGCTAGCAGTGGGAGATGACCAACTAGTTTATGTACGTGGGAAGGACACTCCCAAGGCTGCCTGGGATGTGCTCAGTGGGGTTTATGTTAGTACCACTGCTGGCTCCCTTATGGCCTTGACCAGGAAGATGTTCCGCACTTTAATGCCAGCTGGAGGGTGTGTAAGGCAGCACATCAAGAAGCTAACGGACTGCTTCGTTGAGCTTGAAGCCAGGGGCAAAACTGTGGCTCGTGATGACAGAGTTTATATTTTACTGTCTTCGTTGCCGCCTGAGTTCACTCCCCTGATAACATCCCTGTAGACGGTTGATGTGGCGACCCTGACAATGGAGTACGTGTGTGCCCACCTGCTTGATTTCCAAGAGAGGATTGCAGCAGTGAGCTGTCTGGGGGTGTTGGCTGAGGAGCGTGTGGCTATCGGCTCGTCCGGGAAGGCGTCCAAGAGCAAGCCGGCTTCTGCTGCTGGCAGGCAACCAAAAGCTGAAGAGGAGCCGACTTCACTGTCTGTCCGATGTTGCTATGGCTGTGGATCATCTTTGCACCTGTTACGCGTCTGCCCAGAGAAAGGGAAGCGGCGGGGACGGAGGCAGCGAGGGCAGAGGACCCCAGCCAATGTGAGGAAGAAGCCCGGCTGGTCACGTCTGCAGGAGAGAGCACCGGGTCTGCCTGGATTTTAGACTCTGGTGCAACGAGCCATCTCTGCTGCGACAAGGAGCTGCTGAGAGATGTTGACATTCCTGAGCACAGTCATGTCAGATTAGCTGACGGGACTTCCGCAGCTGTTACTTGCTCTGGCTGTATTGAATTTCCTGTGTTAGATTGCACTTTGCAGCATGTTTTGTGTGTCCCCTCACTAAGGTCGAATTTGCTAAGTGTGAGCATGCTAATTGACCAAGGATATCAGGTGAAGTTTGAAAAAGCCTGCTGTAAAATCCTAGGAGGTGGGGGGAAGCTGCTTGCAACTGGGAAAAGAGAGGGAAATATATATGTGGTTCAGAGTCATTGTGCCCAGGTGGCACAGGTGTAAAATGTGCCAGTGCACAATCAATGTATACATCTGCTCCACAGGAGACTCGGGCACTGTGGGTTTAGTGCGTTAAAAAAGACCTTACAGTTGGTGCCAAGTCTGAAGGTAAAGCCCTGCAGGTGTTATCTAGACTGCAAGGTCTGCAAAAAGACTAAGAGCAGGGCTTGTGCAGTTGCTAAGCAAAGCAACAGGGAGAGCAAGCGTGCCCTAGAACTCATTCACTTAAATGTTATTGGCCCATTGCCAAAGAGTCTGTCGGGGAGGCAGTATTGCGTAGTGGCTACCGATGCCTATACTAGGTATTCTTGGGTGTTTGCCATGGTGCATAAATCCGAAGTGTACAAGGTGTTCACTAAATGGGTCAAAGCGGTCGAGAGGGAATTAGGCTTGCACCTCAGAGCCATTCAGAGTGACCGCGGGGGGGAATTCTTGTCTAATGAATTAAAACATTGGCTGGAAAACAAGGGCATTGCCCACCGTTTAGCGAACCCAGCCACGCCCCAAGAAAATGGGTTAGCGGAACGGCATGGAGCTACACTGCAAACTTTGATGTACTGTATGCTAGAAGATGCCAAGTTGCCAATATCTTATTGGGCAGAGGCCATGTATTCAGCTGTGTACGTGCATAATCGAATTTGGTCCAAAGCTGTAAATGACTTGCCTTACAGAAGGCTATACAATAGAGTTCCAGACTTAAGGTTTCTGAGAGTCTTTGGGACAAAAGCCTGGGTTGGCATCCCCTCTGAGAACAGGAGGGAAGGAGGGGGCCGGGCAGTGAGCCTAACTTTTCTGGGCTACAAGCCAGAAGCCAGGTGTTATCGCTTTTGCGATAAGGGAGCTAAGCTAACGTTCAGTAGAACTGCCATATTTAACGAGCATTCCAGCTAGCCGAGATTACATTCTACCAAGAAAGAAATTGTACTGCTGCCAAGCACTGATAACGGTGCTGGAGTCCTGCCAAGGGTAATTAAGCAGGAACAACAATCTCCAGCCCTGGAGGTGGCAAGCAGTAGGCCAGGAGAAGGTGAGCCCAAAGTTGGCACAGAGCCACAGGCAGAGTCAGGAGGTGCAACCTCTGAATCAAGAGGCAGAACCAGCCCAGGAGGTGGCAACTAATGAGCTCGAAGGAGTCGAGCCCGGTCCGAGCACAGGGCCACGAGTATCTGCTAGAGCCACAAAGGGTATCCCTCCTGCCAGATACAAGGTGCCTTATGTTACACTGTTAGTCAAACCAGACCCACCAGGGTTCCAAGAAACACTCAGGAAAAAGGCTGAGGCGTGGAAGGTCTGGGTGGCAGAGTGCGAGGCACGGAACAGGGAGGCTGAAGCCAAACGCCAGAGGGAACTGGCTGACCAGGACAGTGATAATGAGTTCCTGGACTGGAAGTTGTAAACTTGTAAATATAATATGTATGTAATACTGCTGTCTGAGAACCAATGTGAAGGCATGTGTGCAAAACAATGCAGAACATTGTGAGTGATGTACAGTTACCAAGTATGAATGTAAACTGTATCCAATGTTAATATTCACTGTGGTTGGGTGCACTTGGTTCGATAGATTAGGAGGTGTGTTGGTTAAGGAATCTATCTTAACCCAGGTTGACAGCTCTGTAATGACAGCTGGTGATCTAGCCCGCATGCTAGGTCACAGTGACCTTATCAACAGGCTGGTTTGAGCCGGCTGAAGACAAGTGAAGGAACCTGCTGAGTCAGCATGAGAGTGGACTGCCAGGATTGGCTGACTGAACTATAAGTGGACTGTGTTTGTAATGCACAGGTCTCTCTTTGAGAGTGGACATGCTGGCGAAGCGTTTTGTTCCTGTGATCAATATATTGGACTGCACTAGTGAGCACGTATTGTATATACTGTAAATACACTACTTTGGCACTAGCTGCAGGTGTCTGGCTGATTTCTTTCCTGGAGCTCAGTGTCGGGCTCATCACACCGCTCCCTCTGCTAGCGTCCGCACCGACAGAGCCACCGTCGCTCAGTATTATGGACGTTTATGGTTTCACCCCATACTTCTGGACGTCCAAATTGTCCATTGTGTTCTGAAGCCATTCAGTTTCTGGCGACCATTTTTTCTTCCTAGGAAGTGATGTGTGCTTAACTGCATAGTCACCCCGGGTGATCAAGCAGTTCTGCACATGAACACAAAGGCCTGAACAGATTAAAAAGCTGTCCAACCCCACCCCCATGGCTACCATGCAGTAGTCATCTGGATCCATCGACCATCTCTCCAGAACTATTTGTTCCCGAGGAATTAGAGGTGCACCCAGACTGCACTCAGCCTCCAGTGAGGGACGGTGGCTCAGTGGTAGAGCATCTGCTTGGGAAGCAGAAGGTCCCAGGTTCAATCCCCGGCATCTCCAAAAAAGGGTCCAGGCAAATAGGTGTGGAAAACCTCAGCTTGAGACCCTGGAGAGCCGCTGCCAGTCTGAGAAGACAATACTGACTTTGATGGACCCAGGGTCTGATTCAGTATAAGGCAACTTCATGTGGTCATATGTTCAGTGTGACCACAGCCTATGTCAAACCAGAGAATCCAAATTAAACTAACCTTGTATTTTTAAACAGCTAAGCCTTCACCTCCAACGAATGGCTTCAGGTGGATAGCCATGTTGGTCTGAAGCAGCAGAGCAAAGGTCGAGTCCAGTGGCAACTCTAAGACCAGCATAGTTTCATTCAAGGTATATAGCTTTCATGTGCAAACACACTGCTTCAGATACGTAAAAGCTTATAACTCGAATAAAACTTTGTTGGTCTTAAAGGTGTCACTGGACTCAAGCCTACAGTTAGTGGTTATTATAATTTAACCAGATTTTTTATCCTAAGCCTGCTGCAACAATTAAATTAAAAAGGTGCACATTCGGCCAGGGCTCCGGGCTCTGCACTGGCTGCCAATAACATACCGAGTCCGGTACAAGGTGCTGGTCATTACCTTTAAAGCCCTTTATGGCCCAGGACCTGCCTACCTGAGGGACCGTCTCTCCCCACATGTTCCCCAGAGAGTGCTGAGATCAGGAACCCAAAATCTTCTTGTTATCCCTGGGCCAAAGGAAGCCCGCCTGAAATCTACCAGGGATAGCGCTTTCTCTGTAATGGCCCCTTCCTGGTGGAACCAGCTGCCGGAGGAGGTGAGGGCCCTGCGGGACCTTGCTCAATTCCGCAGGGCCTGTAAGACAACCCTCTTCCGGCTGGCCTACAACTAACCGGCATAGGAAATTAAGTGTAGTTCCAATAGACTTCTGATGTTTTAATGTTTTTAATGTTTTTAACTGTGTAAAATGCCTTAAAACTTAATATAATTATGTTAGACTTCATGTGTTGTGAGCCGCCCTGAGCCACCTTGGTGGGAAGGGTGGGATATAAATCATAAATAAACTAAACTAAACTAAATAATAATAATAAATTTTATTTGTATCCCGCCCTCCCTGCCTAGGCAGGCTCAGGGCGGCTAACAACAAGTTCGATAAAATTATACAATATATAATGTTTAAAAACAGCATTTAAATTATACTATAATTTAAAACAACGATATCTAAAACCAGTTCCGATTGTCTAAGCCATTCCATAATTTAACAGCAGCGGTGATGTTCCTGATGTTATTCTGTCCATTTATATAATGGCAGAGATCACTAGATGGAATCATTTGGTGGGTTGAACAGCCATCTTTGTCAGCGGTCTACAAAGGCCTGCCTGAAAAGAATGGTCTTACAGGCCCTGCAGAATTGGTCCAGATTCCGCAGAGCCTGCACCTCCTCCGGAGCTGGTTCCAGAGGCACGGGGCTGTAACAGAGAAGGCCCGTGCACGGGTGCTCAGTAATTTTGCCTCCTTTGGCCCAGGGATAGTCAGCTTGTTCTTCCCTGCTGACCTCAGTGCTCTTTGGGGCTCATATGGGGAGAGACGGTCCCTCAGGTAGGTAAACTAAACTAAACTAAACTAAACTAAACTAAACTAAACTAAACATCTGAAACTATAGCAGTAGAGAAAAGCAAGAGTCCAGTTGCGCCTTTAAGACTAACAAAATTTGTTGAAGGTATGAGCTTTTGTGAGACGCTGCTCACTTCTTCAGATACAATGTGAATCCATCTGGCCTTATATTTTTTTTTTCTACTGCTACAGACAGACTAACACGGCTATGCATCTCGATTTCCCAAAAACACAACACAGAAAGGTCTTTACAATAGTTATCTCAAAACGACTGTAAAAGCAGAACCAGAAGGAAAGAAAAGAAAAGATGTCCTTTTTAAAACAGTAATGACTTGGGAAATCCCCTCCAAATGCATAAGCAAACACTTTAAAAATTAAAAAGTACTGCGAGACAAAGAAAACACAGATCTTTTCAGAGGGTAGTCATGTTAGTATGCAGTAGAACTGTTAGTTTCAAGTCCAGTCGGGCCGTAGAGACCAGCATAATTTTTAGGGTATGAGGGAAAATGCAAAACACTCAAGTATTCTAAATCTAAAACAAGTCAAGAGAAGAGAACCAAAAAACAAGCCTTTTAAAGCCTTTCAAAACCAAATGAAACCAAGGGGGAAAAAATGTTGAAAAGAACCAGGAAGGGGTGAAATGCTTTCTCCAGACACATACAACACACACTCACACACACACATTCCAAAAAACATAAGAACATAAGAGAAGCCATGTTGGATCAGGCCAACGGCCCATCCAGTCCAACACTCTGTGTCACACAGTGGCAAAAATTTTTATATATACACACACACTGTGGCTAATAGCCACTGATGGACCTGTGCTCCATATTTTTATCTAAATCCCTCTTGAAGGTGGCTATACTTGTGGCCGCCACCAAAAAAGAAAGACATTAAGATATGAGATAATATTTTTGAAACAAATTCCACTAGTCCTGATGTGTAAGAGGCAGAAGATGAAGGTTTTCCCAGGCAGGTAGCTTGCAGCAAAAATCCAAAGCAAGTACCAGCACATTCCGGTGGGCGGGGGGTGGGGGGACCCAAACCTACTCTGAAATGCTGTAAAAATCTAGCTGTGTCTTTATCCTCTTTTGCCCATGCTCAGAGGCATGGAGGAATGTGAGCAATGCCATGGTCAAGCAGACAGATCAAGTATTCCCTCTAATGTCTGATGCTATTGCCTAGGACTGCTCTCTCTCCCCCCCCACCACCACATTGCCAGAGAACGTTGAGAAATGGAAGAAACTGCAGGGTTTTTTGCTTTTGTTTTTTGTAGCAGGAACTCCTTTGCATAGTAGCCCACAACCCCACCCTCCACTCCCACCCCCGATATACCCAATCCTCCAAGCGCTCACAGGGCTCTTAGTACAGGGCTTATTGTAAGCTCTTGGAGGATTGGCTACATCACTTTGGGGTTGTGTGGCCTAACATACAAAGCAGTTCCTGCTACAAAAAAAAAAGTCCTGGAAAAAAGAAAGGGAGCTTTTAAATGGCAGCCCCAAATATTCCTGTATATTTCTGGTATTTTGTGTGAATTCTTATTTGGTAGTCTGGAATCCTAAATACCCTTTCAGCTGACCAGAATATACCCCCCCAAATACCAGTAATGTGTTTTTTAAAATATATTTTCAGATTGGAAATATCTAGGGTTGCCAATTACCAGGTGGGGGCAGGGGATCCCCCAGTTTGGAGGCTCTCCCTTCGCTTCAGGGTCGTCAGAAAGTGGGGGGAGGGGAGGGAAATGTCTGCTGGGAACTCTGTTATTCCCTATGGAGATTTATTCCCATAGAAAATAATGAAGAATTGATCCGCAGTATCTGGGGCTCTGGGGGGGGGCTGTTTGTTGAGGTAGAGGCACCAAATTTTCAATACAGCATCTAGTGCCTCTCCCCAAAATATCCCCACAGTTTCAAAACGATTGGACCAGGGGGTCCAATTCTATGAGCTCCAAAAGAAGGTGCCCCTATCCTTCATTATTTCCTTTGGAAGGAAGGCATTGAAAAGGTGTGCCGTCCCTTTCAATGTGATGGCCAGAACTCCTTTTGGAGTTCAATTATACTTGTCACAGCCTTGATCTTGGCTCCACCCCTAATGTCTCCTGGCTCCACCCCCAAAGTTCCCAGATATTTCTTGAATTGGACTTGGCAACCCTAGAAATATCTGGGTGCAAGTCCCTATACGACGCGACCAGTTTCCTCGTGCCTCCAAAGGGCATTCAACAAAGGTCATGGAAAGCAAGAAATGGGGCTGCCGCACTGTGGATTCTGCCAAGGAGAGAGAGAGTGGGAGTGGTCTCCTCTCCTGTTCCTGGCATCCGCAGTGCATGATGCGTGCCAACCTAGGCAGAGTTGTGAGAATCAGTTTGGTGTCATGGTTAAGTGTGGGGACTCCTATCTGGGAGAACCGGGTTTGATTCCCCACTCCTCCATTTGCAATCAGCTGGGATGGTCTTGGGTCAGCCATAGCTCTCATTGACCTTCTTCTCCTGTAGTGGTTAAGTGTGCAGACTCTTATCTGGGAGAACAAGGTTTGATTCTCCACTCCTCCACTTGCATCCGCTGGAATGGCTTTGGGTTAGCCATAGCTCTGGCAGAGGTTGTCCTTGAAAGGGCAGCTGCTGTGAGACCTCTCTCAGCCCCACCACAAGAGAGCCAGTTTGGTGTAGTGGTTAAGTATGCGGACTCTTATCTGGGAGAACCGGGTTTGATCCCCACTCCTCCACTTGCACCTGCTGGCATGGCTTAGGTCAGCCATAGCTCTGGCAGAGGTTTTCCTTGAAAGGGCAGCTTTGTGTGAGAACTCTCTCAGCCCCACCCACCTCACAGGCTGTCTGTTGTGGAGGGAGGGGAGTAAAGGAGATTGTAAGCTGCTCTGCGACTGATTCAGAGAGACGGGCGGGATATAAATCTGCAGTCTTCTTCTTGTGTTCCAGCCTCAGATCATTGATTTCAACAGGCTCAGCCTGGAGCAACTTAGAACAGAATTGGTAGGGGGGAAAACAAGAGCCTAGCAGCACTTTAAGTACTAACTAAATTTGTGCCAGAGCAGGGCTTTTTTTGTTGAAAAAGCCTAGCAGGAAATCATTTGCATATTAGGCCACACGCCTGACATCACCATTGTTTCACACAGGGCTTTTTGGTAGAAAAGGCCAGCAGGGATTCATTTGCATATTAGGCCACACCCCTGACACCAAGCCAGCCAGAAGTGCATCCCTGTGCATTCCTGCTAAAAACAAAACAAAACAAAAACCCTGTGCTCACTGCAGTGACTCATGAAAGCTCATCGCCTTCCACAAATCTTAAAATCACAAAGTTGGAAGGGACCCCCAGAGTCATCCAGTCCAACTCTCTGCACAATGCAGGAAATTTACAAATATCTCCCTACTAGGTTCTGCCTCAGTTCACAGAATCAGCATTGCTGTCAGATGGCCATCTAGCCTTTGTTTAAAAACCCCCAAGGAAGGAGAACCCATCACCTCCCAAGGAGGAAGCCTGGCCACTGCGGAACCTCTCTAACAGTCAGGAAGTTCTTCCTAATGCTGTGCTGGGAACTCTTCTGATTTAATATCAACCCGTTGGTTCTGGTCCAACCTTCTGAGACCACTGAAAACAATTCTGCACCATCCTCTGTAGGACAGCCCTTCAAGTACTTGAAGATGGTGACCTCTCAGTCGTCTTGTTAATCTTTAAAGCGCTACTGAACTTTTACTCTTTTCCGCTACTATAGACCGACTACCAAGGCTGCTCATCTTGATTGAAGTATAGTGTCCAGATCACATGATGTGATGGTATTGCTTTACTCTACTCTGGTAAGACCTCACCTGGAGTATTGTGTTCAGTTTTGGGCACCACATTTTAAGAAGGATATAGACAAGCTGGAACGAGTCCAGAGGAGGGCGATGAAGATGGTGAGGGGTCTGGAGACCAAGTCCTATGAGGAAAGGTTGAAGGCGCTGGGGATGTTTAGCCTGGAGAGGAGGCGGCTGAGAGGTGATATGATCACCATCAAGTACTTGAAGGGCTGTCATATAGAGGATGGGGTGGAATTGTTTTCTGTGGCCCCGGAAGATAGGACCAGAACCAATGGGTTGAAATTAAATCAAAAGAGTTTCCGGATCAGCATTAGGAAGAACTTCCTGACTGTTAGAGCGATTCCTCAGTGGAACAGGTTTCCTCGGGAGGTGGTGGGCTCTCCTTCCTTGGAGGTTTTTAAACAGAGGCTAGATGGCCATCTGACAGCAATGAAGATCCTGTGAATCTAGGGGGAGGTGTTTGTGAGTTTCCTGCATTGTGCAGGGGGTTGGACTAGATGACCCTGGAGGTCCCTTCCAACTCTATGATTTTATGACTGTTAAGAGCGATTCCACAGTGGAACAGGCTTCCTCCTCGGGAGGTGGTGGGCTCTCCTTCCTTGGAGGTTTCTAAACAGAGGCTAGATGGCCATCTGACAGCAATGAAGATCCTGTGAATTTGGGGGGAGGTATTTGTGAGTTTCCTGCATTGTGCAGGGGATGACCCTGGAGGTCCCTTCCAACTCTATGATTCTATGATTCTATAATTTAGCACAGAATTGTCCTACTACTCTTTTGATTTAGATCCTGTGAATCTAGGGGGAGGTGTTTGTGAGTTTCCTGCATTGTGCAGGGGGTTGGACTAGATGACCCTGGAGGTCCCTTCCAACTCTATGATTTTATGACTGTTAAGAGCGATTCCACAGTGGAACAGGCTTCCTCCTCGGGAGGTGGTGGGCTCTCCTTCCTTGGAGGTTTCTAAACAGAGGCTAGATGGCCATCTAACCGCAATGAAGATCCTGTGAATTTAGGGGGAGGGATTTGTGAGTTTCCTGCATTGTGCAGGGGGGTTGGACTAGATGGCCCTGGAGGTCCCTTCCAACTCTATGATTCTATAATTTAGCACAGAATTGTCCTGCTACAGTGCTTTAAAGTCCAACAAGGTTTCCGAGTTGCCTCAAATCTTTTGTCGGTCTCTACGGTGCTACTGGGTTTGAATCCGGCTACCCTGATGCTGACCAACACAGCTACACTCTGGAACTGTCATCCTGGAAGGATTGGCCTGTGAGTCTCTTTGTGTAACTCTGATCACAAAGACAATCAGCAAGTGCAGCTACAAAGGATGAGAAAGCATGTTGATATAGATTTAACTGATATTCTACATACAGAAGAGGAAAATCTATCCAAGTCTTTGGCTGGTTCCAGACAGGCAATATAAGCTGCCCTAGGGACGACTGGCAAACAGATCAGAAAGGCATGTCCAAATGCACACACCTGGCTCCCATCCCACCCCCGCCCTCACCCCATCCCTACCTGCATTCCAGCCACAGCTAAAAAGGTGTCTCTGAGGCACCTCCCCAGCCATCTGGTTGGCCAGAAAGCACCCTGGGAAGCGGCGGACAGGCACATGAGCACTGTGTAGGACTGCCAATCCCCAGGTCCGGGTGGGGGTTCTCCAGCCTGGGAGGTTCCCAACCCGCCGGCCCACATTGGGCTGGCGGGGGGAACCTCCCCCAACGTCACTGGTACGATGATGTCATCCGGAAGTGACATCATCAAAATGACGGCACCCATGCAGGGCCACTCTAGGCATTTCCAGGAAAACTCTATGGTTTTTCCAGATGCTCTAGTTATTTGGGAGGTAAGAACTCTATGGTCATAGGTACCATAGTGTTTTAACCTGCCAAAATGGCTAGAGTGTCTGGGAAAACCATAGAGTTTTCCTGGAAATGCCTAGAGCGGCCAAGCATGGGTGCCACAATTTTGATGATGTCATTTCTGGGTGACATCATCGCAACACGTGCGCGCTCCACATGTGAGAGAGAGTCCCCCGCTGTGGGAAGCTGGGGACTTGGCAACCCTAGCGCTGTGGACACTCCTCCGAGGCACCCACAGCCTGTTCCTGTTCTGGTGACAGGCCACACGCTGTCTGGATGCCCCAGGGTGATTCTGTTGCTATTGGCTCACTTCCGGGTCAGCACTCTGCCCCCCCCCCCCCCGAGCCAGTGGTCTGGACTCAACCTTTGAGTCGCACAGACCTCTTTTCCATCAGACATTTCTTGAGGCTCTTTGAAATCACTGGCCCATGTTCTAGCAGGGCACCTCTCATTGACCGGGGTTTATTTTCTAATTTGAAAGTCATTCTAAACCGTGGGGCCCTTGTATTCTTTGCATCATTCCTTATTTCATTTCCCCGGCCTGTTCTCTTCTTCGGGGCCCTGAAAAAAACAAACAGACAGAAGTCTTCTGTTTAGAGTAATGATTTGCGGGGAAAGAAACACTCGTCCCAGTTCTCGGTGCTCATTTCCAGACATCTAGTGCTCACCCTTCAGAGGCCAAACTTTTCTGACAAGGAGATGCCTGCCCGCAAAGGTCAAGCTGCAGGTGCTACACACAATCTCCCCAGCAGATAGACCTCTGTCAGTCCAAATAACTGAAATGCCAAAAAAAAGTTCCAAAGGCTAGAAGTAAGAAATGGTGCGAGACGCGGGAAATTCCGAATCTTCTGCTGGTGGACATTCCAGCATTAGCAAAGGCTTACATCACATCACATGATGTTCTGTTTCCCCCACCCCATCCTCCGCCTCAAACTGCCCTCCGTCTCCCACCATCGAAGCCATCTTTAGCAGGCTGAGTGAAAGGAGCCTTTCTCCTCTGCTCCTTGTTTCCATGAAATGTTAATGTTCCTGATGAGCTTTTCCACTGTGCAGGAGGAACAACATGATTAAGCAAGACATACCTTTGCATTTGAAGTATTACCATATAAGGCCCCCTTGCGGGGAAGGGTGGGCTAAAAGTCACATGAATAATTTCGAATCGATTCTTTTCTTTCCTTTTTTATTAATTTCTAGTCTGCCCCATCCCACGAGCGGGCTCAGGGCGGATTACACCAAACTTGGACAACAACAATAAGCAATAAAATTAGAAGTAAATGAAACCGTTAACACAATACATTTACTCTTTGGGTTATGATTTCAAGAAAGTTGCAGAGACGTCTCTGCTAGGATTACAAATAGAAAAATTTCCTAAAGAAGATAGGACTTCAATTTGGTATTTGCTCTCAGCTGCTAGGACATTGTATGCACAGTTGTGGAAGCAAGAAAAAATACCAGAGAAATGGGATTGGATCGTGAAAGTTTTATCGTGGAGTGACATGGATAAGTTAACAAGAACTTTAAGAGATTATGATTTAGAAGTGTTTAAAAATGAGTGGAAGAAATTTAAAGGATATATATAGAGCAAGAGTGAAACGTAAAAAGACATTGGACAATTTTTTAGTATGAAGGGGAAGAGAAAGACATTGAACTTTGATTGGCTGGGGTACCTTTATAATTGAACTTAAATATATAACTTCGGGGGAAGTCTAGTAATGGAGGGAGGAGGATCGAAAATAACATATGGGTTAGAGATAGAAAGGATATATTTAAATATTGTAACCATATGCTATCAATAAATTGTTTAAAACCAACACAATACATTTACTCAATTTCAGGTGGGAGACAACTAGGGTTGCCAAGTCCAATTCAAGAAATATCTGGGGGCTTTGGGGGTGGAGCCAGGAGGCTTTGGGGGTGAAGCCAGGAGACATTGGGGGTGGAGCCAGGAACAAGGGTGGGACAAGCATAACTGAACTCCAAAGGGAGTTCTGGCCATCACATTTAAAGGTACCGCACGCCTTTTTAAATGCCTTCCCTCCATTGGAAATAATGAAGGATAGGGGCACCTTCTTTGCGGGGTCATAGGGCTGGACCCCCTTGTCCAATCTTTTTGAATCTTGGAGGACCTTTTGAGGAGAGATGTGCGATGCTTTGCTGCAAATTTGGTGCCTCTACCTAAAAAAACAGCCACCCCCCCCAGCCCCAGATACCCGCAGATCAATTCTCCATTATACCCCATGGGAATCAGTCTCCATAGGGAAGAATGGAGAGCCCAGCAGACATTTATCTCCCCCCCCCCGCTTTCTGATGACCCTGAAGTGGGGGGAGGGCCTCCAAACTGGGGGATCCCCTGCCCCCACCTGGGGGTTGGCAACCCTAGAGACAACTAATCAGGCCATAGTCTAAACAGAGCTGGCACGATGATGTCACAGTAGGCCTGATAGACAGCGGAATGCTGCAACAGGGAGCCAGACTTGTACCGATTTCGCACACAGCCTAGCCCGCGGTCCCGATCCTCTTCTCTGCGCAGCATCCGTCGGATTTCCCACTATCTGTGCCGGAGTTACAGGAAGTGTCGCGGTTTTCGTGTAGCAAACGTAAATCGCTAAAACGGTGGCTCAGTGGTAGAGCATCTGCTTGGTAAGCAGAAGGTCCCAGGTTCAATCCCCGGCATCGCCAACTAAAAAGGGTCCAGGCATGAAAAACCTCAGCCTGAGACCCTGGAGAGCCGCTGCCAGTCTGAGAAGACAAGACTGACTTTGATGGACCCAGGGTCTGATTCAGTAGAAGGCAGCTTCAAAACCCAGTTTACATTTGCTACACGAAAGCCGCGGCGCTTCCTGTAACTCCGGTCATGATACTTTCCCTCCCAGCAAGCTGGGTGCTCATTTGACCGACCTCGGAAGGATGGAAGGCCGAGTCGACCTGGAGCCGACTACCTGAGACCAGCTCCCGCTGGGATCGAACTCAGGTTGTGAGCAGAGGGCTCCGACTGCAGTGTGGCGGCTTTCCCGCTCTGCACCATGGGGCTCCCTTTAAAAGGGAGCAGTAATGCACACGGGGGAGGAAGAGCTCAGTGCTGCCGGGCCTGGAGTTTCCGAGAGAGAGGATGAGAGGAGCAGCCGGAGCAGGGGCTGTGCAGGGGGATGGAGGTGAGGAGAACTCCCTCTGACTGTTGGGTTTCTATTGCAATTTCACTTCCTGTTGTCATGAGTTAATTAAATGTATGTATATGCATGCTGATGTTTAGCCAGTGAGAGGCAGAGCCAATGAGAATGTGTGCACGTATTTCCCGCTCAGGCTGGGTGTCACTTATGTATAGTGACCATTGAAGCAAAGCCCTAATAGGCTAATCCATATATTTGGGAGGGGGTCTGGGGGAAACCATTTGGTCAGTTTTATTGCCCTTTGCGTAAAGCCCTCAGAGCTCCATGCAGTTAGAGTTTGGACTCAAGAGAGTCGAGATGTAGTCTAGAGACTAGATAGGATAATGAATCCTTCTTTCGTTTTCTAGTAATCGCAGTCTACCCTTTCCTCATAGTAAAAGTAAACTACTTTATTCTTAAGCTAAAACGTCTGCCTGGCTTGTTTTTGTGGTTCTCTCCACACAACTCTGCTAAAAGTATCTCTAAACCCAGGCTGTTAGTGGGACTACCTCGGTGGGAACATGTGCAGCCTAGGCTGCGGGAGCTGCACTGGCTGCCAGTTGTGTATCGAGTTCGTTATAAGGTGCTGGTTATTACCTTTAAAGCCCTTTATGGCCGAGGACCTGCCTACCCAGGGACCGCCTCTCCCCATATGTTCCCCAGAGAGCACTGAGATCCAGTTCCCAAAAACCTTTTAAAAATCCCTGAACCAAGAGAGGCTAGGTTGAAAACAACGAGGGAGCAAGCCTTCTCAACAATGCCCCCCCCCCCCCCCCCGATGGTGGAATCAACTCCCAGAGGAGGTGCGAGCCCTGTGGGACCTGAATCAGTTTCGCAGGGCTTGCAAAACCGCCCTCTTTCAGCTCGCTTTTAAGATGGAACCCGGCTAAATTGACTTCTAGCCATCCTACACCTGTCTCTGAATTGTAGCACCTTAATTAATAACTTATAATGGCTAACTGTTTTATCTAATTTTTAACTTAATTTATAAATGTAATTTAACTGTATTTTAATCTGTTTTATTGCACTGATTGTATTTTATTCGGGTTGCCAAGTCCAATTCAAGAAATATCTGGGGACTTTGGGGGTGGAGCCAGGAGACTTTGGGGGTGGAGCCAGAAGACATTGGGGTGGAGCCAGGAGCCAGGGTGTGACAAGCATAATTGAACTCCAAAGGGAGCTCTGGCCATCACATTTAAAGGGACAGCACACCTTTTCAATTCCTTCCTTCCATAGGAAATCATGAAAGATAGGGGCACCTTCTTTCGGGGCTCATAGAATTGGACCCCCTGGTCCAATATTTTTGAAATTTGGAGGGTATTTTGGGGAGAGGCACTAGATGCAGTACTGAAAATTTGGTGCCTCTACCCCAAAAAAAAGCCTCCACAGAGCCCCAGATACCTGCTGATCAATTCTCCATGATTTTCTACGGGAATAAATCTCAATAGGGAATAACAGAGTTCCCAGCAGACACTTCCCTCCCCTCCCCCCACTTTCTGACGACCCTGAAGCGGGGGAAGGGCCTCCAAACCAGGGGATCCCCTGCCCCCACCTGAGTCAGTTGCAACCCTATATTTTATTGAAATCATGGCTATACCATGTCCTGTGAGCCGCCCTGAGCCTGCCTTTGGCGGGGGAGGGCGGGATATAAAATAAATTTATTATTATTATTATTATTATTATTATTATTAAACCCCAACACTGACCCAGTCTGAGGTGCACCTGCCCCTTGAAAAGACATCCCAGAGCCATCTCCCAGCCCCTCCCAAGACCCTCAGCCTGACGAGCGGGACGTATGCAAAAGAGGGCTGTGACTGATGCGTCTGTTGATCATGTCGATGAGGTCAAACGATTTGCAGCCTGCCCTGGCTGGCCCCAGCTCACCCAGTCATGCCAGATCTCAGAAGCCCTGCTTCGCGCTGGGACGCAAGACCTCCGAGGAAGCCCAGGGGCATAGCTCAGAGGCAGGCAGAGGCCAACGCCTCGGGGTGTCTTTTGCCTTGAAAACCCCTCCAGGTAAGTCAGCTGTGACCTGAAGGCACTTTCTGCCATCAAATGTTTTGCAGTGCACTTTTCCATGAAACGTGCAGGGAACATGAAGGAAGCAGACTTCAAAACCCACCCACCCAGCTGACAACAGTATGCCAAAAAGAGTACCAACATATGGGTCACGGGTGTCAAACATGCAGCCCGGGGGCCAAATCAGGCCCCTGGAGGGCTCTTATTAGGCCCCTGAGCAACTGGCTGTCAACTGCTTCCTTCTCCCTCTCTCTCGCTTCCTTCTGCATAACAGCTTGCTTGGCAAGGCTTGCTCAATTGCACAGGAGCTACAGAGCAAAGACTCTGTTTTCTCCATTGGCTGATGCTCCTCACTTGAGGAGGAAGGCAGGGGAGGGATAGCTGGCTTCAAAGGAAGCTCTGGCTCTTTCCTTCCTTCCTTATTTCCTGCATTGTGCAAGGGGTTGGACTAGATGACCCTGGAGGTCCCTTCCAACTCTATGATTCTATGAGTCTAGGACCAACATAGCAGAGCATCTGGGAAGACTGGGAAGACTCAGATTCAGACTCTGATGATCTGGGTATCCTTGGACCAGTCACACTCTTGGCCAAGCCTACCTTGCAAGGTTGTTGTCGGGATAAAATGGGGGACTGGACTCTAAGTCTCTGTGAACACCCCAAAGGGGTGTTAAAATAATACGTAAAAAAATAATACGTAAATGAAGTGACTGCCAAGTGGGTAATTTTTTAGAGGATGCACAAAAGCATTGTCTGTTAATAAGCTCTTGAAACTATGTGTTAAGTGAAAAGCATGTTTGTGTGTATGTACATATAATTTCTTCCTTCCTTCCTTTCTTTTTTTTAATGATATTACTTCCAAACAACTGACCTTCGCTGAAGAATGTTGATAGCATTCCGTTAAATCTCTTTCCTGAAGCAACTTCAATGCAAAAGTGGGAACTTATTTTGCAGCCATTTGAGAGAGATTGTAACTGACATTATTATGGAAGGCTATGAAGAACAAAGGCCAATGCGAACAGGCAAAAGAGTCCGGAACACCACCAAGGACAAAATGGAAAGCATTTTGAAAGCACAAAGAAAAGGAAACATTGAGGGCAACAAAACCCTGGAGAGACTCTCAAGAGAGCTGGAAGGGGGAAAAAAACACACCACGCATCACAAAACAAAAACAACTACATTAGCTGGGGTCAAATAACAAAGTACTTGCCAATGAGATTAGTAATAAAGTACATGGTAAAAGGAAACATTCCCGTGTGAACCACAGGTGAAAGGGATGCAAATACACCCTTCCAGCATCCACCATCCGACAAGTGTCGTGGCGTTCTTCATTCCCCTTGCATTCCCACTAACAAAACAGAAAAAAATCATATTTACCTAATGCAGTGATCAATTTTCCTCGTGCAGCAGGAGGGGAAATAAAGAATTAAAATGTATGCAAATAGCTGTGTAATTGGTAGAGAACTGCCTAATGCTAATATTCATAATAATATTTGATTTGGATTTGGGAGACCAGCATTTAAATAATAATGCAAATACCGTGAAAGGAAAACGCCACAGGAATATAAAGGCAACGCCAAGGTGCACTTGCGGGGAGTGGTTGTTTTTATTATTATTATTACTTGATATTATTACTTGAGCAGAGTGATCCGGAGGAGGTTGCCAGATGTGAGGCCTGGACTGCCGGTCGAGGGGTTTTGCCTTGCTCAGCAAAGGAATCTTAGAGTCATAGAGTTGGAAGGGACCTCCGGGGTCATATAGGCCAACCCCCTGCACAATGCAGGAAACTCACAAACACCTCCCCCTAAATTCACAGGATCCGCATTGCTGTCAGGTGGCCATCTAGCCTCTGTTGGAAAAACCTCCAAGGAAGGAGAGCCCACCACCTCCTGAGGAAGCCTGTTCCACTGAGGAACTGCTGTAATGGTCAGGAAGTTCTTCCTGATGTTGAGCCAGAAACCTTTTTGATTTAATTTCAACCGTTGGTTCTGGTCCTTCCTTCTGGGGCCACAGAAAACAACTCCACACCATCCTCTATATGACAGCCCTCCAAGTCCTTGAAGATGGGGATTCTATCACCTCTTAGCCGCCTTTGGCCCTGGACAGCCTATACCCCCCAAATCTTGTTGGACCTTAAGGGGCTTCTGGGTTTGTACCCAGTTCTTGGTATTGGGCAAAGGAAGCTTTGGCCCTTGAAAGATTGTAATGTGATAGCCGGTTTGGTGCTGTGGTGGTGAAGAGTGTGGAGTCTAATCTGGGAGATTAGGGTTTGATTCCCCATTCCTCCACATGCACCTGATAATGTGACCTTGAGTCATTTGCAAGTTCTGTTCAAGAGCAGTTTCCATTAGAGCTCTCACAGCTCCACCTACCTCATAGGGTGACTGTTGTGGGAAGGGGAAGGGAAAGGAAAGGAAAGGAAATTGTCAGCCACACTGAGATTCCTTTGGGTAGTGAAGGGTGGGATTAAGGAACCACTTTTAAAATGACTCCTCATGGTTTCGCTTTCTTTCTCAGCCTCCTTCTCCTGAGCTCTACTCTTTATGACATGGATCAACACATGCTCCGATCTGCTGCTACCAGCTCTCCATAAAGTAACCACCGGAAGCAATTAAACTTTCATGCAAAGCATGTAAATATGCGTTTTAGTGAAAATTAAACACAAGAAAACTAAGGAATACTAAACATTCAATACTTGAAATTTTCTCACAAAGTCTCTCAACAGAAAGTTGGACTTGATGAAGATGTGGGTGAAGTCTTTAATCCCTTAGTGTTCCACTCATGATTGTACGGAGAGAATAAGGAACCACTTTAAAAGGACTCCTCACAGTTTCGCTTTCTTCCTCAGCCTCCTTCTTCCGACGTTACATGGAACCACAGCTCTACTCTTTACGACATGGATCAATGCATGCTCTGATCTGCTGCTACCGGCTCTCTGTTGATCCATGCTACTGGCATGCTACCGACATGCGTTGATTCATGTCATAAAGAGTAGAGCTGTGGCGCCATGTAACATCGGGAGAAGGAGGCTGAGGAAGAAAGCGAAACTGTGAGGAGTCCTTTTAAAGTGGTTCCTTATTCTCTCCATACAATCACGAGTGGAACACTAAGGGATTAAAGATTTCACCCACGTCTTCATCAAGTCCAACTATCTAAGACTGTTGAGAGACTTTGTGGGGAAATTCCAGGTACTGAATAATGTTCCTTAGTTTTGTTGTGTTTAATTTTCACTAAAACACATATTTACACACTTTGCATGAAAGTTTCATTGCTTCCGGTGGTTACTTTATAGCTTACTTTCACACTGGTTCTGGTTGTATTTATTATTACTATTGAGAGAACTTGTGGCTGACCCAAGGTCGCATCAGCAGGTGTATGTGGAAAGTACTCTTTAGATTAGACTTCTCCCCCCCTCCCTTGACTGCAAACTAAATGGGAACTGAATCTACTCAAATAAATGTAAGTTTTGACCCTTACGTAATATACTCCGTGAGAGATTTATTTACTGCCCCCAGGATCATGTTTCTATGACTGGGCAAGCTCTACTGCATTAACCAAATATCCCAGTACCATCCCCATTGGTGGCCAGATGGGTTCTGCCCATCTTACAGGGTGGGCTCACGACCCAACTTTCAGCTTTTCTCCCCTCTCTCTGAAAAGGTCCGCCCTTGAGGAAAAATCCTAAGTTTGTCATGCTCAGAACTGCCCTTTCTCTTGTCCTTAAGACTCAGACAAAGGCATTACAGTGTATGAATCCCTGTCCCCAGAACAAATGGCGATACCGATCACTGTACTTGCATCCTCACAGTTTAGGAAAGTGTCATAACAGCAGCCGCAAATGAGAAAATGTCAAATCTAAGTGAGAGTCTTGCAGGTCAATGTGATTTACAGCTCTCCTGCGAATGCAGTTAGCAAAAGAAGGATTGCCGCATAAACAGAGTGGAAACATCACAAAACGACCCAACTCGCTTGCGAAATGCTGGACCCAGCCGAGAGTCTCGGAAATGTTTCTTAAAGCGCATCTTGCAGCTTTCAGTTCGTAGAGGAAAGGTTCTTGCTACGCCAGAAAGGTAGAAGGGGGAAAGAGAAAAAAAGAGCAGAGGCAATTTTCAGTGTCTGGGAATATGAGACTGAGAGGTTGTCCCTGCCTCGTAGCTGGCTATATTTCTGGCAGGATTTTGTTTTTGGGAAAAAAAAATCATTATAAAATTTACAAGATTTGGGCACAGCCACACCCTAAGAGCCAGTTTGGTGTAGTGGTTAAGTGTGCGGTCTCTTATCCGGAAGAACTGGGTTTGATTCCCCACTCCTCCACATGCAACTGCTGGAATGGCCTTGGGTCAACCATAGCTCTGACAGAGGTTGTCCTTAAAAGGGCAGCTGCTGGAAGAGCCCTCTCAGTCCCACCCACCTCACAGGGTGTCTGTTGTGGAGGAGGAAGGGAAAGGAGATTGTGAGCCGCTCTGAGACTCTGTCCTTGAAAGGGCAGCTGCTATGAGGTCCCTCTCCAGCCCCACCCACCTCACAGGGTGTCTGTTGTGGGGGAGAAAGGAAAAGGAGATTGTAGGCTGCTCTGAGACTCTGTCCTTGAAAGGGCAGCTGCTGTAAGAGCCCTCTCCAGCCCCACCCTCCTCATAGGGTGTCTGTTGTGGGGGAGGAAGGAAAAGGAGATTGTAGGCCGCTCTGAGACTCTGTCCTTGAAAGGGCAACTGCTGTGAGGTCCCTCTCCAGCCCCACCCACCTCACAGGGTGTCTGTTGTGGGGGAGGAAAGAAAAGGAGATTTTAGGCCACTCTGAGACTCAGTACTTGAAAGGGCAGCTGCTGTGAGAGCCCTCTCCAGCCCCACCCTTCTCACAGGGTGTCTGTTGTGGGGGAGGAAGGGAAAGGAGATTGTAGGCCGCTCTGAGACTCTGTCCTTGAAAGGGCAGCTGCTGTGAGGGCCCTCTCCAGCCCCACCCACCTCACAGGGTGTCTGTTGTGGGGGAGGAAGGGAAAGGAGATTGTAGGCCGCTCTGAGACTCTGTCCTTGGAAGGACAGCTGCTGTGAGAGCCCTCTCCAGCCCCACCCACCTCACAGGGTGACTGTTGTGGGGGAGGAAGGTAAAAGAGATTGTAGGCCGCTCTGAGACTCTGTCCTTGGAAGGACAGCTGCTGTGAGAGCCCTCTCCAGCCCCACCCACCTCACAGGGTGACTGTTGTGGGGGAGGAAGGTAAAGGAGATTGTAGGCCGCTCTGAGACTCTGTCCTTGAAAGGGCAGCTGCTGTGAGAGCCCTCTTCAGCCCCACCCACCTCACAGGGTGTCTGTTGTGGGGGAGGAAGGTAAAGGAGATTGTGAGCCGCTCTGAGACTCTTCGGAGTGGAGGGCGGGATATAAATCCAATATCTTCATCTACCTCACAGGGTGTCTATTGTGGGGGAGGAAGGTAAAGGAGATTGTGAGCCACTCTGAGACTCTTCAGAGTGGAGGGCAGGATATAAATCCAATATCTTCATCTACCTCACAGGGTGTCTGTTGTGGGGGAGGAAGGGAAAGGAGATTGTGAGCCGCTCTGAGACTCTTCGGAGTGGAGGGCGGGATATAAATCCAATATCTTCATCTACCTCACAGGGTGTCTGTTGTGGGGGAGGAAGGGAAAGGAGATTGTGAGCCGCTCTGAGACTCTTCGGAGTGGAGGGTGGGATATAAATCCAATATCTTCATCTACCTCACAGGGTGTCTGTTGTGGGGGAGGAAGGGAAAGGAGATTGTGAGCCGCTCTGAGACTCTTCGGAGTGGAAGGCGGGATATAAATCCAATATCATCTTCTTCTAATGTTAAAGGCAGCAGGCACTGGAAAGACTTTAAGGCCCTGGGTTCTCATGAAGGACTCTTTTGGCTAGGAGTTTGTGTTCAGCATAACTTGTATCAAGAGCACATAACTGATGGGGAGATTTTGGGAATTTAAATCTCTGCCCTGAGTCCATTTTGGGTGGGAGGGGGAGTACTGAAATGTCATCGATAGGGTTGCCGAACTCCAGGTCGGTTATGGCAGTCTTCTGGAATTACAGTTCATCTCCAGACCACGGAGATAGTTCTCCAGGAGGAAATGGCTACATTGGCAGCTGGGCTGTACAGCAGTATACCCTACTGAGGTCCCTCCCTTCCCCAAACCAGACTCCACCCCCGGATCTCCAGTTTGGCCAGGGATCTTAAAGGCGTTTTGCCATCTTCTGGGCATGGAATGGGGTCACTGGGATGTAGAGGGAAAGATATGTGTGAGTTCCCCCCCACACACACACACACCGAAGCTCCTAGAGTAACAATGCTGCACTTGTTCAGAGCAGTGGTGGTGAGCAAAGGGAGAAAACTTGAGGAACTCCAATGGAGGGGCCATGTAGATGGAGGGGGGGGGGTTGAATGGAGCAGCCTTCCCCTCCAAGCCCCACTGTAGCTACGGGCCTGGAGCAGAGCCTAGATATCTTATCAACATTAGGAAGAACTTCCTGACTGTTAGGACTGTTCAGTGGAACAGGCTTCCTCCTTGGGAGGTGGTGGGCTCTCCTTCCTTGGAGGTTTTTCAACAGAGGCTAGATGGCCATCTGACAGCAATGAAGATCCTGTGAATTTGGGGGGAGGTATTTGTGAGTTTCCTGCATTGTGCAGTGGGTTGGACTAGATGACCCTAGAGTTCCCTTCCAACTCTTCTATGATTATAACAGGCTTCCTCCTTGGGAGGTGGTGGGCTCTCCTTCCTTGGAGGTTTTTAAACAGAGGCTAGATGGCCATCTGACAGCAATGAAGATCCTGTGAATTTGGGGGGAGGTATTTGTGAGTTTCCTGCATTGTGCAGTGGGTTGGACTAGATGACCCTAGAGGTCCCTTCCAACTCTTCTATGATTATAACAGGCTTCCTCCTTGGGAGGTGGTGGGCTCTCCTTCCTTGGAGGTTTTTAAACAGAGGCTAGATGGCCATCTGACAGCAATGAAGATCCTGTGAATTTAGGGGGAGGCGTTTGTGAGTTTCCTGCATTGTGCAGGGGTTTGGACTAGATGACCCTGGAGATCCCTTTCAGCTCTATGACTCTATGATTCCACAAGCCAGGGTTAGCAACCGTAGAGCCATGAAGTCAGAGCACTGCATTACCACACTAGATAGTGGTGTCTCATTATGGCAGAGTCCTCTGTATAGTTTTTTGATTTGTTTCTTGTTCATTTCAATGCCCTACTGTTCCTCTCTACTGAGAAGTAAGCTCCATTGACTTCAATGGGACTTATTGTTTAGGATTTCAGCTTTGTCTTGAAAAGCCATTGGGCAATGCTACAGATAGCTTCTCATCTAGTGGTTCACTAGAACAGAAAGACCTGTGAGGAACTTGACCCCACAAGAGCAAAGAGAATTTGTCTTGAGAGCCAGTTTGGTGTAGTGGTTAAGGGCACAGACTCTTATCTGGGAGAAGTGGGTTTGATTCCCCACTCCTCCACTTGCAGC